>NC_088388.1:14541000-14846333 GCF_037993035.2 Macaca fascicularis
AATTATATTTGACTAAGTAAAAATATAAAGCTTTTACATTTTAAAAGCATTATAAATAAGCTTAAAACTAAATATAAATAAAAAACTTGGGAAAATATCTAAAAAAAAATAAAACAAGCTTAAACATCTTTGATATATAAAGAGCTCTTATAAATCTGTAAGACACAGACATTTTGATATTTTAAAACAAAAATGAGTCGTGATTCACAGAAAAATACAGTTGGTTAGCCCACATGTGAAAAGACAATCAATCAACTATTGATCAAATAAATATATTGGGAGGCCAAGGAGGGAGGATATCTTGAGCTCACAAGTTTGAGACCAGCCTGGGCAACATAGGAAGATCCTGTCTCTATT
This sequence comes from Macaca fascicularis, assembly GCF_037993035.2. Taxonomy (NCBI): domain Eukaryota; kingdom Metazoa; phylum Chordata; class Mammalia; order Primates; family Cercopithecidae; genus Macaca; species Macaca fascicularis. Next base: position 14,541,358 of record NC_088388.1, read on the forward strand.
AAAAAAGGGAAAGAAAGAAAGAAAAAGGAAATACAAATTAAATTGCAATGAGGTATCATTTCTCATCTAGAAGATTAGCCAATGTTGAATAGTCCACTGTTGGCATAGATGTGGAGAAAGTGACACCTTTATATGGTTAATAGGAGTGCACACATGGGCAACATTTCTGGGGTCATTCTGGAAATATGTTGTCAAAATGTAAAATGTACAAACACCGTGACTCAAAATTTCTACTTTAGGAATTTATGCTAAAGAGTTAATAAACCAAATGCTTAATGTCCTAAATATAAGCAAAGTTCATCTCAGTGCTGTTTCAAATAGTAGAAATTAGAATTTAAGTTAGCGTCCGATACAGAAAATTTGTTCAATAAATACGGCACAATAGTACAATTAAGTATTTGCAGACATTCGAAGTGATAACGTAGAATTGTACTCTTAAACATGGAGAGACTTCTTTTTAGTGACAGATTAAAACACTGAATATGTCACATGATGTTATTTTTGGGAAAAATATTTACATGGCTAGAAGTTTGAAAAGATGTATTAATAAAAGACAACAGTAGTAGCCATTATCTGTTGATAATTGGATTTTGGTGTTTTTATTTTAAAAAGACATTCTGTTGTGTCTAACTAAAAAAATGATTTTAAATGGCTTCTGATTTTGAAAATCAGAAAAACTACTATACCTATTCACAATTCGAAGAAAAAAGTTCTCCGTTAATTTGAGCTCTGATATTATGTATCTTGTATTTTTCTTTTTTTGTTTGTTTTTAAAATTGTTCTCAGAAGCTGACTTATTTCAGAAAAGGGTGTGTGGGAAAGATAGCTCTAATTTTTCTTTGGGTGTGTTATGGCTCCATGAGGCATTGGCTGGAGGCACCTAGAGGAGAACCTGGGACCAGCCAACTCAGGTCTCTGGGAACTGAGATCAAATCTACTTATTGTTGACTTCTCTTTCAGATTAATATTATTCCATAATATTATTATTCTGGCCAATCACCTTAGAAGGTTCTGGACTATCAGGTTCAATGTCAGCTCAGGGTCAAATGATAGCCTTTCTGTTTTGTAACCTCAAGGTTGCATTATTGAATGTAGAATTAGCTTGTTCAGAAGAGCACAGCCTTCGAAGCCAGGTTCCAGTATTTTAAACTGTGGCTCTTGTGACCTGGAGCAAGTTAACCTTTATGAACCCTGGGATCTTATTCCATGAAATGGGGAACATACACCTTACTTTGCATAGTGAGGTTTGCTTGTCATAATCTAGCACTTTTCACTCCTTGCCTTTATGGGTCTACGTGTGTCTGCCTTTTCCTCCGAATGTAAACTCCCTGAAGGCAAGGATTTGTCACCATTGTATCCCCAGCTCCTACCTGGCACATAGCAGTTATTCAATAATTCTTTATGAAGATGAATGAACAAATGGGTGTCCAGCTCCTGATGTGCAGTAGTTCCCCAACAGTATTTGTTTTCCTTTAGGCCATTTTCAGCCTCATCTTACATCCCCTATTCACTTATGTTGCTGTATAAGTCAATTAAACGGCTTAATGCATATGAGAGAATATCGTAAACTTCAAAGCATTATACAAATGTAGGGTATTAATACTATCATAATCCTAATATCATTATATAGTTTTCTTTCTGCTGCCATCTAACTTTTAATCACCTTTTAAGAAAGAGATCACACCAGTATTTTTTTTTTTTTAACACATTGTAGGGGCTTAGTAATGTTTATGGAATGAGTTTTAATTTTTGAAAAATTACCTTATTTGAATGTGTCTTAAGAAGCCCAGTATTTTAGGTTAGAGGCAGGAGATCTTAATTGGCCCGAAACTTTTAGTTCAAGATGACATATCCTTCCAGAATTGCAAATGGACATTTTGCCTTTCAGAGACACTATCAAAATCATAAGGTTGTAGGTATGCAAAATTTTCAGGATGCCGTCACCTACCTTTGCAAAGTGAGCCTGACAAGTTCCCCATCATCACTGCTCTGCCCTTCTTCACCCAAGCACAGGAAGAGTTTACACTGTTCCTAACTGACGCTGAATTAGAAGTCTACTATAATAATTAGCATAGGGAATAATGTTGGATATTTGTAGGAAATACAATTTTCAATGGAGACGTGGGCAGTTGCAGATGCAATGGGAGTTATTAAAAAGTCACTAAGCAACACGTATGCATGTTTTTTCTCTCCTTTACACACACACACACACACACACACACACCATTATGATAGCACATCTAATAAGGAGGTGATGAAACTGTGTACAGGGAAGTCTGAGGAATCTCTAAAGGCCCTTCTCTAAATTATAACAACATCAATGTGATGCAAAGTCCTTGTATGATAACACAGCAATTTCATCAACAATATTATAGTTCAAGAGTCTATTTCTTGTGACAGTGGTTACAATTTGGGTCACATAATTGATTTTCTTCAAACAGATCAATTACAGTGATTGACCAAAAAATGCATATTCATTGCTTTTTGTGTATCAGGCAGAGTTCTAGATGCTGAGAATATATTCATGAAGAGACAGATGTGACCCCCACCCTCAAGCATATACTTACAACTGTGATGATTCACACCAAAGGGCAAGAATGCGGCGAGATTGGCCCAGGGATTTAGTGAGGTCCAGAGAGTCTGGGAATGCTTCCTTGGGGGAAGCGGCATTTGGTAATAACAAGAATCTCTGGTTTTTTATATAATGTTTTAATTTTTTTCTAAGAAGTTTCTAAAAATCAATTTTTTTTTGGGCTCATAATAATCCTGTAAGATCCAAGCATTGGATGTGACCAATGTCATCATAAAGGGGCCTCGACTGAGACCTGGAGATACTGGCAAATTGGATTCCACCAGATGAGGCCTCCTGGTCTGGTGGCCCCTCATAGTCATGGATGGAACTTCAGTTTAGTGCTTCTTAGAGGATCGGGGTGAAGGAACCTTAAAGGTCTTAGTATGTGTATGGGGAGTTCCTTCCCTTGTCCTCCTGTTTTCCTGGAGAGGAACTTACACTGAAATGGCATGCAGGTTTTGTGCCTCCTTCTTCACTCAGTCTTTTCTAGGAAGGTAGGAGTGATGTAAAGCAAGCGTGTGCAACCCACAGCCCGTGGGCTGCATGTGGCCCAGGACGGCTTTGAATGCGGCCTGATACAAATTTGTAAACTTCCTTAAAACATTAAGAGTGTTTTTGTGATATTTTTAAAAGTTCATCAACTATTATTAATGTGTTTTTTTGTGTGGCCCAAGACAAATTCTTCCAGTGTTGCCCAGGGAAGCCAAAAGATTGGACACCCCTGATTAAAAGGACTGGAGAATCGGGGAAAACAATTAGGCAGGAGAACTTGGCCTCCTGATCTTCCTTCTCTTTCTTTGGGATCTGTCTCCCTGCAGACAGCGTGTGGACCGATTTTCTCTCATCTACACAATTAGTGCAACAGGGCAAGCCTGCTTCTCCTGGGTTAGCCTGTCTGATTCTGGTGTACAGTGTGGGGCAGCCATAGGACCAGATCAAAGCCACGTCCTCCAACAAAACATTATCTGTCGGTTTAACGTTATTAAACTGATATTTTGATTTTTGTCTCCCTGCCTCCTGCTGTTCTCTACTACCCAATAATGCCTGAAGAAGCTAATGATGTAACTGCAAGCAAATAGGGCTGAGGATCAGACAATCTCTCCTCATATTCTTTCTTGAATTTCCCTTGTAATAGTAAAATGCCTGTAAATTTTTGATTCATTTGCTTATATTTCTGTAAAGCAACTATCCCTTAATATACAGATATACTGTCAGCTTTTCATTCCTAAAATGTTACAGACTTAATTGTTGCAGTTTCATACACCAGCTTGACCGCAGTGGCAATGGTTCTGTAGTTCTAGGCATAACAGTGGCCTCTGCTTCTGGGCCTACATTTGGAAGATGTGCAATAGAAAAATGGAAGCATGGGATGCTTCCAGTAGACAGAAGTGGGAGGCATATGTTGAGATTCTTTAGTATTTTCCCTAGGTGGTATATTTGACTGCCACTATAAAACCTCCCCACTTCAACCTTATCAGGGGCCCACTGGGGGAAATGTCACAAAGTGTTGATGAGTTTTGTCTCAGAAGCCATGCTGAGTCAGTTTCCACTCAATGGCTGTGTGAGTGGGGATTCAATGACTTAACATGTATGAAATGTTCAGAATAGAACTTGAAACTTAGTAACACTCAGCAAATTTCAACTCTCTCTCTCTGAGTACCTGTATATATGAATAGTAGGAGTCATTCTACATTTTATTGGCCATGGATAGGAATGAATTTAGAGGATGAAGAACCCAGGAAACCTGAGACAGGGATCTCTGCTTTCCTATGCATTGTTTATGTTCTTCCAGATATGGAGGAAATAATTACTTCTCTTATATGAACGATCAAGTCAAATATCTACTTATCCAATTGACCTACACCAAGGAAAAGTGAATGTGTAGCAAGTGGCCAGAGAGAGAGATTTACCAGCAGAAATAGTTGTGTGGGACAACTCCACTGTAACTGCCTGAAATGAAGGGGTAATTATCTGGAAGTGGGAACCTGGGATATATCTCCCTGAGTTGATGCCAAATAAATTATACCCAATGTGGGCTGCAAGGTTTAATTTATTCAAGAGGAGAAACAGGAATTTTATAGGAGCAATGGGTTCAGATAGAAGATAGTAAGGGGAATTCAGGGTGTGGTGATCAAAAAGGACACAACTGGTAAAGGAATGGCATGGTTAATATCAAGGAGATAGTATAGTCAAGACAATCCTAAGCAAAAATAGCAAAGTTGGAGGCATTACACTCCCTGACTTCAACCTATAATACAAGACTACAGTAAGCAAAACAACATGGTACTTGTACAAAAACAGACACATAGACCCATAGAACAGAATAGAGATCTCAGAAATAAGACTGCACATCTACAACCATCGAATCTTTGACAAACCTGACAAAAACAAACAATGGGGAAAGGATTCCCTATTTAATAAATGGTGCTGGGAAAACTGGCTAGCCATGTACAGAAAATTGAAAATGGGACTGTTTCCTTACACTTTATACAAAAATTAACTCAAGATGGATTAAAGGTGTAAATGTAAAGCCCCAAACTATGAAAACCCTAGAAGAAAATCTAGGCAATGCCATTTAAGACATAGGCACTGGCAAAGATTTCATGATGAAAACATCAAAAACAATTGCAACAAAAGCAAAAGTTGGCAAATAGGATCTAATTAAACTAAGGAGATTCTGCAAAAGAAGCTATCATCAAAATGAACAGACAACCTACAGAATGGGAGAAAATTTTTGCAATCTATCTGTCTGACAAAGGTAACTTAAACAAATTCACAAGAAAAAACATACAACCCTATCTAAAAGTGGGCTAATGTCATGAACAGACACTTCTCAAGAAGACATTTGTGTGGTCAACAAACATATGAAAAAAAACTCAACGTCACTAATTATTAGAGAAATGCAAATCAAAAATCACAATGAGATACCATCTCACACTAGTCAGAATGGCAATTATTAAAAAGTCAAGAAACAACAGATGCTGGTGAAGCTGTGGAGAAATAGGAACATTTTTATACTGTTTGTGGGAATGTAAATTAGTTCAACCATTGTGGAAGACAGTGTGGCAAGTCCTCAAAGACCTAGAAATGGAAATATCATTTGACCCAGCAATCTCACTAATGGGTATATACCCAAAGGAATATAAATAATTCTATTATAAAGATACATGCATGTGTATGTTCACTGCAGCACTATTCACAATAGCAAAGACATGGAATCAACCCAAATTCCCATCAATAATAGACTGGATAAAGAAAAGATGGTACATATATACCATGGGATACTATGCAGCCACAAAAGGGAGGAGTTAGTGTTCTTTGCAGGGACATGGATGGAGCTGGAAGCCATTATCTTCAGCAAACTAACACAGGAACAGATAACCAAATATCCCATGTTCTCACTTGTAAGTGAGAGCTAAACAGTGAGAACATATGGACATAGAGAGGCAACAACACACACTGGGGCCTGTCAGGGGGCAGGGAGGAGTGAGAGCATCGGGATAAATAGCTAACGGATGTGGGGCTTAATACCTAGGTGATGGGTTGATAGGTGCAGCAAATCACCATGACACATGTTTACCTATGTAACAAACCTGCACGTCCTGCACATGTATACCAGAACTTAAAATAAAATAAAATTAAAAGAACAAAACACAACATTTAGCAAAATATTAAAGAAAAATCAAGGAGGTTCTGACTGAGTAGGCAGTTTAGGGGACTGAGACTGAGAAAAGAAGAGTATTGGTGTGACACTATTGGACTCAAATTTCCCCAGCCCTTACATAGCTGAGATAGAGAGAAATGGCAGCCAAGGGGAATGTCCTTCAGCATTTGCTTAGCAAATTACTCAGTAGCCATAATGGGAATTCAACAGGGAGATCCTAGAGAGGGCATTTGATGAGGTGTCATCTTGTTCTTGTCATTTACCTTAACTATACACAGTGTATCTTTTCAGATTCTGCCATATGCCAATAACAAGAGTTATATACTTGTACTACTTTTGGGCTATTTTTTGTTGAATGTGGACTGCAGCATTTGGGCAGACCGTGGGCTCTGGAGTCAGGAAGGCCTTGGTGTGAATCAGAGTTCTGCCCCTTCCTTGGTGACCCTGAGCAAGTTAGTTTTCCTTGCTGACACATCGTTTCCTTATTTTGTAACATAGGGGATAGTTCAATGTGTATTTTACTACTGCAATGAGTATTTAATTAAATAACTTTCGTGCCTGGTACATATTAAGTGCTCAATAAATGTTAGTTACTGTGATTATTGTGGAGGTTCTTTTTTTTTTTTTTTTTTCTGAAGAAATTCCTTTACCTTTTTGGCTATCTATGGCACAGTCAGTAGACAAGTGACCATGAGGAAGGGTGAGAGGAATCTAGAGGGAAGAGTCTCCACATTCAAGTAAAAGCACCGGATGTCTCCCTTGCCTGAAGCAGAGGTGGAGGTGAAGGCTTGGATCATTTAATTCTCCAGCAGTTTGGATAAATAAGTTTCTACACATGACCTAAGAAAACACTTTCTTCCTTTCCAACACCTTCCACAGGGCATCCTTGATCTCTTTGTTCCTCAAACTGTAAATGAGAGGGTTCAGCATGGGGATCACCAGTGAATAGAACACGGACACCACCTTGTCCCTGCCCAGCGAGTAGGTGGAGCTGGGTCGCAGGTACATGAAAAGGGCTGTCCCAAACAGCAGAGTCACCACCATCAGATGCGAGGCACACGTGTTGAAGGCTTTCCATCGGCCTTCTGCTGAAGGGATCTTCAGGACAGCAGACACTATGTAACCATAGGAGATAAGGAGTTGGAGGAACGATGTTCCTCCTACAGTGACCACCACGAGGAAATTCACCACTTGACTGAGGAAAGTGTCAGAGCAAGACAGAGCCAGGACTGGTGGGAGGTCACAGAAGAAGTGGTTAATGATGTTGGGTCCACAAAAGTGAAGCCTAAATACGGAGCTGGCCTGGATCAGGGAGCTCAGGAAGCCACCAACATATGCCCCAGCCACCATGCGTGTACAGAGGCCCTGGGTCATGATAGTCGGGTAGAGAAGGGGGCGGGAGATGGCTGCATATCGGTCATACGCCATAGCAGTCAGGAGAAGGCACTCAGACAGTCCCATGCCGACAAAGAAAAAAAACTGAGCAGCACAGCCCACAAATGATATGGTCTTCTGCTCCCAGAAGAAGTCAGTGAGCATCTTGGGAGCCACAGCAGAAGAGTAGCAGATGTCAATGAAAGATAAGTTGCTTAGGAAGAAGTACATGGGTGTGTGCAGATGGGTGTCACCCCTGATCAGAAAAATGAGGGCCAGGTTCCAGGCCAGGGTCGTAAGATAGATGCCCAGGAAGGTCACAAAGAGGAGCGCCTGGAGTTCTGGATGGTCTGTGAATCCCCGGAGGATGAACATGGTCACTGATGAGCTGTTCCAGGGTTTGGTTATGGACATGCTTCCCGTGGACCACAAGGACAAGATGCAGACCTGAGATAGTAATGACAGTCCGCATTACAGGTGGTATTAGCAAATAATTACAAAACACGTGAGAGGGAAGGCAGAGGATTACAGGTTACAGCTTTATGCAAAGACTGTTTCTCTTTCTTGGTCTCAGTCTCAGTCTCTCTCTCTCTCGAAGAAGAAGGCAATTGCAGTCATCATCTTAAATATTTAGGCAGTATAGTGTAGCTGATATGAATTTAAACTTTGGATCCCAAATCCCTAGGATCAACTCCTGCCTCGACCATTTACTAGTTGTGTTACTTCGGGTGAGATAGCTAACATCTCTGGCTTCAACTTATCCTTAAAACTGGATGATAGCAATTACTTTATAGATTTGTTTTAAGTGCCTGACATATAACAAGTGACCAGTGAGTAGTTATTAGGACAGTCCTTTGTGCCTCAGGTGAGTCAGGTCATGCCTTGGAATAACTATTCATCTCCTTTACCTAAGTTTCCACATTAGGAGGGAAAGATCAATGGAACTAGGTTCAGCTATGTAGTTGTGAGATGATTAATCAGATAGAATGTTTTTAATGCAAAGGATTAGGCCACATGTATATAAAAATGTTCTTAATTGTCAGATATTGGGTCCAAATATACTAATGTAGGTTGAATTTCAAATTTTTCTCAGTCTGAGCTTTCTATTTTATTTATTTATTTATTTTTTAATTAATTTTTTTTTTTTTTGAGATGGAGTTTCACTCTTGTTGCTCAGGCTGGAGTGCAATGGCACGATCTCGGCTCACTGCAACCTCCGCCTCCCGGGTTCAATCGATTCTCCTGCTTCAGCCTCCTGAGTAGCTGGGATTACAGGCATGCATCACCACGCCCAGCTAATTTTGCATTTTAAGTAGAGATGGGGTTTCTCCATGTTGGTCAGGCTGGTCTCGAACTCCCGACCTCAGGTGATCCACCTGCCTCAGCCTCCCAAAGTGCTGGGATTACAGGTGTGAGCCACTGCTCCTGGCCTGAGTTGTTTAATTGTTGAGTGTGGGCTCTGGATCTAGACTGCCTGGATTCAATTCTCAGCCTCACTTAGTAGATGTGCGATGTTGACTAGGTCTCTGTAAAATTAAAGATAATAATAGCATTTACATTGTTATAGGATCTATCTAATTATCTATCATCTACTATCTGTTTGTCTATCATCTATCTATCATCTATCATCATCGTCATGTATCTTCTAATCTTCTTAAAATATGCCTGGCCCATAGTAACTGTTCTATAAGTATTTGTTGTTGTTGCTGTTGTTACTTTAAACCTAAGTTACGAAGTATCCTCAATCAAATTATTTGAATTTTCAGTGCATGAAGCATCTTTCAAGATCAGGGACTTGATTTTATTAAATCCACACCAGTAAGGACTCCCATCGCTCCCTCACACATCCACACTGAGTGTCAATGCACATTAATCAGAAGCTAACTGCAGTCATCGAGTCTCTGAATCTGGGTCCCTAATCCTACAGAAAGCATCGGGAAAAATGTGGTCAGATGGCCATGTGGCTCATGGTGAATGACCCTTAAAGGTTTGGAATATATCTTGATCCTTCTTCAATTCTTAACCCAAATAATTTGGAAATCAATGAAATTATTTTAACTGCCTTTTAAATTAAAGAACTGTGAGATATTTGGTTAATGATCAATATACAAATGTGAACTATTGAAACAAAAAATGATGTTCCTGATTAATAAAAAAAAAGGAAACTGAACATTATGATCTATCTCTTGAAATAATAACTCTTAACATTTTGGTGTATAGTTTTTATGTACAAGTATATGTTTATGTGCATAGGTGTTTGTATCACAGTACGCAAACCTTTGTAACTTGTATACATTATAGAAATCATTGCAAGTCAATAACTTCACAATTTGGGAAGTAATACTCTATTTGTGCTGAATTTTTCTTGCTCAGTTTAGGAGAGCCACTTTGTTTTAACATCCTCAGTTTTCACAAATCAGTCTACATCTACTCATTGCCAGTTAAGGTCTCATTAACATTCTTAATGTTTTTTTTCCTGGAACTTGCTCAGACAGATGCCCTTGAAATTGGGGCTCATTTGCTCCCCTCTCAATAGTTCCTTCTACATATTTTTCAGTGCTAAACCCCTCAAATTTGGATAATGGGAGAATGTGAAGCTCCTTTTACCTATCACCATGCTGCCATTTGTGCAGAGTTTTAGATATTCATCACAGTAGTCACAATATTGTTGGTATGACTTTAAGCTTCATCCTATATTCTAAGGTTTTGCTCCTGTTTGTAAAAGGTTTGAACTTTCTAGAGTCAAGAGAAGATTCTTTATCCTTTGAGGAAATAAAAGAGGAACGTGCAACAAACTTTGGCATAATTGAGAGCAGACGTAGAGCTACATGGAGACATTGGGAGCTAAAACAAAAAGAGCTCTGCAAGAAGGTAGTGGTTTGATCCTGGGTAGGCTTTAGAAAAAGCCTGGTTCTAATTCTGACTCTGCCACTTGCCAGCTGTGGGATGTTGGGCAACTCATTTAGCCTTTCTGAGTTTCAATTTCCTCATTTGTAAAATGGGAATAACAGCCACTACTGGCCAGGTGTGGTGGCTTATGCTCATCATCCTAGCACTTTGGGAAGCACAGGCGGGAGGATTGCTTGAGGCCAGGAGCTCCAGACCAGCCTGAGCAACATGGTGAGACCTCATCTCTACAAATAAAAATAAACATGAAAAAAATTAGTCGGGAACGATGGCATACACCTGTGGTCCCAGCTACTTGGGAGGCTGAGGTGGGAGGATTGCTTGAACCCACAAGGTTGAGGCTGCAGTTAGCTGTGATTGTGCCACTGCACTCCAGACTAGGTGACAAAGGGAGACCTTGTCTCAAAACAACAACAAAACCAACAGTAACAACAGAGCTTGAAAATTGCTTAAGATAATATATAAAGGGCTCATGATGGGTCTTGAGATAGAATGTTTGCTTAATAAACTGGGACTGTGACTGTTATCAGCAGCACCTATTCCTTAAAGTATTATTGATAGAACCGACCATTAATTTTGAAACACTTCCTCCTTGTATAATAGGTTGAAGTATGCTTATGTTAGAGAAATAAGAAGTTCACTAATGGACCATACAAGTTTGTAAGAAGTGTTTACGAGTGAGGTTGAGGAACTTAATGACTGGAGGTCTGATGGGTTAATTGAAAGTCTGTTTTGAATGTTGTCATCAGGAGGGAGAAATTTTGTATTTAAGGATGAGATTTCCCAGCCCCAGAAACAGAAAGTGGAGCTGGACAAATTGAAACAAAAGGAAAAGCATATGTAGAGTTTTATTCCCACGTATGGATGCCCTGGAGCTTATTTTAGAACATTAGAGAGAAGGTATCTTAAGGGTCGTATGGAGTGCTTTATGGCACGGAACCCCGCTCACGAAGAGGTGCTTCTTCCCTTGAGAGGGAAAGGAGGTTTTATTCACTCTTGCAGCAAACTTGGGGAGCCTGGACTCCCTACAATTCTATGATACAGGTGTAATCAACACCGGGTCTATTTTACAGAGCTGAAGAGGAAGAGTCTGAGAGGCTCAGTGACCTCATTAGACTCGTAGATGCAATTCCAGGATCTTCATGAACTACACTGTCCTTGATGGACACAGGAAGATAATAATACAGTAAAACCAAGCACCTAGCACAGTCCTTTGCACATAGAAAATACTGGGTAATTGATGGGGACTTGTAGAGTTGATTTATGATTCTGTTCATTTTCCATCAAATATATCTGGAGGAAGTGCTAAACTTTATAACCAAGTTTGCCTCATTTGAACTTCACAGACACAGTTGGTGATGGAGGAAAAAATTGAATGATGAGAAGGACCTCAGTCAGCCAAACTGTGGAGTTGGAGGTGTTCTGTGATTTCCCCATCAATCCCGACCTGAGCTGCATGTCCTTCACTTCATGATGCCATTTCCTCTCGCTCCTGTCGGTGCCTGGTGCCCTCAAGGTACTGCTCTTCCAGGTCTTTCTTTCATCTGAATGTACAAATGATTGATGAAATGAGGAGTTCCTCTCAATGTAAGGTGATAATGCTAAAGGGTTCAAGACTTTAATTCAAGAATTAAGATTCAGATGGTATGATTCACAGCATTAGGGAGAAAAGAGAAGGAGGGTTTTGGAGTTTAGAGGCGTCTGCAGTGTTTAGAAAACCTGCTATGTAAAGTGTGTCTGGATTACAGGTCTTCTAAATTACTTTGTGGATTACTTACTAATAATTGAGGCTCTGTTTAAGGGCATAGAGGTTCCTTCAGAAATGTCATTCCCTTTTAATCATCTTGGTAGTTGCAAGGGCTCAAATGTACTTCAGGAAGCCCATCACAGGAGCAGTAGAGAATAACCAAGATTGGGCTGTGATTTCAGAATCAGGCTCTTAAATGCCTTACTCAGATTATCATGGTGAGCAAATTTCTCTCCTTAGAGTAACCTTGGTTTTTGAAAAGACTGGTTTCATATTTGTTTTACCATAGCATCTAATAGTATGCTGGGTTTACTGTTCACAAAATTTGTAATGAACAATTAATGCATTTATAAAGCTAATAATTCATCATGGTTTTCTGAAGACTTAAAAAATACTACTGAATACTTAATAGTCAACTGCTTACCAGTTAAAGAGACCATGTGTTTCTTTTAGCTCTCTTTTAGTAATATGGCCCTTTTAAGACAATATAGAATAGTGTATTAGGCCCTTTTTCAGGACTACCTGAGGCTGGATAATTTATAAAGAAAAGAGGTTTGGCGACAGAGCGAGACTCCGTCTCAAAAAAAAAAAAAAAAAAAGAAGAAAATAGGTTTAATTGGCTCACAGTTCAGCAGATCGTACAAGTGTGGTGCTGGCATCTGCTTCTGATGAGGGCTGCAGGAAGCTTATAATCATGGCGGAAGTTGAAGGGGGAGCAGACGTCTCATATGGTGAGAGCAGAAGCAAGAGAGAGAGAGCAACAGAAAAGGGCCAGGCTCTTTTAAGCAACCCGCTGTTGCCTGAATTCACTCATCACCAAGGGGATAGCACTACCCTATTCATGAGGGATCCGCCCCATCACCTCCTACCAGGCCTCACCTCCAACAATGGGGATTACATTTCAACATGAGATTTGGAAGGAACAAACACTCAAACTATATCAAACAGAGTCCAGCTTACCGTATACAACAATTAATAAAACACTGCACTGGGAAATCTATTCAACTGATAAGAGCATAGAATTATCTGAGACAGATAACAAAATTGAACGTAAATCCTAAATTTCTGCATATTATCTGGAATTTCAATTTTGAATTGGAGAAAGCTCAAATATGAAAAGAATAATGTACATTTGAAAAACTGTGGCAAAAAAATCTGTAAATTCAAATTTTCCGTATTCTACTTAAGTACTTAAATGACAGCAGAGAATGCTTGAAAACAAAAAAGTATACAGCAGACACCTTGAAAAGTATAGTACTGAAAAGAAATGAGCTATCAAGCCATGAAAAGACATGGAGGAACCTTACTTGCATATTACTAAGTGAAATAAATCAACCTGAAAAGGCTACATAGTGTATAATTCCACCTATGAGACATTTTGGAAAAAGCAAAACTATGGAGACAGTAAAAAGATCAGCAGTTGCTAGGGGTCAGAGAGGGAAGGGTGAACAGGCAGAGCACAGAGGGTCTTTAGGACAGTGAAGCTACTATGGATGATCCTATAACAGTGGATACATGTCATTATACATTTGTGCAAACCCACAGAATGCACAACACCAAGAATGAACCTAAATGTCAACTATGGATAATGTGCCAATGTAGGTTCATTGATTGTAACATTGTACCACTGTGGTGGGGGAGGTTGATCATGGAGGACGCTATGCATGTGTAGCAGTAAAAGGATAAATAGGAAATCTCTGGTCAATATTGCCGTGACTCTATAATTGCTCTAAAAAATAAGGTCTATTTTTTAAAAAGTACAAAAAAAGTATTTAAAAAAGTACAAAAAGATTTGGCTGAATTTGAGGAAAGACAAATCGCATTGAGAGGTGCAGGGAGAAAAACTAAAAGTCAAAGAACTTCTTGGTTACCTAAATGGGCTTGTGGATATAGGGGATTCTATCATGTGAGATTAATATGGGGATGAAGACAAAGAGTAAACTGCACTTACCCTGTTGCTCCTGCTCTGCCTGCCCTTTAGTCTCGCTCTGTAGCCCAGGCTGGAGTGCAGTGGCCGGATCTCAGCTCACTGCAAGCTCCGCCTCCCGGGTTCACGCCATTCTCCTGCCTCAGCCTCCCGAGTAGCTGGGACTACAGGCGCTGCCACCTCGCCCGGCTATTTTTTGTATTTCTTAGTAGAGACGGGGTTTCACCGTGTTAGCCAGGATGGTCTCGATCTCCTGACCTTGTGATCCGCCCATCTCGGCCTCCCAAAGTGCTGGGATTACAGGCTTGAGCCACCGCGCCCGGCCAACTGATACCTGTTTTGAGTTGTCCTGCTTTGGAAGGAGTTTAATCGGGTTTCAGTGGCTGCTTCCAATTCCCAAAGTGCTAATGAGTTTGGAGAGAGCTTGAGGCTGGTTTTTTCATCAAGGATCAAAATATCCTCTTGGTGCATAGAAGGTGTGTTTTGGGGCAGAGTAAAGGAGGAAAAAGATATGTACAGAAAGGATGGAGGTTGCAATCTTTAAGAAGCTCTTCTCGTATCAGCTAATATGTGCATTTAGGGTCATTTTGGGAAAACGTTCAAAGTTGGGGTTGGGGGTAAATCGGGGAGAGGTTTTTTTTCTTCTCTCCTTGGAGATGTTTCATTACATTTGCCCCTGAGGGTCTTTTTGAAAGGGAGGAATGTATCACCTGAACTTCACGGCTTTATGGTTAATTGCTCTCTGGGGTTGTCTAGAACACAAACTCTAAAAGCTCCAAAACTGATGCTTATTAAACTCCATCCCAGTGGCCAAGGCCTCCAATCCCCCAAGGCCAATCAAGACATTTTCTGGTAGTACATGACGAAAATCCTCAAGATAGCAGTGGAGCATAAAGATAGGTTAAACACCACTCCACAAAAGAAAGCAACATTGCCTATCTATACATATATATTTATTGACCCTTTTCCATTTCTTAGTATAACCTATTTGGCCAGAAGCATGTTAAAAGGGTGGGAACTTAACCTTCCTGAGCTCCTACTATGTACTAAGCACTATACTATGTGCCTTATGTGTGTTAGCTCAGTAAGTTCTCCCAAATTCCCCTTGCAGAGGAGGAAACCGAAATTGAGAGAAGCTAAATAAATTGTTTGAAATTTTATGCTAGTAAGGGATTGATCCAATATTTGAACCTGTGTAATACCAAACATTGCATATAAACATATGGCACATGCATTTATTTTGAAACTCACATAAATGTGTTGATATGGTCAATCATACCCCTCAATTCATAAATCCATTTTCTTTCCACAGAAACCTACTATCTTCTTCCAGGAAAGAGACATTAGGAATAGGGCATTTTGTTTTTCTGAAAACATTTAAAAAAACTTACTCTGCTATGGAATATAAAGGTGTAATATAAAGATGTAGGACTTTTATTCTATGGAGAGCTACATACGAATAAAAAGTAATATTGGTCCACACATTTAACAAAAGGCAAACCATCAGTACATGTGCTTGCAGGTGGAGGGGAAAAAGTAAAATATTTGATTCTCTTGTTTCTTAAGCTGAGAACATGGAACTTTGGCCTTTTCAAAGTAGCTATGATAAACAGTGGATGATTGATCTCAATTCCATGGCTAATTAAAGCAGAGAACGTTATCCAACCAGGCAGAGAAAAAAATGAACGGAGATACAGCCAGGATAGACTGAGTAGAATTCAAAGAAAAATATAGATAAGGGAGAAATTATTCATTTGTGCATTCCTTAAGTATGTATGTATTTATTTATTGAGAGTTAGGTCTCTTCATTTATTTATTTAAATTGACAAATGATGAATTATATATATTTATGATATATAACATAATGTTTTGATATATGTATACATAGAAGAATTATTCAATCAAGCAAATGAACATATCCATCAGCTCAACTACTTATCATTTTTCTGATGAGAACATTTTGAAATCTACTTTTTCAGTGATTTTCAAGTATACTACACACATTATCATTAATTATAGTCACTATGCTGTACAACAAATCTCCAAGATTTATTTCTCCTGTCTAACTGAAACTTTGTACCTTTTAAGTGACAGCTGCCTGCTCCTTCAACCCCTGCCCCTGGTAGCCACCATTCTACTCTCTGCTTCTATGAGTTCAATATTTTTTAGATTTCACATAATTGAGGGCATACAGTATTTGTCTTTCTGTGCCAGGTTTATTTCACTTACCATAATGCCCTCCAGGTTTATTCATGTTGTTGCAAATGACAAGATGTTCTTCTCTTTGAAGGCAGAATAGTGTGTATATACTATATTTTCTTTTTTTTTTTTTTTTTTTTTTTTGTGAGACGGAGTCTCGCGCTGTCACCCAGGCTGGAGTGCAGTGGCCGGATCTCAGCTCACTGCAAGCTCCGCCTCCCGGGTTTATGCCATTCTCCTGCCTCAGCCTCCCGAGTAGCTGGGACTACAGGCGTCCGCCACCTCGCCCGGCTAGTTTTTTGTATTTTTTAGTAGAGACGGGGTTTCACCGTGTTAACCAGGATGGTCTCTATCTCCTGACCTCGTGATCCGCCCCTCTCGGCCTCCCAAAGTGCTGGGATTACAGGCTTGAGCCACCGCGCCCGGCCCACTATACTATATTTTCTTTATCCATTCATCCATTGATGAACACTTAGCTTGATTCCATATCATGGCTATGGTAAATAGTACTGCAATAAATGTGAGAGTGCAGTTATCTCTTTGACATATTGATTTCATTATCTTTGAATATATACCCAGTAGTGGGATTGCTGGGTCATATAGCAGTTCTATGTTTAGTTTTTTGAGGAATATCTATAGTGTTTTCTAGAATGGCTATACTTCTATATGCTACTTGTTTTTTATTTTTATTTTTTGCCATTCTAATAGATATTAGCGGGGTTTAGTTTTGATTTTAATTTCTTTTTTGTTAATGAATAGTGGCATTGAGTATCATATGTCCATCCATATATCTATTTTGCTGAATTATATGTTCACATATATTTTGCCCATTTAAAAAGTTTATAAAATGTAATACTTAGTTTTGAAAGTTCTTTATATATGTTACATACAATTCCTTTATCAAATATATAATTTGAACTTTTTTTTCCAATCTGTAACTTGTCTTTTCATGCCATTAATAATATTTTTTGAGAGCAGAATCCTCAATTTTTGCATGTCTGATTTACCATTTTTCCTTTTTTTAATTGTGCTTTTGGTGTAACATCTAGGAAATCTTTGCATAACGCTGTCATAATGACCTTTTTCTATTTTTTCTTCTAGAAATTTTATAATTTATATTTTACATTTAGTTGTATGATTTAATTACTTGTGTATGGTGAGAAGTATGAACTGTTTCATATTTTGGCGCAATGATATCCAATTGTCCCAGCACTATTCATGGAAAAGTATATTCTTTCTCATTTGAGCTGTTTTTTGCATACTGATGAAAGTCATTTGATTGTAAGTATGTGGGTCTATTTCTGTTCTTCAGAACAGAACTGTCTATTCTGTTTCATTGATTTATGTATTCTTTTCTTTCTCTAATGTCATACTTTCTTAATTATTGTAGATATATGCGTATCTTTTCAAAGCAAGTAATGTGTGTCCCTCACCTTTGTTCTTCTATATCAAAATTATTTTGATTCTTCTAGTTCCTTTATCTTTCCATAAATATTGTATTACTTTTATTTTTTCAAAGTGATCATCATCAACATAAAAATTTTAGAATCAATTTGAAAATATCTACAGAAAATCCTGTTGATACTTGATTTAAAATGTGTTGAATATAGAGATCTATTTTGGGGGAATTGATATTTATTATGATACGACATTGAGTCTTCTAATCCATACACATGGTATATATCTCTGTA
Source organism: Macaca fascicularis (assembly GCF_037993035.2). Taxonomy (NCBI): domain Eukaryota; kingdom Metazoa; phylum Chordata; class Mammalia; order Primates; family Cercopithecidae; genus Macaca; species Macaca fascicularis. The sequence goes on from NC_088388.1 coordinate 14,559,439, forward strand.
TGTTTAGATATTTGATTTCTTTCATCAGTGTTTTATAGTTTGCTGCACACAGATCTTTTATTTATTTCATTAGGTTTATACCTAAGTATTTCATGTTTTTAAAAATGTTATTGTATTGTAAATGATACATTTGAAAATTTCAATTACCAATTATTTACTAATAGTGTTCAATTACTAATTGTTCATTACTAGCTCAATTACCATTGTTCACTACAGTTAATTTTTATAATTTGACTGTTTATTGGGGCACTGTTTAACTTATTAGTTCTTGAACGTATGCTATAGATTCTTTGGGATTTTCTACAATCATATTATTTGAGGATGATATGGTTAGGCTTTGTGTCTCCACCCAAATCTCATCTTGAATTGTAATCCCCAGTGTTGAGGGAAAGACCTGATGGGAGGTAATTGAATCATTGCGGTAGTTTCCGCCATTCTGGTCTCATGATAGCGAGTGAGCTCTCATGAGATTTGATGGTTTTATAAGGGACTCTTCCTGCTTCGCTGTTTCACCCTCTCTCTCCTGCTGCCATGTGAAGAAGGTCCTTGCTTCCTCTTCACCTTTCCCCATGATTGTAAGTTTCCTGAGGCCTCCCCAGCCATGTAGAACTGAGTCAATTAAACCTTTTTCCTTTATAAATTATCCAGTCTTCGGAAGTTCTTTACAGCTATGTGAAAACAGACTACTACAGTGTATAAAGGAAGTTTTATATTTTTTGTTGCAATCTATGTAACTTTTACTTATTTTTCCTGCTTTATTGATAGGAACTCCAGTACAATGTATAAAATGAATGGTGAAAGCAGACGTCATTGCCTTTTTCCTGATCTTAGGAGAAAAATATTTAGTCTTTAACTACTAAGTGTAATAATAGCTGTAGGGTATTTTTGTTGTTGATCTATGAACTATATCAGTTGTCAGATGTTCTTTCTAGTCCTAGTTTGCCAAGAGTCTTTATCATAAATGGATATTGGATTTTGTAAAAGACATATATCAAATTGATTGATTTTATACATTTTCTTCTTGATTTTTACTTTATTGATAAAGAGAGATTCATTGACTGATTTTTAAAATGTCAAACCAGACTTACATATTTTTGGGGATAAATCCAACTTGGAAATATGTATATAATATATATTCCTAACCAGGTATTTGGATTTGAGAGAAGGTAATTCCCAAAGAACCTAATTCTAAGAGAGATAACAGAACAAGAGCCACACAGTCGATCTTCAGGAGTGGAATCCTAAAGCAGAAGTAGATGCAATTTTCAATTCTAAAAGCCAAGGTAGCCATGGGTGGCAGTTCAATAAAGACATAGCCAGGAGTTACTCTGGTACTACGGAGGAGTCACCGGCTACATTTGTTTGTTGTTTTCTTGCCTTCAGCTCTCACAACTGTAGGTGAAAATATGTTGTGTGTATGTGTGTGTGTTGGGGTAACAGAATGGACATAAGAGATGGTAGGCTCATTGTAATCATCAGATTCTCTCTCCCTCTATATCCTTACATGCGGGAATAATCCTCAAAGTCTTGTCTGTGGGCTGTTTTTCATCTTCTACACACTTTACCTAGGCTATTTCCTCTTATCTCAGAGTTTAAATTAATAATGCTATGTATAACCACTCTTCTTGCCCACATCAGCTGAAAGACTGAAACATGATCACATTAATAGTTATCAAAACAAAGTTTCCAGGGTGTCTTACCACCCCGGATTCCTTTGAATTCCTTCTATACCCACACAGTCCTCAAAATTCCTCCTCATTCTGGAAGCCATCAGGGAGTGGCTCACACACTCTTTGTATAATAATCTCCTATTGTGTTATCTATTGTTTTACTTCTTTCCTGTTATGGATCAGGATGGTATTTCCTGCAGATAGTCACCATGTCACTAGCTCTGATGCACAACACAGTGTCTCATGGCTGAGGTGCTGGCATTGAAGATACAGGTATCTGCATTGAGAGCATCATACCTTGATGCCAAACTGCTGGCATTAGTACTACTGGTACTTTAATACTCATTTCAGTTTCTTTTTTCCAGCATTCTTTCCCCAGTCCCTTTGGACCAGGACTCAGGAATGTGTCTTGGGGCTGGGCTGAAGGATAATTTAAGTGATAGAAAACTGCTTCTTTCCAGAACCTCCTTTCTCTTCTGAGCTGGTCATTGTTCTGAAACTAGATGAGTACCTTGTGATTCTTTTCTTTTGAGATGCTCCCTTTGAGAGTTCCTGAGGGAAATTCATTTCAATGGATGTTTAGTCAGAGCAATGTTGTTCAAAGTCTTCTTGGAAAATTTATACTCATGATGTTGTCAATTCATATGAGTCCTCAAATACCTTGATAAGTAGAGAAACTTGTGCTTTATTTTTTGCATTAACATTATTTTAAATCTTCACTGCAACTTTCACTATATCAATGATTAAGCATATTTTCATTTGAGTTGGAATTAACACTTACAATTTTCTAATGATTCATTTTTTAGTTTAAGTCTTACCTGACAATTTCAAGAGAGTTTAATACTTTCAAGTGTTTTTCAGGAGCATAAAATTTACATTATTTACAAATAATTAGGGCTATGATAATATTAAGTACACGATTAATAAAAATGACCCTGATAGCTAAGGTTATTTTTTATTAAAAAATGCTGTGCCAATATTGGCTAAAAATGAAAGTTTTTAAAAACCATATCCAAATTAGATGACATTTTAATGAAAACATATAGCTAACTGGTATTTAACAAAAACATATAGTTAGCCAGGGACAACAATAATATAGATTATCATGCTATTTCTAATAAACTAATTATCAGAATATTACAGCTGGAGATGTTTCTTCTGAGACAAATGGGCAATTTAAAAATCAAAATGATAACCGCTCATGATTGAATAGATTATATAATGGTTTTCATATAGATTGCATATTATATGGTCTTCACACAAACATACAATGTTGATATATTTGGTGCACTTTCAGAGATAAAGGAAAAGCTTATGTAAGATCAACTGAGGCATCCAAGACCACATACTGGCAATAGGATGGATTTCAACCCATGACGTAGGGTCCCACTACCAATTATTTTTACTCTGATGCCTACTCTTCTCATTTGCTCTCCTGTTATGTCATTACATCTCTTTTTAAATATTTAAAAATCTGATTTAAAAAATTATACCATGAATGTAAACTTATGACTTACCTGTTATCAGTTACATCACCCTTATCTAAATGTATTTGCTTATCATTGTTATTTACCATTTACATTATGCTCAGTATGTTGCCCCTCTCCCTGATCTGGTTTATTTCTCAGAATTGAACTTCATGATAATATTGAGTTCAGGTGCTTGAGAAGCACATGGTTCAGTGCTTGGATCACAGTGAGGATGTAATGTGTTTGAAGAGGATCAGTCACTATTGCAACTGACCCTACAATTTAGGCATGTTTCCACTAGGTGGCAGCAACATTCCATACGGATAAAAACCAATAGGCGCTTGGTTTTGACAGACAATGGTTTAGTAATAAAGTTAGTTGTAATCATGCTGTTTGAGTTTTTAGAGGTTTTCTATTTTACCTCTTTGGTTTCAGAATAAAAAAATTGAGGTCCAGAGAGGGGTCAGGAGAGATCAACAGCCCAATCTGCCATAGTAGAATGGGAATTAGAATTCAGGTCCTATAATGTCTTTGCGCTTTCCCTCTTGTATAAATTGTTAAAGACCTCTACAGCTTTTAAATATACCTTCACTTTGGGTTTGTTAGGGATGTCTTATAAAAACACTTTGGATCCGTATCAGGTTGAAATTTTTACTAGTCGCTAGTGGAAGAAATGTGCCCCGTGATAACTTTCCAAATTCCAATTTGAGAGTTAAGATGTTTTACTACTAAGCATATTTGGATTTTTCTCTGGGGTTTCTTTGAAACGATTCAAGTAAACTCATTAAAATAGCTACCCTAAAATGTTAAGCTAAAACGAAAGTAAATAATATTTCAGGAGATGCTGTCAGAGAACAAGCTCTAAGATGCATAGGATCCCAGGAAGATACATTTTGAGTTGAACCTCAAAGCACTTCTAATTGTAAACATTTATAATTCTGTATGGAGTTTATTTGCCTTTATGTGCTATTTGCTTTCATACTTTTTTATTGTAGTAAAAAGCATATGACGTTAAATTTACCATATTTATTAGTTGGGGTTTTCTAGAGAGACAGAACCAGGAGGATGTATTAATAGATAGATAGATAGATGAATAGATGGACAGATATTAACAGATGGAAACGTGAGAGTGGGTTTATCAGGAGAACTGGCTCATGAGATTATGGAGGCTGAGAAGTCCCATAATGTGACATCTGCAAGCTGAAGAATCACAGAATCCTGACTTCCTGAGCGTGGTTCAGTCTCTAAGTTCAAAGGCCCCTACACCAAGAAAGCCAATGGTGTAACTCTCAACATGAGGCCAAATGCCTGATAACCTAAGGGGATACTAATGCAAATCCCAGACTCCAAAGGAGACCCTGGAGATATGATGTCAAAGGATGAGAGAAAGGTATCTCAGCTTCAGAGGAGAGACGGGGAATTTACTTTTCCACTGCTTTTTTGTTCTTTCCAGACCCTCAACCGATTGGAGGGTGCCCATCAACATTAAGTGAGGGCGGATATTCCTTACTCAGTCCACTGATTCAAAACATCCTGTGTCTTACAGACATACCCAGAAATAGTGCTTTACCAACTATCTGGATATCTCTTAATCTAATCTGGTTGACACCTAAAATTAACCATCACATCATCTTAATTATTTTTTAAGTGTACACTTGACTAATATTAAATGTATTCATATTGTTCTGTAACATATTTCCTTGGATACTTTCTGATGTTCACTTAAACTTCTGCTATTTTGATTAAATTTGATTTTTGAAAGTAAGGGCATGAAGAGTTTATGGTTTCATCCAGATGGATTTAATAGGATGACTTTCTTCCTCATTCTCAGATTTCTTATAGACTAGGTTAATAAATACATTCTGAGTCCTCATTCTGCATTTTTCTGTCCAATGCAGACATTGTTAATTTATAATTTGTTCTTTTTTTATTTCAACAGCTTTTGGGGTACAAGTGGTTTTTGATTACATGGATGAATTCTATTAGTGGTGAATTCTGAGATTTTAATGTTCCTGTCACTCAAACAGTGTATGCTATAACCAATATGTAGTCTTTCATTCCTCATCCCACTTCCACCTTTCCCCCTGAGGCCCCAAAGTCCATATCACTCTGTATGTCTCTGTGTTCTCATAGCTTAGCTCCTACTTTTAAGTGAGAATGTACAGTATTTGGTTTTCCATTCCTGCGTTACTTCGTATAGAATAATGGCCTCCAGTTCCTTCCAAATTGGTGCAAAAGATGTTATTGCTCTTTATTCTTAAGATTCTCAGTCTTACTTTGTAGATAGTCATTATCACTATAATCAGAGTTGCCATGATTGATGAAATCTATCACTACCCTATCTTATCAGCCTTTTCTAATCCTAGAAAAATGTATCGATCATAACTGTGTGATTTACCTTTTAAATTCCCCCGATCTTAACTCAGTATCAAAACTCATTCATAAATTAGTTGGAGTTTACTCTTTCAGCACAGAATTTCCTAGAATAGTTTATCTTCAACCTTAGATAAGAATGTTTCTCTTGATGAAGAACTTCCTTGCCTTTTCATCTTGACAGTTGATTCTTGAAGCCATTTACCTTCCTTTCTTCCAACAATCTTAGTTACTAAATTTCTTTCCTAAATTAAGCTTATTACCTTGTAAGTCAAGAGTCTCAGTAATTATATCCCTTTATATAGAAGACATTTCTCTCATTTAATTTTATTTCTTTTGAGACTGAGGATTGCTAACTTGGTCTCCACGAAATAGATTAATTCATTTTTTATGAACTTCATTCCTAAAGAAAACATTTCAAAAAACAGGAAATCAATGTTTTAAAACATCAGACTTACAGGGCTGGATGAATTATTGGAGAGTGAGCCCAATTCGCTCAGACTGGAGGGGTTAATTGAGTTGCCCACAGTGGCACATCCAGGTAGTGGCATTGCTGGCAGTAGCACCCAAAATATTAAAAAGAGAAAAGAAGAGCCCCATCAAGCCCTTCATCCCATCCAGCCTCATTAAAAAAATAAAGAGAAAAGACATCTTTTTATTGTGGTGTAAATAAGTCACAAGAAAAAGACAGAAAGGAGAGACACATTTTTGGCTATGACCCAAGAAACGGAGTTAATGACATCATTAGTTTACATTCATTGAGTGATTTCTGTTTGTTAGGCACTGTGCTATGCCTTCCTTATTCACAGCTTATTTAATTATCACAACTCTTTTGAGGTAGGTATTCTTGTTACAGCAGTTTTACAAATGAGGGAGTTGATAAGTTTAAGACATTAAACAACGTTGAACATGTTTATATTGATAAAAGGGCAGAGCCAGAATTTAAACCCAATTCTCTGTGTTGGAAACATGTGTTTCTAACCAGTATATTTCAGGACAAGGCTTGGTGTGTTTATGTGTGGTTTACTTCTGACGAAATTTCTCTTAAACAAAAGGCGTCTACTAACCCAGCAGGGAGTTTTCCTGGACTCAAATCAGAGAAAGCTCAGAGAAGAATAGGTAGGGGGATGGAAAGAGGCTCCTGTAATGAGCGGTTGGCCCTTTTTGCCACCACTCCAGGGAACAATTAGTGCTCAGAAATGTTTAGCTCTAATGATTGCTGGGCTTTTTATGTTGGACCCTGGAGTGAGTGGCAGAGGGCAGCCTCTTGGATGTGGCTACCTCTGCCCATTAAAATAATGAACTCCCATAGCCCATTTATTTGGGAGACTTGTTAACAAAGGCGCGGGGATTCCAGAAGCATGATTTACTATTTACATGAGGCCAAAGCATAAGAAATTGACGGAACCAGAAACGAGCCATGGAGCAGTGGGAAATGCAGATGACCTGGTTTGCAAAAGATGTTATGGCAGCAAAGCAATCAATATTTCTTCTCTTGTAGTACAAGATTGAACGATCCTTCTGCCCAGTGTAATCCAGTAAGTCCAGCTCATTCCCTCCTACCTCATACATCCAGTGGCAAATCACAACTATACATTTACAGCCTATTCTGCCTTTTATTTGTAAAAGGGGCCGAGTAACACTGCTACTTCTTGAGTCTATTAGGATAATTAAATGGGTTTATAGAAATCAAGCCTTTCAAACAGTACCTGGCACACAATAAGTACTAAATAAGTATTTGATTATATTGTTATATTATGATTGTTATATGATTATTGTTTGTGATTAATTATATATTACATGTTTTGTTATTATAATAATAACAGGCCAAATATAGTAAGTCATAGGCCAAACCCTTCTGCCAAACTTTGAGGATAAGTGGTGGAAAAAAATCTATTTATTCAACAAAATATTTACTGGGCACCTATGTCCCAGGCCCTATTCTTTGTACTTATGATAAAACTGCCTTTGCAAAATTATAACTGAGGAAATTATGACAGTCAAAGAAATCATACCTACCTGACTCCGTCTTGCTTCTAACCTTTAAGCTGTCTTTGTCCATTCTTGGGCATAGGCTGAAGTAATGTTGGGAAGGAATTCAGTTCATGGTTTGACTCTGAAACAAAATTAATAGCAACTCTTCCTTGAAGATACCCGCTTTCTGCCTGGGGACCAGTCTGTCTTTGCAGGACTAACAAATTAGATGCAAGATTAGAAATTACAGTTTAGGGGTCATGCAGCCTCTGGCTTCAAGAGTCTGAATCTTCCCAAATTGGTGCTAGGGGTAACATCACTATGGAAAACCTAAGATCAGTGCTTGAGATATTTGGCAGACCCTGCACTAGATGGATCAGCTGACACCACCCAGACCTGTAAACTGGCTCAACCAGTTCTGCCATCCCACCGGGGAACCGAAGAAAGCAAGAAAAACTCAATTGGGTCCGTTTGATTCCATCTCCAACCTAACCAATCAGCACTCCCCACTTCCGAAGCCCCTACTCGCCAAATTATCTATAAAAACTCTGATCCCTGAATGCTCAGGGAGACTAATTTGAGTAATAATAAAACTCAGGTCTCCTGCACAACCGGCTCTGCATGAATTACTCTCTCTCCATTGTAATTCCCCTGTCTTGATAAATGAGCTCTGTCTAGGCAGTGGGCAAGGTGAACCCACTGGGTGGTTACAAGGATAGATCAGTAAACAGAATGGGCAAAACTCTCTGCCTGTCTTTGAGTAACTTAAATTCTGGTAGGGAAGATTTCACCAAGATAAGAGATACCAAATTCATCTTACTTCCTTTCTGATAGGATTAAATAGATTGATGTTTTAGTGAAGATCAATCTAGGCTCGTCTTGGTTTTGACTGCTTGACCACTGACTTGTGGGGAGATTAGAAATTTGTAAAAAACACAAAATTGGAGAAGTTTTTAATATGATGAATGACAGAGAACCACAGTTACCATTGGGTGCAAACATGCATGGGCAAACAAATTCCATACAGATAATAAAATACAGTAACCTTAATTTCACCACTGAGTCTTTCTCAGGGCATTTCTGCCTCTTTATACCCATTTGTATTTCCTAATTTTTAAAAAAAGTTTCCTTTTTTTTGAGACAGGGTCTCACTCTGTCATCCAGGCTTGAGTGCAGTGGTGCAGTCATGGCTCACTGCAGCCTAGACCTCCTGGGCTCAGGTGATCCCCCCACCTCAGCCTTCCAAGTAAATGGGACTACAGGCGTGTGCCACCTCAGCCCACTAATTTTTGTATTATTATTATTATATTATTATTATTATTATTTTCTGAGATGGAGTCTCGCTCGGTCACCAGGCTGGAGTGCAGTGGCATGCGATCTCAGCTCACTGCAACTTCTGCCTCCTGGGTTCAAGCGATTTTCTTATCTCAGCTTCCCCAGTAGCTGAAACTACAGGAGCATGCCACCACGCCCAGCTAATTTTTGTATTTTTAGTAGAGACAGCGTTTTGCCATGTTGTCCAGGCTGGTCTCAAATTCTTGAGCTCAAGCAATCAGGCTGCCTCCACCTCTCAAGTGCTGGGATTACAGGAGTGAGCCACTGTGCCTGGCCTGTTTCCTCAGTTTGATCTTACATCAGTGCCAGTCTGTCTTTCTTAACTGCCAGATATGTATGGGCTTACCTCTTGTCTTCATAGTGATCGTCTGATCTGGCCTGATGACATCAAAGTTGTCCCTTGCTTATCACTGTCTTTAAATATTGAATGAACCCTCTTCTCCCTGCTGCTTTTCTTGCCCAGGAAATATTGATTGCTGTTGGTTCTTGACCACAATGGCTCAGCCCATCTCAGTCAGCTTAGGTAATGCTCCCCTTTCCCCTTCATGGAGACCTGTTCATATCCCTTCTTTCCTATAATTGTGCCGACTGTGCTAGTTGAGATTTTCATCATTCTATGAATTTTGTGCAATGACTTTTATTAAGAACATTATATAATTAGAATAAATGTTCTGGTCTTAAACATGATAAGTGTGTGTGTGTATATATAAGCACAAACATACACATATATACAATTAACCCTGCACACATATGTATAACATATATATATCTATATATATACACACAAGTATACATATACACACAAATATGTATACACATACACACATATTTTTTTCCCACTTAGTTTTACTACCTAGAAGATTGTTAGACTGTTGCCTGGATTTCCTCCCGCAAAATGGAATATGTCAAAAATTGTAGCCCATTGTATTCAGTTCCCTTCTTCTGAGTTCTTATACTAAAGATCTGTAATGCATAAAAATGCCTAACTTTATTATACTTTATTTATTTATACTTTATTTTCAAGTCAGAAAGTCTAAAAAAGCCATAGCGAACCTAAGTCCAAAGGGACACTTCAAACTCATCTGATTCAACCCTCTCATTTCCCATTTGAGAAAATGAGAATCCGGAGAAATGACTTTTCCAAAGTTCCCAGCAAGTTATGAATGGAGCTGAAGACAAAACTCGGGCTTCTGACTCCCAATCAGTTTCTACTTTATTATTAGATGGATTCTCTTTTGACCACCAAACATAGAGCATATGGATTATCCTAGGCTGACTTCCTCTGAAAAGTCTTTGCCTAGCAGGTGGCTGGGCTTTAACTGGGTGTTGTTTAACGGGATGCTGACTGTATGATCTTCCAGGAAATACCCACTCTTACAATAACAAACAAAATTTAACTGACCACAGGATTCTTCTTTCCTTTATGCAGGAAGCAGGCCTATGGCTGTAGGAAGGAACAACACAATTGTGACAAAATTTATCCTCCTGGGACTTTCAGACCATCCTCAAATGAATATTTTCCTTTTCATGTTATTTCTGGGACTCTACCTGCTGACGTTGACCTGGAACTTAAGCCTCATTGCTCTCATCGGGATGGACTCTCACCTGCACACGCCCATGTACTTCTTCCTCAGTAACCTGTCCTTCTTGGACATCTGCTATGTGTCCTCCACTGCCCCCAAGATCCTCTCTGTCATCATCACAGAGCAGAAAACCATTTCGTTTGTTGGCTGTGCCACTCAGTACTTTGTCTTCTGTGGGATGGGGCTGACTGAATGCTTTCTCCTGGCAGCTATGGCCTATGATCGGTATGCTGCAATCTGCAACCCCTTGCTTTACACAGTCCTCATATCCCATACCCTTTGTTTAAAGATGGTGGTTTGCGCCTATGTGGGTGGATTCCTTAGCTCTTTCATTGAAACATACTCTGTCTATCAGCATGATTTCTGTGGGCCCAATATGATCAACCACTTTTTCTGTGACCTCCCTCCAGTCCTGGCTCTGTCCTGCTCTGATCCCTTCACCAGCGAGGTGGTGACCTTCATAGTGGGTGTTCTCGTTGGAATAGTGTCTGTGCTAGTGGTCCTCATCTCTTACGGCTACATTGTTGCCTCTGTTCTGAAGATCAGCTCAGCTACAGGTAGGACCAAGGCCTTCAGCACTTGTGCCTCTCACCTGACTGCTGTGATCCTCTTCTATGGTTCTGGATTCTTCATGTACATGCGACCCAGTTCCAGCTACTCCCTAAACAGGGACAAGGTGGTGTCCATATTCTATGCCTTGGTGATCCCTGTGGTGAATCCCATCATCTACAGTTTTAGGAATAAGGAGATTAAAAATGCCATGAGGAAAGCCATGGAAAGGGACCTCAGGATTTCTCATGGTGGACCATTCATTTTTATGACCTTGGGCTAATGTTTACAATGAAGCTGTGAGCTGGGTCAGTTATGCAGGCATTTACGTAATTTTAAACTAGTTGATCTATAGAATGAATTGTGTGAATCAGGCTTTTTTTCCCTCCTTCTTAAGATTTCACTAATAGTTTGTCTGTTGGCTATTAGAAAACATTTTGGCCATTGTTGCTTTGTAAAATGAATAGCATTGTATAGTTTGAGATTTTAAATGCTCTGCCTAGCAGAAAACTTCACCATGACAAAACACGTCCTGGAATGTCAAAACAGAGTATGTATAGGAAGAAAATCATCGAAAAAATGTTAGTCCAGCATTTAGTGTGGTGATCTTCAAGGTACAGCACGGTATAATGATCTGAAGAGGATGATGTTTTTCTAAACATAGTTGCCTTTCCCTCTTCTGAGATTCTCAAATGGTTTGCTTTAGAGCCCATGAAAACCATAGGGCAGACACTTTCCCGTGTTTCAGAATCATGGCCATAGGAGGCCCTGTGACTGATGGGGGAGTTTTAATACCCTTTAGATGCATTAAAGCAAGAATTCTGATTTGGCCCTTGATGTAATTTGGGTATTTGTCCCCACTCACATCTCATGTCTGATTGCAATCTCCAGTTCTGGAGGTGGGGCCTGGTGGGAGGTGTTTGAATCCTGGGGGTGGATCCCTCATAGGTTGGTGCTGTATTCATGACAGTGAGTTCTTGTGAGATCTGGTCATTTAAAAGTGTGTAGTCTCCCCCCCACCCCCTGTCACTCTCTCTCTCCTCTCACTCTGCCTCTCTCTCTCTTGTTCCTGCTTTTGTCATGTGATGTGCCTGCTCTCCCTTTGCCTTCTGCCATGATTGTAAGCTTCCTGAGGCCTCCCTAGAAGCTAAGCTGATGCCAGCACCATGCTTCCTGTAAAATGTGAAGAACTGAGAACCAATTAAATCTCTATGAATTACCTAGTCTAAGGAATATTTTTATAACAGTGCAAGAATAGTAGTCCTTAATGACTGAACAAACAACCTCTTGGCCAATTCAATCAATTACAAAAAGAGGCCACTAAAACAATTTAAATAAAACCAAGGAATTATTGCTTAAGCCCAAAGTGACAGCTTTCTAACCAACAATTAAAGTTTCTTAGGAATCTAAAGAGAAGCATACGCTCATCTGAGATGAAAAGTTCTCTATTTTTACCAGGGTTGTGATTAATTCTAGAAGAGAACTTAGCCAAGGAATTGAAGAAAATGATTTTTCTCCTCTACATTTTCTCAGAACTTGTTATGTATCCTTGAACTGGCAGTAAAGAACTGGAATAAATTCATTCAGCTGTGGCCTTTCTTGGTTAGGCTATAAATAAGTGAGTAAATGATATCTGCCTGTGTGGCTTTAGGCACATTGCTTGGACTCCAGGTGCCTCAGATCCTCATCATAAAATGGAAATTGTAATAGTAATTTTATCCTAGGATTATTATGAAGAATTAAATGAGTCAGTACACGTAAATACTTAGAATACTGCATTGTGAATAGAAAATGTCCAAGAGGTGCTATTACTATTATTATTATATAATGCTTAATCATTATCCAAATAGAAAAAATGGAAGAGATTTCCTTAGTTTGGTAGGAAATGTAATTTTTGCAATGGCTTTATTGCATTAGAAAGAGGATCTGGAGGGACTATTGCAAAGAGGGTTAAGAATATTCACTTTTAAGTAATTGGACCTGAGATTATTAATTTCATCTCTGCCATTTTGTAGGTTCATAGCCTGATCCAAGTTATTTAGAAACTCTATTTTCCTCATCTGTGAAATGAGGATAATAATTCTAGCTACCTGAGGACTAAGCTCTGATTTTTTTCTCTTGCTCAAATTCCTTTCTAAGGGGTCTGGGGAGTCATGCCCTACAAACCATAAATTCTCATCAGATGGGTTTTATTTAACCCTGGATATAGTGACTTACTTTACAATCTGACTCCAGCATAACAAGGAAGAAAATCAAAATGTTTTATACCAAAAACAATTTCCTTGCCACACCTTGAAATTGCCCTGCAAAGTCTCTGGTGGGAAAAATCCACATGCTATAGAGAATCTCCTCTCCCCTTTGTTTTCCTTCCTTTATTCCCTGACATAGGATATAATCAACTAAGAGCCAGGCACCTTTTTAAGTCCGATAAGAAGCAATTTACAACCTGCTCTCTCTGAAGTCTGCTATCTGAGAGCTTCTTCCGCACAATAAAACTTGGTCTCCACAATCCTTTACCTGAAACTGAACATTTCTTTCCATTAATCCTAGGTCTTCAGATGAACTCAACCAATTGTCTGCCAGAAAAATGTTTAAATTTACCTATAGCCTGGAAGTCTCCACTTTGAGTTGTCCCACCCTTCTGAACAGAACCAATGTCTTTCTTAAATGTATTTGATTGATATATCATGCTTCCCTAAAATATATAAAACCAAGCTGTACCCCGACCACCTTGGCCAAATGTTCTCAGGATCTCCTGATGGCTGTGTTGCGGGCCATGGTTACTCATATTTGGCTCAGAATAAATCTCTTCAAATATTTTACAGAGTTTGACTCTTTTTGTCAACATACCCCATAAAATTGATGCAACAATTAATTGAGAATATACATAAAGAGGGCTTAGCCCAGTGCCTGGCATATGGTAATACTTAGTACAAGTTAGCTTATATTATTAGTCAATATCTTTACTCAGTTTTATATAAATCAAGAAAAATCCAGGGTAATGTGTTAAAAAGAGACCAAAGAAATAGGTTTAGGGTATCCACTCCAATTAAGACATATTAGTCTCAGCCAAGAGGCACACCCATATTACTATCTCTATGATTTCTCTTGTATATCAGAAGCAGTTCTTAGGGAATTAGAGTGAGCTCAGGTTCACAGCTGTGACCATTTCGCCAACTCTATCAGCTATCTGGATGCCTCTCCCCCTTTTCCTTATAGCTTTTTTTCCCCTCCACCTTTCTTGACCTGTACTCCAACTCACCAAGCTCCTATCCTTCAGTTTGTCAATTTTCAAAATGGTAGTTAATCTTAAGTTCTCCTAATGTCAAAAGTCATTGAAATGACACAATTAACTAATGAAAATATCTCATGCTTTGGATTTACATGGAGCTATTATCAATCTTTACTATATCCAAACTTTTTTGATGAATGGAGATTCTGAATAAAAAGTCTTCATAAAACTTTTTCTTGTTCAATCACATATATATCTACCAGGAATGGTAATTTTCTCATTGCACTGAGAAGATATAAGGTACTTTTGCAGTTGGCCAAACTACCAAGAAGAATGTAAGTCTTATTAATAGTGATTAATTCTATTGCATAAGATGGAGATTGGTTGTAAGACTTGAATGTTTTGGGGTTTACAGTAAGCTACATGTTGAATGTTTCCTAAACAAGTGTATTTATTATGGGGCTTATAATCAGACATACATTAAACAGAATATTTTGGGCCCTTAAGGAATCAGGCATTTTATAGCCATTTGAAGGAGGAGGAGGTAAAACTCTTTCCTGGGAGGGCTAGTCAGCTGGAGATAGAATTCACTTTAGTAAAATTACCATCATCCAGGGTGTGGCACTCATGTTTGCAACTTCCAAAAATCTTTTCCAGATGGACTGAAGTTAACAAAGCTCAGAACAGCTAGCTGTATAAGCCAGAATGACAGATTTAATTTTCAGTGGAGAACAAAGCTGCCAAGCTTGAACTTGTGCCAGTGGCACAATTCTCCATCTGTCAGGAAGCCATATAGAAAGACAAATTACAATGAAAAGTCTATTTGGAGAGTAAGGGATCACAGCAAAGCGGATAAAGTGGATCAGTTACTGATACACCCAGCTAGAGGGTCCAGATCGGCTGAGGCCCTGGGCAAGGGCACCACCAAATTTTCTCCCCAAGCATTCCTTTTCCTCTCTTCCAAGATGACTGTCCTCCCTTCTAATCAATACTTATAGATTGATGAACTTACAGCTTTTCCTACTTTTAGTCTAAGAAATATATATTTTTTTCTGTAAAATGCTTCTGTTACACAATTTACACACAGAGAGTGCATAGTGAAACCACGGGCTGATTTTATGGTTTAAGTTTTAGAGTTTCGTAGACACCTTGTTGTTGTCCTAGGCACCAACAGCATTCACCTACTTTTTTTTTTCTTTGTAGGTACATATAATTATGCACACTCATGAATTAATGAGTGATGCATTAAAGGAGCTCTGATGAGATGCTTAACATTTTTCTAAAGATGAATAGTCTCATGTTTCTAGTCTTAAACCTTCACAAACCTAGAGCTTGCCTATTCTGTGATCATCCACAGAAATGAGGAATCATTTGCATTTCACTTGCTTGTGTCCAGATAATGAATCTGGATCTCCCTGACATAAAAGTAAGCAGGGGCAACCTGACTACCTTGTATGTAAGGAGATACGCCATGTATACCAGCACATTCTCCCACTAGCTTGATCTGTGACTACCTCCCTGATTTCCTGGTGACTTATCCCCATGTTTGTAACATTTTTCAAACCCACTGGGGATGATAAGCCAGCTGTTTATATCAACCTTCACTGACTTTATTCCACCCTCTCTCTTCTTGTGCTTCTTTCTCTCCTTATGCTGGTTAAGACCTCCTATATGCAATAATGCTTATGGGCCTGGCCAGGGATGAGAGTTCACTCTTTCCTACAAGCAAAGAAATAGTGACACTAATCTCTTGCATGCATGGCTTGGAACTTTTACAAACTAGATATAGCAGCATCTCTCTTCAGAGTTGCCAGACCAAATGGCTGGCACTATCTAGTTGAAGAGACTAACCACACACTTTGGGTGGGACCACATTCTATAAATAAACCAGCAGCTGGGACCCAGGGAGACCTCATAGAAAAACAGAGAATTCATCTTGCGCTCAAAGCCAAGTTCTTCTGAAAGAGAACTATGATGTCAAACTAGACTTAAATGTGAGCATGCATAGAAAAATTGGCATGCATAAAGTATCACTTTGATATTGTATGGCATATTCTTGTTTGTTCTAATAAAACATCTTTCTTATGCAACAAGAGGCTGGGTTGCTTTGATCTTAAGAAATTCTTAAGAAGCCAAATTGCTCCGCATGGTTTAGAAGGAGAAAAGCCTATAAGTCAGACACAACACTGAAACTCATAGCTCATTTCCTAACAACTGAAAGCTATGTATGTAGCCTGGCAGGATTGGCAGTGAGACTCCATCTGGGGCTGAGCTGCAGGGGGAGGTGTCCTGGGAGAGTCATCAAGAAGATGTGGGTTCTGAGAAGTCCTGCACCAATCTAGTCTTCCTTCTCCACATTTCATGTGCCCTGTGAGAGATACTACTGACAATTGCCTGTATTGTCTGTGCTACTTGTATAAATGTCACTTTTTTTTCTTGCAGACACTTCTGGTTTTCTTTAGACACCAGAAGGCAAAGCAGGTATTCCTTCTCTGTTTAACACCTTCAATGTCTGTGGCTTTCAGATCTTGAAAGGCTCTGGAATTGTTTTTCATCATACGTGCCATCCCTGGTAGTTTTCCAACAGCAGGTGATGCATGAGATTTTCTTGCTTTAGCAACTTAAGCATCTTTTTATTAGGACTTTGGCCTTCTTTATTCATTTGATTTCCCATTTTTTAAAACCTCTTCCTATGTTTTAACATTACAAACTATTTGTAATAACATTTCAAAAACAAATAACTTTATCATGTGGTTTTATGTTTCTTTTTTTAAACTTTACATACATTTTATTTTTGTGGTTGATTTCATTCCTCCCCCTTCAGCTCCTCCTCCACCTCCCCCCGCCAAGCAGCAGGAATAACCTGAAGGTTCCCAAGAACCCTCTCCCATTGAGTCCTACCTGGAAAGTAGTTACCTACTTGGAGAGTCCTCCTCATCACTTTTTTTCCCAGCTTTTATTTTAAGTTCCAGGATACATGTGCAGGTTTTACATAGGTAAACATGTGCCATGGTGGCTTGCTGCACAGGTCATCCCATCCCCTAGGTATTAAGCCCAGCATCTGTTAGTTATTCTTCCTGATGCTCTCCCTCCCGACCCTGACAGGCCCCAGTGTGTGTTGTTTCCCTCCATGTGTTCATGTCTTCTCATCATTCAGCTCCCATTTGTAAGTGAGAGCATGCGGTGTTTGGTTTCTGTTCCTGCATTAGTTTACTGAGGATAATGGCTTCCAACTCCATCCATGTCCTTGCAAAAGAAATGATTTTGTTCCTTTTTATGGCTGATTGATGTTTGATTTACTTTTATTTTACAATTACAATGAACTGTAACTCACCATTACACTTAAAAAATTGTATTATTTTAATTGACAGATCATAATTATATATATTTTTGGGGTACAATGTGATGTTTTGATATGTATTTACAATGTGGAATGATAAAGTCAATTAAAGAATTAAAGTCAATTAAAGAATATTAAAATAATAATTTTAATCTTTTTTTCCCCTTCTTTTTTGTGTTCAGCATATGTCCCTAAAGCTGAGTTTGATAGTATCTCTTCTCTATTCTTGAAAGGCAGCTTTCGTCTTGTAGGAGTCCCACTGTATTAGTCTGTTTTCAAGCTGCTGATAAAGACATACCCAAGACTGGGCAATTTACAAAAGAAAGAGGTTTAATAGACTCACAGTTCCACATGGCTGGGGGAAGCCTCACTCACGATCCTGGTGGAAGGTGAAAGGCACATCTTACATGGCAGCAGACAAGAGAAGAATGAGGGCCAAGCAAAAGGGGAAACCCCTTATACAGCCATCAGATCTTGTGACACTTATTCACTACCATGAGAACAGTATGGGGCAAACTGCTCCCATGATTCAATTATCTCCCACCAGGTCCCTGCCACAAAATGAGATAACTATGGGAGCTACAATTTAAGATGACATTTGGATGGGTACACAGCCAAACCATATCATTCACTTCAGCAAATTTTTCTGTGACATTATTACCTACCTGCCTTTTTCGGGTTCTAAAGAGGAAGGGAAGATGAACTGTATGCTGTACACTCTCAGACACCTAGGCTTCTGTCATTGACAATAAGACTGTTGAGGTCCCAGCATCTGTTCATTCAATATTGGTTGAATGAATGAATAAACGTTTGTATTTTAGAACAAACAAATCTTAGTATTTGGGCTCCTACTGAGTCAAAATTACCCTATCACTTACATTCAGCAAAGTTCCTAAAAGTACTTGATAAAAAATAAAACAAATAATTTATGTGGCAGGTAAGTTCTCAGTAGACTTCTTCTGGGGGAAATATGGTTATCAAGACTATCTAATTTTTATGCTATATTATATTGTAACAACATATATTCTTTTTTGTTTCAGAAATAATTAGCTTTTTATAGTGCAAATCAAAATTATGTGTTGATCGGCCTTGTTTTTTAGATCAATTAAAGTATGTTAATAAAGTTATTTATTTCGGATTCTATGTTGAGGATACAGAATTTCTCAGTTTTTCAGTCAAATTTGACAGATTGCAATTTAATTTTTAAAACTATGATTTAATTATACTTTTAGAATGAAAGCAAAATGTGGTTTCCTCATATCTTTAATCTACACACATATATGTATATATGTTTACTACTCAGGAATAAGGCCTTAGGAATATTAAAACATGTTTTTATGAGCAATCAGTAGGCTACAGAAATTGGTATAACAGTGTAAGCTGTTTACGTTTTAATAAGCAGAGGCAATAGAAATTAGAATTAAATTAATCTGCTTAAAAATATAAACATATGAACAAAAGGTTCTATTTCAAAGGTAACAAAGGAAAATTAAAGCAATTTTTCTACCTAATAAAATATCAGCCCAAAACAAATATTAAAATAATTTAAAAATTGCATTATCTGAATATGGGGGAAAATACGGTGAGTGATAGTATACAGTCACTTATTTCTAGGGAAAATATAAAATGATTTCAACATTTTGAAAATATAGTTGTGGTGATATTTGGTTAAACATTTAGGCTAAATCCACACTTTTGTCTTTACTTCTTCCTGGAGCCCACTTAAATGACAATAAAGGTTTTTTTTTTTTTTTTTTTTTTTAAATTATAAAACCACCAGGATGTAGAGAATAGGAGAAGTGGTGACAAGAGTTGGAAGGTAGAAAGCAGATGTATGAGAGGCAACCAACTCAGAATAAATAAATCGGAAAGCTATGGGTTTTGGACAGGCTAGGGTGGAAGAATAGGGAAGAAGCCATTTGATTGCACGATCTCAGAAAGGATCAGAAACAGAAACCACTAGGAACCTGCACAGGGTGGGTGAGGCTTAGAACTGGCAGTTTGGTTGAAAATCTATTAAGAAACAACTGGATTCCTGGACCATCCCCTCCCTTCTTCTTGCATCCAGCAACCTTCCCCTAACCATCCCTCCCTAACTCTGTCAGAAGACCGGAAGTTTGTTCTCTGGAGAACTGAACCAGGGACTGTGGGCTCAGAGCTATCAGACATAGCTAAGGAGGAATGTTGAAAAAAGAGGCATTTACAATAACATCTGCATCGTGAAAAGGGAGATTTCCTCGGTTTGAGCTCCTCTGTTCACCATGCACTTATTCCATTCACTCATTCAACGTTTGGAACACTCCTAACTGGGTTGATATCTTCTAGGCAAAAGACTGAATTTCTATGTAGAGAAAATCCTGCCCAAGGGAACATAACTACTGATGCTTACAGGAGGGGTCCATCTCAGCAATTGTGAAGTTGCTGCCAGATCACCTAGCAGAAAGTCTGCCGGAAGACTATCTCTGACCATGAACACCAAGCTTCAGATCTTGTTTTTTAAGTGTTCATTCTGCAATTTGAAAGCATACTCAAGGACCACGAGACAGAGCCTTAAAACAAACAGGAAAAAGGAACCCAATGACAAAAAGACAATCCAAGGGCTATAAGAATAGGAAAAAAATTCAAAAATTAATACACTCAGATTAAAGAAGATATTGTGTCCTTCAAACAAGAACAGGGTGCCATATCAGGAGCAAGAATGAGGATAGAACCAGAACTGCTTTTCATTTTAAGTATTAAAATTAACTTGACTTTTAAAACTGTAACTATGTGTAATTTACATTTATTACATTGAGAGTTGTTTCAAAAGTCAGTGATTATTTGTTTATTTATTTATATGCCATAATCATTCTTTCTCAGAGGAGTATCCTGATTTTTTTTTTTTTGTTTACAGTGGGGAAATATGTCCTTTTCTGTTCTCAGCTGTCATAGAGTAAGTTTGGTTCCAATTCTGGGTTTAGACATAAATCCTGATTTAAGCCAATCAGCAATCAGCAAATATCATCCAAAAGCTGTAACAACTAGCTTGGAGTAGAAGTGGGCAATATAGCCCAATCAAAGCCAGAAAAATGCAAGGAGATCCTTGCTAGGCATCTGGGAAGAAATCTTTCATCTGTGGTATCTACCAGAGAGATGCTGTCTTCTTTAGGATGACATGAGGTGAGACCATGAGATCTGGAACTTGTACAAGAATTATGCTACTACTAGGAAAATTTGCCACAGGATGGCACAATTCCTGCATAAGGCATACTAAACTGAATAAATGAAATTGGATATTTGGTAATACTGTTTGAGCCAGTGGATCAAATTTTCTCTGAATACCTCTGTTTTATGAGCTAAAAGATTCACTTTAATGCTTCATTCAGTTTAAGTTCTTTTTTTCTGCCATTAAAATAAAAGATTCCTGAGTCTAAAATTAATTTTGTAATATATACCAAGAATCACAAAAATAGGACTCATTTTGAATAAGTTGTCTAAATTCTTGGGATGTTAATTGCCTATTACTGTACAGGGAATTACTACAAAACATTGTGGCTTAAAACAAAAATAGAAGAAAATGGTTAAATAAATTGAGGTATAGTCAGTTGGTCTATTATAATGCACCTGGAAAATGATAATACTTATATAAGCACTCAAGAGATTTTGACAACCTACAAATTCTGGTATTCAAGAAATGTAATTTTCATCATCATTCCATAACTCTATTTTTACTTTATGCTCTCCTTTTTCCTCCACTGAGGGAAAAAAATCAATTCGAGTTCCTTTTCTTCTCCATCCCTCAGGTTTATGTCTAAGTTCTGTAGAACTTGAATGATGTCAGAGTATTGGGGGCATCTGATCCTTGATCTCACCATACTAGCAACTCTGAAAATATCTATTGTTTCATCAGATACCAGCTGTTAAATCACAAACGAGTTGCTGCTGATTTCTGTTTATTCCTATCCTCAAGATTTATTAGGTCCGATAACTCTGATAAGCCACCCTTGGTTAGATGGAGATTGTTCCGTTTCTCCCATCCTGAATATTGCACAGGAAACTGCACCACTCACATGTCTACTTGGAAGCCCCCACGACCCTGTTTTCTTAAGTTTCTGCCTGCCAACCAAGACCTGGAACAAAACAAAGTTAGAGGCTCTCTGCTTTTGGTGTCTCCTAACCTGGGTGAAGGTTGTGATGTGTCTCAGGCTTTGTCTGAAGACTCACTCATGATTTTGGTCTTATCACTTCTAATTCAACTGCCTTTTGCTGTCAAATTTTTTCTCTGAGGCTTGAGAATCTAACAACCTACCTGCCTTGGAGAAAAGAAATGATTAGAGATAGGGGGAAAAGAATATTAGGTAGAAAGCTACATGATATTTCAAACATTTTATCTCGTTATATACAGCTAAGTAAAATTTCTAACAGGAAGATTGGATGGGATAAAGCAAAGACTAAATTCATGTTAGAAGTATGAGGAGAATTTGTTTGCTAATATATTGCAGCAGACTCTTTGGTCTTCTCCATAGCCCAGTCCCTAAGTTTTCTTCCCATATAATGTCCAGTGTGTTCTGAAAGAAAAGTCAGACTTTAAAGAGCAAATGACATAGGCTTAATCCCTGTTAGTGTCTTGGGCTAGAAAACAAGGATTTCATCTCTTCCTATTCAATCTGGAGACGGAAGATAAAGAGCTAGTAAGGCAGGGAGGAAGGAAGTGAAAGTGTTCATGCTTGGCAGGTGGGGGTGGCTGAATATTATTTATCTTTTCAAACTTTCCTGCCCACTTTATTCAGTTCTTCCTCCTTGACTCCTGATAAAATAAAAACTTCAGCCAAATTAAATATAAAACAGTTGAGTTGAGCAATGAACAATTCATTAATTGGGCTGCTTCTTGAGCCAGAGTAGGCTCAGAGACTTCAGCACAGTCATGTGGCGGAAGAAGATTTATGAACAAGGAAAGGAAAGTGACCTACAGAAAACAAAAGTGAGATATAGAAACAACTAGATTGGTTACATATCAGCGTTTGCCTTATTTGAACATGGTTTGAACAGTTGGCTATACTTGATTGGCCAAAACTCAGTGATTGGCACAAGTGTGGGCTATGGTCTATTTACACCTCCACCCTTCATAGTTCACAATTTACAGAAAAATCTTTAGGCTGAACTTAAAATATGTTAGGAGGCAGCTTTAGGCCAAAATTGATTTAATAATTCCCCCCTTTTGGTTATTTCTCAATTTTGAAAGATTGACTGAAACTTTAGTCATTGATGTCACTATCACTGTTGTAAATGTACTTATTTGGTATTGAAACCCACTGGGAAACAATAAAAGAGTAGGTTTTACAAAGTAGGAACAAGGACTCAGTAGAGGGTTCCCCCTTATGCTGGAATGTCCTGTTTACATGAAAAAACAAAACAAAACAAAACAAAACAGCAACAAAACCTTGTCTGTTGTAGGATCTACGTGTTTCCTTAAAGTCTTAGTTTGATTATGTCACATTTAGCATGAAGTGACTCCATTTTGGTTTGGTCTGGTTTCTTGGGGCCTACTGCATGAGCTCAGTCAAAAACAATGGCTCCCATAATTCTGTTTAAAAAGTCCCCCTTTTTGGTCAGGTTCTCATGTAGGTGAGAGTGTGACAAAACTTAGGGCCTTAGCTCCACTCTCAGTTACCATCAGTTTTGGTTTCTGGTCTCAGCATGTCATTCATAGGTTACAGTGTCCTCATGGTCACACATTTCTGTCAGCTCTTATCATTCCAGTTGAAGAGACATTCCAGAGATGGCTGCATGCAAACATTGAAAACTTTTGAGAGAACATAGCCCACCAGGGAGACTGCTATTATGACTATCAGGAGGACAATACCAAGATTTTGGAGTATGCTTATTTCTCAGAGTCCCCATAAACCAAACTACCTGTAATCAAGTAGATCAAAGAATTAGCTAGAGTTCACTCACTTAAGCAAGCAGTCTCTTCATTAATCCCCTACAGCTGAATCTCTATCATCTACATTTGGGGTATTTCTCCATAGACCACAAATGCCAGCAGCTGCACAGATACTTCTGTTTAGCCAGTAAGTAATCTGAGCAATTCTACTATTTAGCATAACTTTCACAAGAGAATGTAAAGTCTGTTGTGTAGTGATAGCCTTTACAGTAGAATCTTTTGTAGAGCCTATCATGAGGGATACATTTCTAACCATTTCCTTTTTTACTTCAAACCATGGGAAAAAGGACTTAACAATTGGTGCCCTTCTAGAAGAGTGAAGGCCTCCTGGCAATGTTCTCTTTAGCCCATGATGTAGGTTAGGAGGATTGAACCAATGTTCCATTTCTGACTGATTATGGGGCAATGTATGTACCATGAAAATTTCTCACCTACATTGGGGCCTTTATCTTTTTTCTGTCAAGGTATAAAGTTATCCATGTAAAAGACTGGCTGCAAAAATCCTTTACAAATAAAAATATACCCCATGAATGCACACAACTGACCCCCTAGTCACTTCTATTGTTCATGGAGGCATAAGCAAGGAAAATATTCAAAAATAAGTATCATTATAGTACAGATGTCTTGATCCATGATTTCAGGAGAAGCTGTTCACATCAAGGATGCCATCTTCTTCTGAGGAGAAGCTTCCCAGTTAGTGTTACTTTAAGGGTTCCAATGCATGTAAAGTTCCAAGAGTGTGGAGGGACCTTTCTCAGTTGTGAGATTATTAACCCAAGGTTCAAGGTTTCAAAGTTTGCTGCAGTGTGGATGGCAAGGGCAGTCTTTTTCTGATGTTTTCAGAAGATCCAATCTTCAGGTTCTATATTGTGAAGAGGTTGATTGTTCCCAGTCAGTAAATCATAAAAATCTTTCTTTACCTGGTGAGAATATACTGTGACATAATAATATACTGTTATAACATCAGACCTCCTGCATGGGAAAGCTTTTATTCAACTGGAAAACATGCATTGAAAATGACTATTGAATGAAGTCTTTCTATATATGTTTAAATGGTCCATCAGGCAGCCAAATGTACCTGAAGCTTTGATTATCTTCCAAGGAATATGGGTTTGACAAACCAAACATTGGTCACAAAATATTTTAGCAATTTAGAAGTCACCACACCAATATGTATTTAATTTGGATTATTTTATCTTTTTCAGGATGAGTCATGGAATGCAGAACTCTTAATAACAAAAGCTTTAAGGACTCAGGAAGGACAAGGTGACATCCTTGTTCTCCATAAGTCCAAGATTATCATTGAATTTAGTCCTCTTGAATACCAGTTGTTTCTCAAATGTAGGTGCATAGCACTGATAACTGATGGGTTATTGTAGGTAATTTGACATAGATCATGGAGTTTGTTCAAATCGCATATCTAAACAATTTCAGTATTGGCTGATTTATCTGGCAAAGTACTTTCTTGGTATTCAATTAATTTTTGTTCACTTGGGTTAGCAGCCAGAAACCTGTATTCAATAGTGCTTTTCAGGGTCTTTTCCATCCTTTCATGAACCTCCTAAAAGACACCATATTCTAGGGTTTTGCACACTTGTGAAGTTTTCAAAAACGGCATCAGCATCAAGCAATTAACTATGGAAATAAGCTTAAATAGTCACAGTGAAAGACATAATTGACAAAGAAATTAGGTTATTTCTGTGGTCTTCAATAACTACACATAATAACCGTAATTGTGATTAATAGCATATACTCAGACACATTAGAATTTTAGAAATACCATACAATTTTGGAACATATATTAATATCATTCACTAAATATAACCCAAAGGAAGTTAAACATTATTTTTTATTTTGACAATGCTTCCCATGTAACTTAACATGTCAGATAATTCTGTTTATCTTTCTTTTGGATTCTTCAGGGGCCCTCTGTAACATCACAAAGTTAGAGGTTAAAAAAACTTAATTTTGAAGCAGAAATTTGATTTTGGGACATTTATCAAATATGTTAAAGGTTTACAATATTTGATATTATGAAATAGAATTCCAGATCACCATAAGTCATTCATTTTTGAGTTAGCAAAGTCATAACTCAAAAATTTTAAAAAGGCAAAAACCATTACTCATTGATAGAAGCAAGATTTAGCTTTCAAAACAATCTGTTTCTTGTCTTTTCCATCTTTTTCCTGTAGTTTACTCAAAAGGCAAACAAAAATCTTTCATTATTCTTTTATTAATATTACATGAAATTTTGTTTAAGAGAGAAAGCCAAATTTCACCCTTGCATTAGTGTACTATTAATGTCAACCTCAATTTTTAATACAAGTTTATAAACAAATCTATTTAATCTCAATTAGTTTGACCATAAGGTGAGATTCTGATAAATACTTTATGACTGTTTACAAATTGGTTAAAAAGCAGCTCAGTGCTCTAAGAAAAGCAGGTTGTGCTTTTATTCCAATGTTCAATTTACAAAAAAACTGAATAATACCCCTTTAACTTTAGCCAATATATTCACACACAGAATCTCTTTTACGATTAATTTTTTATAAAACTTTCACAACTTCATCAAACCTTTAGGTTTTTCCTATCTCACTTAAAACAATCTTTTACCCTCTAAACTTAGGCAAGGAATCCATATTCCCATGCCTTGTTATAATCTTTTACCAAAAGTATATTCTACTTTTGTTTCACCCCTTGTGTATAGAATTGTTTGTTCAGTAGTCTCAAATATATGCTATATTGTTAACTCTTAGCAACTTTTACTTGTGGTGAAAAGCCTTGTTAGTAAGCAGTTTTAATTATGCAGTGGGTGTGAAGCCTGGGACACCAGTCAGAAATGCAGATAAAGTCTGACTCTTTCCAGCATAGCTAGGGGGCATGGCTAACACCACATGTCCCCAGGCCTTACTTAGCTGTAAAGCAGGAAAGTTGTATAGTTATAAGTCATAGTGGCATTTTATGAAGCATTTAAGAGGCCTAATAAACGGTAAATTGTACAACATTTCTGGAATAAATTCCTTTTCATGACTTATACAGACCATCTACGACATGCTTGGACTTTCTGACTTGTCCTAAACATCCCTTCTTTTAAACAAACAGTCATTTTACTTTAGGACAATAACTTACCATACAAGATCCTTTCTTACCTGAAATCTCTTTTGTTTATAACCTTCTTTGCATAACTAAGCGGCATGGCTAATTGCACACATCCCCAGGTCTTATCTAGAGTCTAATGGCTCCAAGGTAGGTAAATTAAACAATTTCCAAATGTCAGAGAAGCAGTTTATGACCTTAAAGCATTTAGCAAACCTAATACTTGATCTACTTTAGATCAAATGTCTAAATTTTGAAGACATTTTTATTTTACCAATAATCTTTAAAACTGTCTTTATTTCCCAAAGATTACTAAAGTCACATGAACTAAAAGGCATTCATTTTAATTTTTCTGACAGAATATTTGATTTAAGTGCCTTTTTTCTTTAAGCCAATTAATTTGAGCTCTTTTGCATAAATATCACACACACAACACATATAAATGCAGAGAAAGAAAGATGATCTAGTAGTTGTAAGATTTTTCATTTGCCAGTATTTAAGTTTCTTAGTTGGATTACTGGCTTCAAGGTGGAGTCCATGGAGGAAAATGGCTAGGCAAATACGCAATTTCTAGGGCCTAATAAGCAGACACAGCTGGAAGGCAAAAACAGATTCCCAAAATTAAGAGTCTCATTTTTATATCAGATCCTCGATCCCAAAAAAGAGGGAATCAGCCCATCTCCCATGGGAGTCTTATTTCTCAGTGTGGGGTAGGGATAGTTCTATACCTTGTAGGTGACCAAGAGCATGCTTCTCTAATCCAAACATGCAAAGAGTTGAGTATCTCCCCCATACCTGCCATTAAACATCCCTAAAAGTATACTTCCTACTTAATTATTACACATCAATGTTCTCTCATAATGCAAAGTAATACCTGATACCCCAAAAGTAAAAAAAAGTCAGGTAACATAATGTAAAATCAAACAGAGCCTTAGATTTTGAGAGATTTATCTGCTTTCAATTCCCAGGATTCCATGAGGAAAAGAGAGGTTTTTTCCCAGAATGGAAACTTAGAAACTATCTGAAGCTTTCTTGTGTGGGCATCAAGAACAGCAAGAAGGCAAAATGTAGAAATAATTCAGTCAACTGAGAAGAAAAAAACCGTTTTTCCAGGAAAACAAGATTCAAAAAGAGAAAAAACATAAAGACTTTTTAAGTGTATGTATAGCTTGGATATCTGCATTTAATTAAGCTGATTTTAACCACAATGTTCTTAAAAATAAAAGTCCTTTTATGTTTCTTGTTATCCTACTTTTGCTAGGCCAAATGGCCAATATTTCTGGCTTTTAAACTTTACCAAAAGTGACTTCACAGGTGAAACAGAAATTATAACAAACTGTCTCTCAGACCACAGTGCAATCAAACTAGAACTCAGGATTAGAAACTCACTCAAAACCACTCAACTACATGGAAACTGAGCAACCTGCTCCTGAATGACTACTGGGTACATAACGAAATGAAGGCAGAAATACAGATGTTCTTTGAAACCAGTGAGAACAAAGACCCAACATAGCAGAATCTCTAGGACACATTTAAAGCAGTGTGTAGAGGGACATTTATAGCACTAAATGCCCACAAGAGAAAGAAGGAAAGATCTAAAACTGACACCCTAACATCACAATGAAAAGAACTAGAGAAGCAAGAGCAAACACATTCAAAAGCTAGCAGAAGGCAAGAAATAACTAAGGTCACAGCAGAACTGAAGGAGATAGAGACACAAAAAGCCCTTCAAAAAATCAATGCATCCAGGAGCTGTTTTTTTTTTTTTTTTTTTTTTTTTTTTTTTTTTAAAGAGCAACAAAATTGATTGACTACTAGCAAGACTAATAAAGAAGAAAAGAGAGAAGAACAAATAGATGCAATAAAAAATGATAAAGGGGATATCACCACCGATCCCACAGAAATAAAAAGTACCATCAGAGAATACTATAAACACCTCTACACAAATAAACTAGAAAACCTAGAAGAAATGGATAAATTCCTGGACACATACACCCTCCCAAGTCTAAACCAGGAAGAAGTTGAATTGCTGAATAGACCAATAACGGGCTCTGAAATTGAGGCAATAAATAATAGCCTACCAACCAAAAAAAGTCCAGGACCAGACAGATTCACAGCCAAATTTTACCAGAGGTACAAAGAGGAGCTGGTACCATTCCTTCTGAAACTATTCCAATCAATAGAAAAAGAGGGAATCCTCCCTAACTCATTTTATGAGGCCAGCATCATCCTGATACTAAAGCCTGGCAGAGACACAACAAAAAAAAGAGAATTTTAGACCAATATCCCTGATGAACATCGATGCAAATATCCTCAATAAAACACAGGCAAACTGAATCCAGCAGCACATCAAAAAGCTTATCCACCATGATCAAGTGGGCTTCATCCCTGGGATGCAAGGCTGGTTCAACATATGCAAATCAATTAATGTAATCCGTATAAACAGAACCAAAGACAAAACCCACATGATTATCTCAATAGATGCTGAAAAGGCCTTTGACAAAATTCAACAGTCGTTCATGCTAAAGATTCTCAATAAATTTGGTATTGATGGGATGTATCTCAAAATAATAAGAGCTATTTACGAGAAACCCACAGCCAATATCATACTGAATGGGCAAAACCTGGAAGCTTTCCCTTTGAAAACTGGCACAAGACAGGGATGCCCTCTCTCACCACTCCTATTCAACATAGTGTTGGAAGTTCTGGCCAGGACAATCAGGCAAGAGAAAGAAATAAAGGGTATTCAATTAGGAAAAGAGGAAGTCAAATTGTCCCTGTTTGCAGATAACATGATTGTATATTTAGAAAACCCCATCGTCTCTGCCCCAAATCTCCTTAAGTTGATAAGCAACCTCAGCAAAGTCTCAGGATACAAAATTAATGTGCAAAAATTACAAGCATTCTTATACACCAATAACAGACAAACAGAGAGCCAAATCATGAGTGAACTCCCATTCACAATTGCTTCAAAGAGAATAAAATACCTAGGAACCCAATTTACAAGGATGTGAAAGACCTCTTCAAGGAGAACTACGAACCACTGCTCAATGAAATATAAGAGGACACACACAAATGGAAGAACATACCATGCTCATGGATAGGAAGAATCAATATTGTGAAAATGGCCATACTGCCCAAGGTAATTTATAGATTCAATGCCATCCCCATCAAGCTACCAATGACTTTCTTCACAGAATTGGAAAAAACTACTTTAAAATTCATATGGAACCAAGAAAGAGCCTGCAATGCCAAGACAATCCTAAGCCAAAAGAACAGAGCTGGAGGCATCATGCTACCTGACTTCAAACTATACTACAAGGCTACAGTAACCAAAGCAGAATGGTACCAAAACAGAGATATGAACCAATGGAACAGAACAGAGCCTTCAGAAATAATACCACACATCTACAACCATCTGATCTTTGACAAACTTGACGAAAACAAGAAATGGAGAAAGAATTCCTTATTTAATAAATGGTGCTGGGAAAACTGCCTAGCCATATGTAGAAAGCTAAAACTGGATACCTTCCTTACTCCTTATACAAAAATTAATTCAAGATGGATTAAAGACTTAAATGTTAGACCTAAAACCAAAAAAACCCAGAAGAAAACCTAGACAATACCATTCAGGACACAGGCATGGGCAAGGACTTCATGTCTAAAACACCAAAAGCAACGGCAACAGAAGCCAAAATTGACAAATGAGATCTAACTAAACTAAAGAGCTTCTGCACAGCAAAAGAAACTACCATCAGAGTGAACAGGTAACCTACAGAATGGGAGAAAATTTTTGTAATCTATTCATCTGACAAAGGCCTAATATTCAGAATCTACAAAGAACTCAAGTTTACAAGAAAAAAACAAACAACCCCATCAAAAAGTGGGCAAAGAATATGAACAGATGCTTCTCAAAAGAAGACATCTATGCAGCCAAGAGACACATGAAAAAATGCTCATCATCACTGGCCATCAGAGAAATGCAAATCAAAACCATAATGAGATATCATCTCACACCAGTTAGAATGGCGATCATTAAAATATTAGGAAACAACAGGTGCTGGAGAGGATGTGGAGAAATAGGAACACTTTTACACTGTTGGTGGGACTGTAAACTAGTTCAACCATTGTGGAAGACAGTGTGGCAATTCCTGAAGGATCTAGAACTAGAAATACTATTTGACCCAGCCATCCCATTACTGGATATATACCCAAAGGATTATAAATCATGCTGCTATAGAGACACATGCACACGTATGTTTATTGCAGCACTATTCACAATAGCAAAGACTTGGAACCAACCCAAATGTCCATCAGTGATACACTGGATTAAGAAAATGTGGCACATATACACCATGGAATACTATGCAGCTATCAAAAAGGATGAGTTCATGTCTTTGTAGGGACATGGATGAAGCTGGAAACCATCATTCTGAGCAAACTACCATAAGGACAGAAAACCAAACACCGCATGTTCTGACTCATAGGTGGGAATTGAACAATGAGAACACTTGGATACAGGAATGGGAACATCACACACTGGGGCCTATTGTGGGGTGGGGGGAGGGGGGAGGGGCAGCGTTAGGAGATATACCTAATGTAAATGACAAGTTAATGGGTGCAGCACACCAACATGGCACATGTATACATATGTAACAAACCTGCACCTTGTGCTCATGTACCCTAGAACTTAAAGTGTGTATATATATATATATAAAAGAAACTTAAAAACTGGCAAAAAAGTACTTCATTCTACATATGAGGCCCAGGATGATCCAAGGTCTTCTTGAAGCACTGGGTGAATAGTGGAGTCATGCTTGAGCAGAGTCATCCTATTTCACCATACAGTTTATCTTTGAAAAATGCAAGGGCTAGGGGCACTGACTCCCTGTGGAGTCAAAAATTTGCATATGACTTTAGATTGCCACAAAACTTGTATTATAATAGCCTACTGTTAACTGGAAGCCTTACCAAGAATATAAATAGTCAATTAACACATTTTAAAATATTACATGTATTTTATACTGTATTTTTACAACAAAGTAAGCTAAAGGAAAACATTATTAAGAATGTAATAAGGAAAATAAAGTACTTACTATTCATTCAAAATAAAATATTTACTATGATGAAATAGATCATCATAATGACCTTTATCTCCATTGTCTTGATGTTGCATAGGGGTTTTTAGAAATACTGACTTGTGTAGGCTGAGAAGGAAGAGTAAGAGGAGAGATTGGTCTTGCTGTCTCAGGGGTAGCAGAAGTAGAAGAGGAGGAGGAAATGGAGGGGAAGACAGGAGTGGCAGGCTCACTCAGTGTAACTTTATGAAAATAAATCATAATTTCTGCCTGACTTTTTCCCCTTTTCATTTCTTTAAAAATGTTTCTATATGGTGTCAAACCCTATACCATTTGCTTTAGTTTAAGGCTCGTATCATAGAAGGGTCCGTGTCATAAAGGAAGTCAAAAGCAGTCTTGAGTAATTGGAATCCTTCTCCCTGATTGTCTAATGTCAGTATGTCTTCTGGCAATGCTTCTTCTATGTCTTCTTCTTCATTATCTGGCACTTGTCTGGAAGCACTCATCTCCATCAAGCTGTTTTTTGTTAATTCCTCTGATGTTCGTGTTCATTAGCTTTTGAATTTCTCTGAGATTCATATCTTGAAACCCCCCTCACTATCATTAGATGTCCACAGTTTCTTTCATGATTTTCTTGGTTGGCTCTGTCATAAATCCTGTGAAGTAAAGCACAATGGCTAGACACCGTTTTCTCTAGCAGGAATGTATTGGTTGGGACTGGATGGCTTCCAGTTTTTTTCTGTAACAACGACGGCATCTTCAATGATGTAATTCTTCCAAACTTTCATAATGTCCTCTCTGTTAGGGTTCTTTTCTATAGTGTTGACAATCTTTTCATAGAGTATCGTGAGTAATGAGACTTAAAGGTCACTGTGACCCCCTGATCTAGAGGCTCAATTAGAGACATTGTTTTTGAGTGCAAGTTGACCACTTTGATGCTGTTGGTGTTGAACTAATGGGGTTCTGGGTTGTCAGGGGCATTGTCCAATATCAAAATATTTTTTTTTAAAGGAGGTCCCTTACTGGCAAGGTACTTCCTGACTTCACAAAGCATCCATTCTGGAACTAGTCCAGAAAAAGCATTCTCATTATCCACACCTTCTTGTTGTACAACTGAAAGACTGGCAGCTGGTGTTTATCTTTTCCCTTCAAGGCTCGGGAGTTAGCAGCTTTATAGATAAGGGCAGTCCTGATCGTAAACTGAACTGCATTTGCACAAAACAGTCAAGTTAGCCTCTCCTGATACTTGCTTCTCTTCTTTATTAATAAATGTCCTTTGTGGCATTTTCCAGCCCCCCAGAATAGGGCACTTTTGTCTTCATCAAAAATCTCTTCAGGCAGGTATCTTTTCTGTTTAATGACTTTTTTCTTAATGGTGTCTGGAAATTCATCTGCTTCTCTTGGTCGGCAGAAGTTGCTTTTCCTGTTATCTTGACACTTTAAAAGCCAAACCTCTTTTGAAAATTATCCAGTCATTCTTTACTAGCATTAAATTCTCCAGCTTTAGATTCTTCACTTTTCTTTGGCTTTAAGCTGTCATATAATGACTTCACTTTTTCTGGAATCATATTAGAGTCTGTAGGTATGCCTTCTGTATAGCAATCCTGTACCCACATAAAAGTTACATTTTCAGTATGAGATAAAAAGGTATTTCACAAAAAGTACAAGGGTTTTCTACCCCCCGGAGTAGCTGCAGTGATAGCTTCATGAATTTCCTTTACTTTTGTTTACAATGGTCCTTGTGCTGAATTCATTTATCTTATAATGGCAGGCAATTGAAGCTGCAGACCTATCTGTGATATATATCAAACAATTCAATTTTTTCTTGTGATGTCGTGACTATTTTTCCGCTTCTTGGGAGCACTTCCAGCATCACTAGTAGCACTTTGTATTGCTTCCATGGTGTTATTCAAGGTTTATGATACTGTACTAAGCACAATGAAAAATATCTGAGAACCGTGTGAGATAACTTTTTACTGCTATACACATTTTTTTGGAGAGATGTAGTTCCCATGTGAGGATAACTAGCCTCACAAAGCACTTTAAGCAGATACTTTCAACACTTGAGCTCACTGCAATAGCAACAGGAGGTAGTTTCAAAATTATTACAGCAGTACAGTACGTACCACAGTTAATTATATACAGTTATGACTTAATACTGAATCTTTATGTTTGTTTATATTTCTCTCATTTGTGAATGGCACCATGAATGGTTAAGTGTCTGTGTATGTAAGTTTTGATAAATTTTAACTTTTTACAGCAGTATTAGGAGATGAGGCCCAATGAAACGTGATTAGGCCATGAAGGTGGAGAGAATGGATTAATGCCATTATCAAGGGAGAGAGTTCATTATAAAAGGGGGAACTTGGCCCTCTTTTACTCTCTTTCTTGCCCTCTCTTTGCTCTTCTGTCATGGTATGACACAGCAAGAAGGCCCTTGACAGATGTTAGCCCCTTGATCTTAGAATTCCTAGCCTCCAGAACTGTGAGTCAATAAATTTCTGTTCATTATACATTTTTAAAAATTAACTTTTTATAATAGATCTTTGTATATTTTATGATAACAAATGATAAAATAGACTGATATCTGTATATATTTTATGTGGTTGTGACATACCTAACTTTGTCTTAGTATTTTTTATATTTCTAGGTTATGTAGTTTATTTGTGAAGTTTTTTCAAATTGTTGCAGATCTCTAAAATATTTTCCACTGTACTTATTGAAAAGAAATTCATGTATAAGTGGAGCTACATAGTTCAAATCCATGTTGTTCAAGGGTCAACTGTATAGAGAAATGACATAATTTTCTTAATTTAGCATATCTTCAAAGTCTCATGTATTTGTAAAACAGGAACACAGAAATTAAGACATTTTAGGTGGTATCATACTAATTATGCTTATTTACTGTCTTTGTCCCCAAAGACAGCATGATAGTTATCTAAAAATTTTTCAGTAAAGTTTCATGATTGTATATATGAAAGACAAAAATTAACTCAACATTGATGATTCAAGGTTTTATATTTAGCCAGCTTCATGACTGAAAAAAATAGTGTTTCTTTTTCTTTTCTGGGAATAAACCCATTTCCTTCTCATTCCTCTTTCTCAGCAGATGGCACCAAGAGGATCCATGTAAGTGAGTGGAAACCACACCTCTGTGGCCATGTTTGTTCTGCTGGGACTCTCAGATGAAAAAGAGCTGCAGCTCATCCTCTTTCCAGTCTTCCTGGTGATTTACCATGTGACCCTGATTTGGAACATGGGTCTTATCATCCTCATCAGAATAGACTCTCACCTGCACACACTCATGTACTTTTTTCTCAGTTTCCTGTCATTTATAGATATCTGCTATTCTTCTACCATCAGCCCAAGGATGCTTTCAGACTTCTTAAAAGACAAGAAGACAATTTCCTTCCTTGCCTGTGCCACTCAGTATTTTTTGGGGGCCTGGATGAGTCTGGCTGAGTGCTGCCTCTTGGTCTTCATGGCCTGTGACAGACGTGTGCCCATTGGCAGCCCCCTGCAGTACTCAGCCATCATAGTCCCTGGTATCTGTTGGAAAATGGTAGCTGGAATCTATCGGAGTGGATTCCTTAGTAGCTTAGTTCATACAGTCCCTTGCTTTAATCTCTACTACTGTGGGCCAAATGTCATTCCAGATTTCTTCTGTAACATATTTCAGATTATTTCCTTGTCTCGCTCCAACCCCTTTATCAGCCAAATGATTCTTTTTCTGGTAGCTACTTTTGTTGGGTTGGGCTCTTTGTTTGTTATCATTTTGTCCTACGGTTTCATTGTAGCTTCCATGCTGAAAATACCATCAACCAAAGGTCGTGCCAAGGCCTTCAATACCTGTGCCTCCCACCTGGCTGCTGTGGCTCTCTTCTATGGCACAACCATTTCTGTATACATGCATCCTAGCTCTAGCCACCCCATGAAGCAGGACAAGGTGCTCTCAGTATTCTCTGTTGTCCTTATCCCCATGTTAAACCCTCCGATCTATAGTTTGAGGAACAAGGAAATCAAAGAGGCCCTCAAGAGGGTGATAAATGAGGCAACACATTTACATTAGTAAGAACAACATTTGGGTAGATATTGCTATTTCTGTAAGGAAGATAGAAATAAGAATATGTAAGTGACTCTTTATATGTCACAAGAATAGCTAGTAGAGAGAAGAAGTACAAACTTTACTTCCTGGAACTGAAAACTTTATTGCAAGAATACATTTGAAAGCTTCAACAACAGACTAAACAGAAGGAAGAATCAGAACTTAAAGATAGGTTTTAAAAATATAATATAGTAAGACAAAAATAAAAAAGAATAAACAAAGCCTTCAAGACTTTTGAGACTATCTAAAATGACTGAAATAATAAATTATTGGTATTCCCGAGGAAAAAAGGTCAGGAAACCTATTAATGAAACAATGTATAAAAACCTCCCAAGTCTATCAAGAAATTTAGACATCTGAACAAAAGAGGCTCAGTGATCCCCAGAAAAGTCAACACCTAAATGAGTTTGCCACAGCATATTATTATTAGACTGTCTAAAATCAAATGAATGAACAAATTCTAAAATTGGCAAGAGAAAAACATCTAGTCATCTACAAAGGAAACTACTTCAGAATTAACAGCAGACTTATCAGCAGAAACTTTGCCAGTAAGAAGGTAGTGAAATGACATATTCCAAGTGTTGAAAGAAAAAAAGCAAACTAGTAGCCAAGAATTCTATATACAGCAAGAATTAAGCTTCAGGAGAAATGCTCTTTCCCAGACAAGCAAATGCTGGTAGAATTTGCCACAACTAGATAGGAAACAGAAGAAATGATGAAAGGATTCCTAAACTTGAAAGCAAAAGAATGGTATTTACCATCATGAAAACACACAAACATAAAACTCATTGGTAATGCAATAATACAAAGGAGGGAGTGAAAGGAATCAAATGACAACACTACAGAATTCCACAAAACCAGAAACGCACAGTGAAAAAAATAGAGAAAAGAGAATGTATAAAATAACTAGACAACAATTAATAAGATGACAGGAACAAAACCTCACCTATAAATACTAACCTTGAACATAAAAGAACTAAACACCACATTTAAAAGGTATACATTGGTAAGATGGGTTAAAAAAACATGACTTAACCATAAGCTGTCTACAAGAAACTCATCTTATCTGTAAAGACACATACAGACTGCAAGTAAAGCAGTGGAAACAGATATTTCACACAAACGGAAACCAAGAGCAAGCAGAATTAGCTATAATTAGATAAAACAGGCTTTAAATTAAAAACAATAAAAAGGATAAAGAAGGCAATTATATAACGATAAAGGTATCCACTCAGCAAGGGAAAATAACAATTCTAAATAAGGGACTAGAAAAGCAAGATCAAACCAAATTCAAAATTAGCAGAAATAAAGAAACAACAATGATTATAGCAGAACTAAATGAAATAGAGACCAAAAACAATATAAAGGATAAATGAAACAAAAATATCAACTCAGCAAGAGAAAATAACAATTCTAAATAAGGAACTGGAAAAGCAAGATCAAATCAAATTCAAAATTAGCAGAAATAAAGAAATAACAACAATTATAGCAGAACTAAATGAAATAGTGACCCCAAAACAATATAAAGGATAAATGAAACAAAAATTTGGTTTTAAAAATAATAAACAAAAATTGATAAACCGTTAGTGAGACTAACCAAGAAAAGCAGACAGAAGACCCAAATAAAGACAATTAGAAATGAAAAAGGAGATATTATAAGTGATACCACAGAAATACAAATATGTACATGTATTTAACTTATTGTTATCAAGCTGTATTACCAGCAAGCTATGCTATCTTGGGACAATCCCTTAGTTTCTCTGGCCTCAGGTTCTCCACCTGAAATTGAGACTTTGCTGAAATTGCTGCCTTTTGTTCAGCTACGCCCTGCCCCCAAGGTGGAGTCAACACAGGCAGCTGGCCTGGGTGAGCTGTGGTCAGCTCCACCCAGTTTGAGCTTCCCCAGCTGCTTTGTTTACCTACTCAAGCCTCAGCAATGATGGACGCCCCTCCTCCAGCCAGGCTGCTGCCTCGCAGGTCAATCTCAGACTGCTGCACTAGAGTGAACAAGGCTCCTTGGGCATGGACCCACCGAGTCAGGTGCGGGATATAATCTCCTGATGTGCTGTTTGCTAAGACCATTGGAAAAGTGCAGTATTTAGGTGGGAGTTTCCCATTTTTCCAGGTACAGTCGGTCATGGCTTCCCTTGGCTAGGAAAGGGAAATCCCCCAACCCCTTGCACTTCCCAGGCAAGGTGATGCCCTGCCCTGCCTTGGCTCACCCTCCATGGGCTGCACCCACTGCCTAACCATTCCCAATGAGATGAACCAGGTACCTCAGTTGGAAATGCAGAAATCACCCATCTTGTGCATCAGTCACGCTGGGAGCTGCAGACCAGAGCTGTTCCTATTCAGCCATCTTGGAATGGAAGTCCACCATGCTTTTTTATTCCCTGGCGTTCAACCTTCTTTTCTGTTTGGTCAGAACAAGGCGTGTAGGCTAGAGGTGGATCACAGGGACAGAGGCTCGAAAATGGCGGCAATATTCATTTATGCCTTCTTTAGAAAGTGATTGCAAGAAACACATTCACCCATTGAAAGTCAAAGAATGGACTTGGAGACACAAAGAACAGTGGAAGCAAGACTTTTAATGTTGATCTTGCAAGATTGGGTGTCTGGTAGGCAGGCACACCCAGGGCCGTTACCAGTATTGCTCTTTAATATGTTGCTCAAATTCTTTATTTTATGACTTCATACCTTTATCTGTTGCCTGTCCTATAATTTTTTCCAAATTTTTCCCTGGACCTTCCCTCAAGATGGGCTTAGCTAGACTACATGTGGCCTTGCCTTGTATTATGATTTATTTTACTTCCTTTATTTGTAGGTTGTTGTTGTTTGCTCTGTTATTTTAATATCTCTGGCATAGGGAGGAGTCCTGGAAGCTGGAGCATAGATGTAGGATAGCCTTAGCTACATCAGTAACTCCTTCTGCACAAATTGTACTTTTAGCTTTGGTGGTAACAAATTTAAATATTCTACAGTTTACCAATCCTTATTTTGTCTTTTTTTCCCTAAGATGGTGACCTGTAGAGGTTCCTCTGAAATCCTCACTTTCACATATCCTGTTTCTCCTAACTTGCCATAACACAATCTTTCTGTCCAAATTAGTGAACATTTTTTGCACTCATACTATGTTTTTGAGTACTGATTAAATAATTATGACCCAGTTACTCTATGTAATATTAAGCAGGGACACTATGCAAACATTAAAAATGTTTATACTTATGTGCTGATCTGGAAGGCCATCTTTGGTGGGAAAAAATACTAGTTGCAAAATAGCATATTCAGAGAAAGTCTAGTCTTACCTTTGTTTAAAAGAACAAAGAATACTCAACATACACACAAATATTAAAAGAACCAAACTCTGTGTAGATAACACATAGACATGTGAAAAGAAAAAGCCTACAAGAGAACAGCCTAGAGCTATCACAGTGGTTATCTCATGGTCCTTCTTGTGAATCCAAATGATGTAAACCTTTCATCAAAAAAATGTATATATACAAAATATTTTCCCAACAATTTTAAGGAGTTCAGGAACTCCTCTGATGTATCCTACTGGTTTTGTCTCTCTGGAGAATTCTGAGTAACATGTTCACTCTCTTGTCTTCACTGTGTTGCTGCAGCTTCTTAACTGGACTCCAGAGCCTTCCTAGAGCAATTTTCATGCACAGATAGCTGTCCAATTGTTTTCTGTGGGTGATGAGGGTTGAGATCCCTGACTCGCCATCTTGCTTATGTCACTTATATAGCTTCTGAATACATTAATATTTGTAAGGGCAGAATACCTTGGATATACTTTGCTCTTTTCTGTATTAATTTCATAATCAACTTTTAGTTTCTAAAAGCAAGTATGCTGTGATTTTGATTGGTATTTCATGTAGTTCGTACATTAATTGGTTAGAATAGAAATTTTCACAATTTTGGTTCTTTCTGTCTGTGACATTTGGCAACAGCAGTAAAGAAGCCATGGAAGTTTCTCCTTCCCTTTATTTTGAGCCTATGTGTGTCTTACATGTGAGATGGGTCTGTTGAAGACAGCGTACCATTGGGTCTTGCTTTTTAATCCCACTTGCCACTCTGTGCCTTTTTAGTGGGGGATTTAGCCCATTTACATTCAAGGTTAATATTGATATGTGTGCATTTGATTCTGTCATTGCGCCATCAGCTGGTTATTATTTTTACTTGTTTGTGTGGTTGCTTTATAGTGACACTGGTCTCTGTGTTTAACTGTGTTTTTGTATTAGCTGGTAGCAGTTTTTCCTCTCTATATTTACTGCTGCTTTCAAGATCTTGTAAGGCAGGTCCGGTGGTAATGAAGTTCCTTAACATTTGCTTATCTGATAAGGATTGTATTATTCCTTCACTTAGGAGCTTAGTGTGGCTGGATATGAAATTCTTGATTGAAGATTATTTTCTTTAAGAATGTTGAAGATAAAATCCCAATCTGTTCTGGCTTGTAGGGTACCAGTGGAGAGGTCTGCTGTCAGCCTGATGGGGATCCCTTTATAGATGACTCACCTTTTCTTTCTAGCTGCCTTTAACATTCTTTTATTTTGACATTGGAAAATATAATGATTATGTATCTTGGTGATTATCTTCTTGTGTAGAATCTTGCAGGACTTCTCTGTATTTACTGAATTTGACTGTTGTCCTCTCTAGCAAGTTTGGGGATATTTTCATGGACAATATTCTGGAATATATTTTCCAAGTTATTTTCTTTCTTCCCCTCCCTTTCAGGGATGCCAATTACTTGTAGATTTGGCCTCTTTACATGACCCATACTTCTTGGAGGCTTTGTTCATTTCTTTTTTTTGTGTGTGTGTGTCTGACTGTCTTATTTCAGAGAACCAGCATCAAGTTCTGAGATTCTTTCTTCAGCTTGGTTTATGCTGCTCTTAATACTTGTGATTGCATTGTGGAATTCTTGCATTGTGTTATTTAGCTCTGTCAGACACACTAAGTTCTTTTTTATACTGGCTATTTTTCTTTCAGCTTCTGTGTTACTTTATTGTGATTCTTATTTTTCTTGGATTGGATTTTGCCATCCTCCTGAATTTCTATGATCTTTTTTTCTCTACATATTCTGAATTCTATTTCTGTACATATTCTGCATTCTATACATATTCTGAATTCTATTCCTGCCAGTTTGGCTTGGTTAAGAATCTTTGTTAGAGAACTGCTGTGATCATTTGGAAGACATATGATACTTTGGCCATTTGAGTTACCAGAGTTCTTACATTGGTTTTTTTCTCATCTCTGTATGTGGGTGTTTCTTTAACTGCAGAGTAGTTTGAATAGAGTCAATCGACTTATTTTCTAGATGTTTTCACTGGACCAAGCCTTGTGTAGGGTCTTTATTTGAAGCTCACTTCTTATCTCTGGTTTCAGAGGGGGATACGTTAGTGAGATATTTTTGGTGTTGAAGCTTTGAGGTGTGATTCAGCAGGTGATATCTAGGCTTACAGGCCAGCTGGAAGACTCTTGCTCTGTTGTGTGGTTCCTCTATGTTTCCTTACAGTTGCAGCTGTGTACCCTGTCAGTGCTCTGAAAGTGTGGGTTTCTCTCCCACTGAGTGCTGGCTGTAGTTCCTGATTCAGCACTCCTGGGCTGCCCACTGCAGCTCTGGGGATATCTCTGTGTTTATGTTCCTTCCCCAGCTTAAAGACAGCAGAGGAAGAGATCTTCGTAATGGTTGTGGCTAAGGGTCACTTGTTTGACTCCTGGGGGCTCCACCCCAGAAAGATGCAGGTCAGCAATCACTCAGTGCAGCCAGTCCAAGATGGAGTGTATGTGTTGTGGGCCCAAGCCAGGGGTTCTCTGTCTGATGATGAGTGGTGGGGGGTGTGTGGGACCCATGGGAGACAGACTGGCCTCTTCTGTTTGGGTTGACTGCAGATTGTTAGAGGTGTGGATAAGGAACTTAGTGTCTTTGCTCCTTCATTAGTCTGAGGGTGTCCAGGGCAGTTCCGCTGCAGGGGCAGTGGCATAGAAGCTTTCAGTTGACCCTGGAAGCTCTGTCTAGGGAGTTGCTGATCTGGTACTGGCTTGGTAGCTCTGCTGGGGGTGGCTGGAGGCCCAGGCCTGAGGATCTTCCTGGTGAGAAGACATGGGAATGGAAACCTATGTAACACTCTGGCCACTTTTCCATAGGGCTGCTGTTATATGCTTGGGGCCTGCTCCAGTACCTAGTAACCTTAGATTTCCCAGAACCTGGAGGTGTCACCAGTGAAGGCTGTGAAACAGCAAAGATAGTGGCCTGTCCCTTCCTCTGAGAGCTTTGTCTGAGGGAGGTATGCACATTTTTCTGGTCCCAAAGCAGCTGTAGGAAGTGGCTGGAGACCTTAGTTGAGAGGTTCCACCCAGTGAGGAGGAACAGGATCAGGAACCACTTACAAAAGTAGTCTGGCCACATTTTGGTAGAACAGCTGTGCTGTGTTGGGGATCTACTTCAGTCTCTAGTCGCCTCAGACACTTTGAAGCCCAAAGGCTGGAGTTGCTAAGTCACCAAAACAGCAAAGAT
This sequence comes from Macaca fascicularis, assembly GCF_037993035.2. Classification (NCBI taxonomy): domain Eukaryota; kingdom Metazoa; phylum Chordata; class Mammalia; order Primates; family Cercopithecidae; genus Macaca; species Macaca fascicularis. The sequence goes on from NC_088388.1 coordinate 14,601,686, forward strand.
GGTAACTCTCTTCTCCCTTTGGGAGTGCCATCTCAGGGATAATTCAAATCTTTGCCAGCTGGAGAGCTCGGTGGGGGTGGCTGTAGGCCCCAGTTGAGAGGTCCTTCCCAGTGAGGAGGAATGGGATTGGACACCCACCTAAAGCGTAGTCTGGGTATGTTTGGGTAGAGCAGCTGTGATGTGCTAGGCTAGGGGTTCTCTTCCACCCTAGGTCGGCTCGGATTCTTCAAAGCCCAAAGTCTGGAACAGCTAAGGCATCTGAACAGCAACGATGACAACCCAGCTCTTCCCTTTGAGCTCCTTCTTAGGGAGGTGCAATGCCACTACTGGTAGCTGGCTGGAATTCCAAGCCAGTGGATCTTATCTTGTGAGGTGCCATGGAAGTGGGGCCTGTGGGTTGTTGCTGCTAAGCTCCCTGGATTCAGCCTCTTTCCTAGGGGTATATACAGGAGTCTAACCTCCAACTTTGCTAGAGCGACAGATACTTTTACCAGAAAGCCCAAGTATCTAAGGCTCTGAGGTCTCCATGCATGACTGAGTGGCTGCTCTGCCAAGACTCCACATAGCTCTGTGTGGTAGACTTAAGACTGAAAGCTCTGGTGGAGTGGGTTCACAAGGAGATCTCCTGACTTGAGGGTGCAAAGACCTAATGCTCACCCCTACTGTTCCTTTCTCTGACAGCTACACACACCAGCTGCTTCTGGTCAGCCATCTTGCCCACTCCTCCCCTAGTTTTCTTAAGGTTTGAATTGGCATTCTTTTTTCAATTTTTTTTCCAATTCACACCTTTGTCACTTTATTGTATTTATTTTTAAAAGATTGTTACTTCTGATTTTAGCATTGGCTGCATCTCACAAATATTGCTTTATTTTATTCGTATTTACCTGGTATATTAATAAGTAATTTGGCACCTTACACATTAAGAGGTATTGAAGAAGGGAGGAGGCTTTGATATCTACAGTGTCAGTTTGGATTCCCACCCCTTCACTTACTAGCTGTGTTTCTTAATTCCTCTGGCATAAGTTTATTCATCTATGAAGTTGGTATAACAATAAAACGTAGCTCAACTGAAACAATATAAATCCTTTGAACATAGAAAGCACTCAATAAATAATAATACACGACTCATGAATAGCGTTTATTATATGCTGGGGTCCCTATTCTGAGTTTTCAATAAGTATTAGTTCAATCATCCTAGACAACTCCAAAATAGATACATAATATCTCAATTTTACAAGTGAGAAAACTGAGGAACAAAAGATTAGGTGGCTTGCCCAGCATCACACGACTAGGGAGTGGAAAAGCCTGAATTTGAAGCCAGGCAGTTAGGTCTAGGAGAAAATGTTTAATTTTAAATTACGAAGTATATTGGTTAACTACTGCTATACAACAAATTGCAAAATCCAGTGCTGACTGCACATTCATTTATTGTCATTCACGTATCCTCAGATCACCTGGAGATCAGCTGGAACTGGCTGATGTAGAGTAGGCTTAAATGCATGACTTCTCCAAACATGACTGCAGGTTAGCTTGACTAGGTTGAGCTTGACTGAGATACCTTTGACCCATGTTTCTTTCATCCTCTTCTGGATTCAATAGTTACCCAGTCAAACAAGAGTAAATTTTCTAAATTTAATGGGGGAGAAAAAGGAAGGTTTGAGTCCCACAGTATCAGATATTGCTATTGGCTGTGAACTTTGAATATCATCTCCATTATAATTTCCCACTAGACTCTAGATACAAGAAATCAAATCATCAGACTCAAAAGTACATGTCATTGGAGGGACCATATCCTTGTTTCTATCCCACTTCATGATTAAAATCACCTCTTTCTTCCTTGTGCTACAGCTGGTGTAGGCAAGGAAATTGCCAAAAATGTATTAGATGATTAGTGCTGAGAGAGGTCTTAGGCAATCTGCAGCTATCTCAGGTTGCTCTTTCTTAAAGACACAACCAGGCCAATATATTGCTTTTTTTTCCCTTTCCAGTGGCAGAACCCCTCTGTCTGTTTATTCTCTTCTGCCCAGAAACACAGAATAATCAATGGTTACCACCATGTCTTTGTTATGCTGTATCAGCATATATGGGAGATGATGTTTCTAAACTCCTGGGGGTCTGTGCCAGGCCTCATTTCTCTAGTGGCAAAGTCCTAACATTGAGCGTTCTTTGATCTGAGAAGCCAAAAGAAACAAAAGATTTCTTTTTTCTTTTTTTTTTTTTTTTTTTTTGAGACGGAGTCTCACTCTGTCGCCCAGGCTGGAGTGCAGTGGCGCGATCTCCACTCACTGCAAGCTCCGCCTCCCAGGTTCACGCCATTCTTCTGCCTCAGCCTCCCGTGTAGCTGGGACTACAGGCGCCTGTCACCGTGCCAGGCTAATTTTTTTGTATTTTTAGTAGAGACGGGGTTTCACCGTGTTAGCCAGGATGGTCTTGATCTCCTGACCTCGTGATCCGCCTGTCTTGGTCTCCCAAAGTGCTGGGATTATAGGCGTGAGCCACCGCGCCCGGCCAAGATTTCTAAATCTTGTTGTTTCACAAATACTTTTGGATAGATTAATAAATGATGAGGCCACACCTGATGTAGGATAAAAATAATGAACCTCCAGGACCTAAAAATCCTGATGTCTGTGGCATCGAGTCACCTGTTGGTCCATATTGGCATATTTTCTGCATCAAATCAAGCCTTCTTTGTCCAAAGGCAGTAGGGAGTATGATCTTTGTTAGTTCATTCATGATGATGTTTTGTGGGCTAAGGGGATTCTGATGGGACATATCTGGCAGAAATCTGAGAATCTGTAAACTCAGCAGCACCTTCTCTTTTGCAACCTCTTCAAGGCATCTTTAATTTCTTTGTTCCTCAAACTGTAAATCAAGGGATTTAACATGGGAATGACCACGGTGTAGAAAACTGATGCAAATCTGTCAAAGCTGGAAGAACCTCCAGAGCTGGAACTCAAATAGACAAAGATTCCTGATGAATAGAAGAGGGAAACAGCTGTTAGATGAGAAGCACAGGTGTTGAATGCCTTGGACCTGCCTTTAGCTGAAGTGATCTTCATGATGGAGATGCCAATATAGCCATAGGAGATCATGATAACTAGGGCACTTGCTATCCCAAAGAACATGGTTAATACAGCAGTCATGACCTGTACAAAGAAAGTGTCAGTACAGGACAAGATTAACAGTTGGGGCATATCACAGAAGAAATGTCTGATGACATTAGACCCACAGAAGTGGAGTTGAAGCAAAGCACCAATTTGGGATAAAGAAGCGGTGAGGCCAGTCATGTAGGCTCCCAGTACCATCCAAACACAGAGGGTGGGTGACATGATGGATGAATAGAGCAGGGGATTACAAATGGCGGCATAACGATCATAAGCCATGGCCGTCATGAGACAAGACTCACTCAGTCCCATTGTTGAAAAGATAAAGTACTGAATAATACAACCAACAAAAGTGATAGTTTTCTCTTCCTGTGAGAAGTTGGAGAGCATCTTGGGAACTGTGGAGCTGATATAGCAGACATCTATGAAGGACAGGTTACTGAGGAAGAAATACATGGGTGTATGGAGGTGGGAATCCATCCTTATTAAAACAATGAGGGACAGGTTCCAGGCCAGAGATGTAATGTAGATCACCAGGAATGTAGTGAAGAGCACTGTTATGATCCTGGGAAAATCTGAGAATCCCAGCAGGACGAAATATGTGATTTCTGTAATATTTCCTCCCCTAGTCATTGGCTCGGTGCTCCTAATATCAGAAAGGAGACAAGAGAATGGATTGCTAACTCAGGTGAAGTGATAACATTACCATCTTCATATGTGTACATCTTTTCCTCCAACAAGCACTGGAAAAGGAGAAATGTTTCACTCTTCTGATGGAAAGACCCCAACTTTTCTTCTTGAATTGTCAGCATGTACCTGCAAAATGCTTCAGGTTCTTGATTAATTCATGGAGTATCATGATGATTAAAAAATATATTTAAAAAGTTGACTGGTAAAATATGCCATAGAAATGGTGAGAGTATTATGTATAAGGTAAAGATCACTAATTAAGGTAATCGTTTTTCTTAAAAAGTACCTCTGATGATTGATTATATAACTGTTGCTTTAAAATTATGAAAGCTTAGGCTGGGTGCCGTGGCTCACGCTTGTAATCCTAGCACTTTGGGAGGCTGAGGTGGGCAGATCACCTGAGGTCAGGAGTTTGAGACCAGCCTCGCCAACATGGAGAAACCCCATCTCTACTAATACAAAAATTAGCTGGGCGTGATTGCGCAGGCCTGTAATCCCAGCTACTTGAGAAGTAGGAGAATCACTTGAACCTAGGAGGCTGAGGTTACAGTGAACTGAGATCACGCCACTGCTCTCCAGCCTGGACAACAGAGCAAGACTCCATCTCAAAAGAAAAAAAAGTTATGAAAGCTTAAATGATCTCCTTCCAAAATATGTCTGATGGACAGCAGTCCTGTCCTGGATTGTTATCTAAGTGGATTTAAAATACTTTTTATTTTAGCCTTTAGAAAAATTACTTTCCCTGTTTATAATAACTTCTCCTACTTTAATAAAAATGTATTCAATATAACATATCTAAACTGGCCTTAACAATAATATAAATTCTGATAATATTTTCAGGCAGACAGAACATGGGTGTTCAATAAGGTTATGGAATAAATCTCCTTAGGGAAGCCTTCATACGAAGCATTCCAGAAGGAGCTAGTGCAGCTCACTCTTGGCCTCAATGGTTCCCTCAATTTTAGGGTATTTGGCAAACAGCATAGTAATGTGGCTAAGGGTTCAGACTTTGGAGTTTTAGTTCCAATACTTCTTCTATTAACTTGTACCAGTGACATAAAAACATTAAGCTTAATTTACTGCTGAGGCACGAAAGGACAATGATATAATAATGTAAGGATAATAAAAGCTTCTAACTTCCCAAGTTACTGGGAAGGTTATTAGTGAAAATTCTTGCAAAAGCTAAGCACACAATTAGGTATACAACAATGGTTCAACAGAGGTTGGCTATTGTTATCATGGATTGCTTACAAATAACCATGAGTGACAGGTGTACCTGTGGGTAGGAATGTGAAAAGTAATATTTTCATGGGTTAATTTGAGGAGATTCATGAGCCAGCATCAGCTTTGTAGACGGCCAGGCATCATTGCCTCTCAGCAGGTGTAGATTCAGACCTAGTGTCCATGCTGGTCAAACCACCAAGAGCCATGATGATATAAGCCACATAAGCCATTGTTTTCTTCAGTTTGTTTGACTTTGGGTACACTAGGTCAATGGAAAACCAGCATCAAATTATGATGGATCTTAAACTAGAGGAAAGGTCAAAGTAAATATTTCAATTCTCTAATAATACAGAGATATATCTTTTTTTTAAAATTTTTTTTTTTAGTAGATACAATCAGCAAGTTAGAGCTTACCAACAGACTTATGGTATTAGGTTGGTGCAAAAGTAATTGCACCAACCAAAGGTATGCATGGATTATGTACATTCACTCTGTTCCATACTCAGACTGTCCTTTCATGAGGTCAAAGGACAAACCAATGATAATAGCCAAGATTATTTTGAAAAAGATGAATAATTAGAAAGGATTTTAACTTTCAGATATTAAAAAGTATTATGAACACTGATAATTCATTATTCTTATAATAACAGACATGTACCAGAGAACAAATAAAAATTTCACAAATCAATGTAAGTGTTGGTAAGAATTTTATATATGAAAAAGTATTTTCAATTGATAGCGAAAGAACAAACTCTTCTATAAATGGTCTGTGAGACCTGCCACACTATAGGTAAAAGAGTATTTGAGGAATAAATAGATGTACATTTATATAATCTTGGGATGGAAGTGATATTCCTGAAAAGTAACACCAAAACAGAAATTATAAGAGAAAAAATATGGCAAAGCAATTTAAAAGTTGGTCATGGCAGAAAAACCCTTATATAAAGCATATTTGAAAGACAGTTGATGAATGGGGGAAAACAGTGATAAAACAGAAAAAGAATATAATTATCTTAATATATACGATATTGTAGAAATCAGTAAGGAATGAGCACTCATATGTACCATTGATGAGTGTACAAGGTAGTTCTACTTTTCTGGGGGAAAATTATTTGCTTTTTACGAACTATTTTGCATGCATGATGAGCTCTCTCTCCCCCCCCCACTTTCTCCTCTCTCTCTCTCTCTCTGTCTCTCTCACACACACAGACACACACACACACACCCCTTAAAAACCATTTATAATATCAAACATTAAAAGTAATGGATAGAATAATTTTGATTTTTTTCTTTATCGTTATCTGTATTATCTTGTTTTTCTACAGCTTCTACATTTATGATAAAAATATTATTAAATGTGAAAATCACTAATAGGGTGGAGAAAGGAGGGGGAGGAGGGCAGAAGAGAGAGAGGGGTGGGGAGAAGAGATAGAATGTGGAGAATAGACTTTCCTGAATCTTACTTGCTGGCTGTGTGATGTTTAGCACGTGATTAACCTCTCTGTACCTCAGTTGTCTCATCTACAAAGGAAGCTGATAATCATTACCATCTCATAGGGTTGTTGCAAGGATGGAATGACACAAAGGGCTTAAAACAATAAGGCCTTGGCCTAGCACGGTGGCTCAGGCCTGTAATCCCAGCACTTTGGGAGGCTGAGGTAAGCGAATTGACTGAGGTCATGAGTTCAAGACCAGCCTGGCTAACATGGAGAAGCCCCACCTTTACTAAAAATACAAAAATTAGCCAGGCGTGGTGGCACATGCCTGTAGTCTCAGTTACTCGGGAGGCTGAGGCAGGAGAATCGCTTGAACCCAAGAGGCGGAGGTTGCAGTGAGCTGAGATATCACGCTGCTGCACTCCATCCTGGGCGACAGAGTGAGACTCCGTCTCAAAACAGAACAAAGCAAAACAAACAAAAACAGTAAGACCTCAGAAACGTTAGCAAGGATCATTCCCATCATCACATCTCTCTTAAAGGGGAATAAAGAAAGAACTAGTACTGAAGTATTAAGGAGCTCTCAATAAAATTATTTCTTAAATTAGATTATTTCTAAACCAGACTAAAGAATATTGTTGATGAATGATTGTGTTATCTCCCATGCAGCTGGATTGTCAATTCCTGATGCTGCTTTTTCTTCCATTACCACCAAGTACCCTCAAGCTGAGAACGCTGACTGTATACAGGACACAGATTAGTAGAGATGTTTGGTTACTTAATACTAAGCATCGTGTATACTAATATTTGCAGAACTCAACAAGTTTCTCTTTAACACATTCATTATTAAATGGTTCTTTCATTGAGGTTTCAATGCCAAACTAAGAAAATCTTATTTTTGTTTTATTTCCGTTATGAGTTTATTAACTTAGAAATCTTTCTGTTTACTCTTAGAATAGCCATAAAAAGAATGGGATCATGTCCTTTGCAGGGACATGGATAGAGCTGGAAGCCATTATCCTCAGTAAACTAATGCAGAGTCATTATCCTCAGCAAATTAGTGCAGGAACAGAAAACCAAACACCATATCTTCTCATTTATAAGTGGGAGCTGAACTAGGAGAACACATGGACACAGGGAGAGGAACAACACACACTGGGGCCTGTCAGGGGGTGGAGTGGCAGGAGGGAGAGCCTTAGGAAAAATAGCTAATGCATGCTGGGCTTAATACCTAGGTGATGGGTTGATAGGCCCAGCAAACCACCATGGCACACGTTTACCTTTGTAGCAAACCTGAACATCGTGCACTTGTACCCCAGAACTTAAAATTAAAATTAAAATTAAAAAAAGATTTAAAAATTAAAAAAACCCTCTAGTACAATTTCTCAGATATGTTATCCAAGGTGAGTTAGATTTAATGGAAATATTTTCAAAATATAAGAGCTCTTACAGATAGCATCCCCCAGACACCAATATAACCGGTCGATTCAGTGAAAATAAGTCAAATTGTTGATCAATTTGTTGCACTAAAACTCTTTACTTTTGTATTACATTCTGGTGACACAGGCAGACATAATTAAATATACTCTATGTAATCTACCATTTCCTGTAAAGAACAAGGAGTTGTGGATTGCTTTTCATATTCATGATAAAATTTATCCTGAAAACTTACCTTGTTGACATTTGATAAGCTAGAGAAAAAGAGAAAAAACTCTGGATACATTCACTCTCTTTGATTAATTCCTTACATATGTTCACCATTTCCTGAGACAATTTGCAGAGGAAAAGGTAATTGATGTAAATATTGGTTAAAGATTTTACTAGATGAATGTAGGTGATCAAAATCCTATCCAGTGCTACTCTAATAAGGACATGGTCAGTTTGCAAAGTTGTGCAGGGTACAAAATCAGGTAAAGCCAGAAACATTGCTAAATAAAGAACAATATATGCACAAGGAGGTTACAAGGAATATTTAAACCAACACTTCTTGTGCTTGGAGTGGATATCTCTGATATCTGTGTTACCCAGGACGGTGTCTTCAGATCCCAGGGTCTCCAAAAATTACAACAGGGAGCAATTTTGAAGTATTTCAGAAGTTCTAATTGCATGATATATGAGTACTCTGTCGTATCATTAAGACTCAATGTGTCTCTTGCTATTCAGAGATCATAAATCAAAGCTATGTATTTAAACAGAATCAAGGTAGTCATTAGCATTTTGAAAACAGAACCCTGAAGGGCAAAAATTAAATTAAAAGTGCCCTTGGGGTGGAGAAAACTGGGATACATACCCAAGCAGGTTTTGATCTTAGGATATTCCTCTGAAACTCAGTAAATTATCATTTTTGATTCCTCTTTCAGGCTTTATAGACAACATATATTTGACTATAGATCATTCCAACATCCCCATTTTACAGGTGAAAAAAAAGAAGACAGCAGTGTTCAAGGTCACATCCTTAAGAATTCAATACCCATCCCTCACCCCAGAATAATACCTGAAATTTTGTGTTTGAGGTTTTTCTTTTTACAGAAGGTTGAGTAAGGAGAAAGAGGGTCCAAGGAGGAACTTTAGGTACAGAATGTGGAAGTGAGGAAGAGGAAAGAGTTAAAGAATGAGAGAGACTGAGGACCATAAACTCTGTTCCATGCGTGTCCTTACTGGCAGAATTACATGGATATTGAGACGGTACAGAATCTACTGTTCCAAGTCTTGTCCTGTGACCTTGACCCAGCTTCCCCAAGAAGACAGAGTTCTTGCCAATTTCCTTTCCTACGGAATTTTTCAGGTGGGCATATCACACTCCAAGATGGGCATGTTTGACCATAAAATTGGCTGTCCACTCACAGCAAGAGAGATGGTCTCACGTGGGGATCCTCTTAAATGTGCCGCCGAGAGCAGAGATGAAAGGAGAAAAGCCAATTAGAGAAAGAAAGCATGCCAGGTACTCGCTCTCTGGTGCCATGGTTGTCATGGAGTTTTTGTCCCTGCTGATCTCATGCCCCACTTTGCTGTGTGGGTCAATTCCCTGTTTCCCTATTGTCCTATCATGATGTCAGTATTGCAACTTTTTACTCAACTTGAAGTCATTGGAGCTGGAAAGAAGATAGGGATCTTCTAGTCCAAAACTCTCAATTTCTGGGTGAAAAATCTGAGACCAGAGTGCTAAAGGGTTTGCCCAAGATGACACCCTAGCCAGTAATATAGCTTGATAGCAATAAATTTGATAGGTGTATGCTTCTCTGCTTACAAAATGCTTTCATTCTAGGTAATTACATACATAGTTCCTCAAATACCTGACTTGAGTCAATTATCACAGCAGTCCTGCAAGGCAGATGTGGCATTATTTCCCATGCGTAAGTGAGGAAATTGAGGCACTAAGGAATACAATAAGACTAATTCATAACAAAGCCATGGCTTCTCATGTTTATGATCATGGGTATTGATATCATACAATTTGGGTTGAATTTTGGCTTGGCCACTTGCTACTTGTGTGACCTTGAGCAAATTAACCTCTCTAAGCCTCAGTGTTTTCACCTATAAAATGGGGCTAATAGTAATAGCTACTTCACAGAGTAGCTTTTCATTGAGAATTAAATTGGATAAAGACTATAAAGCACTTATCAGCATGTGTAGTATAAATCATGCCTTCTGTTTAATAGCAGATAAAACTTACGTTGCTTTGATTTGGAGATCTTTCGAGATGTATTGTTAACTACAATGAGAAGAGCATGATAGGCCTCAGTATGCCATCTGCAATTGGGATAATTTCTCACCTGCCGAATCTCATATGGGTATAGGAAAAATCAAATCTATGTGCTGTAACTACATGAAGTGTAAAATGTTGTATAAATGCTAATGTAATATAAATGAAATTTAGTACATAAACTCTACACTAGAGAAATATCTCTTACACATTAAAAAAAATTATCTTGGTCTGTCTCTGAGCCACCTAGGGGTATCTCTGATACCCCTAGGTCTGGTGCTTCTGCTGCTCCCTGGTCAAACTTAAGGCCCTGGAATCCCTGGGAGGCTCAGGCCTCAGGTACTTGGGTCCAGCCTCCCTAGACATGCGACGATAGCATCATTTCTGAGGTCTTGCACCGTCTCTGGGAGGCTGCCATGAAGCATGCTCCAGGTGCACCTATGCCAAGAAATTGCAGGCTTTGACTTCCTTGCACCTCTAGGAATCTCCCCAACTCTTCACCTTAACAGTAGCCCTTTCCACCTACCATTTTTTTCTTGCCTACTTCCTATTTTAAAAATTTACGTCCTTCTGTAGGCTCAGAGGGTAAGGTGGAAGGAACAGGGTTATTTGGGAATAAACCCAAACAAATATTGCCATCCTGCACCATGCTCCCCTCCTCTCCCCTCTCCTCCCCTCCCCTCCTCTTCCCTCCCCTCCTCTCTCCTTCCCTTCCCTCCCCTTGCCTCTCCTCTCCTCTCTTCTCTGCTCCCCTTTCATGCGCTCTTCTCTTCTCTATTTCTCTCTTTCATTCACTTACTCACTTTCTGTCTTTGCTTGGATCTAAATATTTTATTTATACATTATGTTATTTTATTTTTATTGGAATATAAATACATGCTTAACAACCAGAAATAAAATAAACAAACAGATTCAGAGTAATGTTAGCAAGATGGTCAATTACAGGTGGCTACTGTTCATCACCCCTATAAAAAAGTACCAAAACAACAAGTAGACACAATTTGACCAGAGTGACTAAAGGAGAATGCTGGAGTACAGCAAGGGAGGGGTGGAAATTTTGTGGTGCACAGTAACTCAGGATGGCCACCTAGAGCAGGAAGAAACCACCTTGCTTCTGCCATCCATTCCCTCCAGTGGGGATCAGCTTGGAACCAGGAGTGGGTTTCTCTCTGTGAGGAAAAGGTAAGTAGGAGGCCACAGCAGCCCCTGTCACTGTCATGGACACCTACAGTTTTCACTACTTACGAGTCCCACAGACCTCATAGGCCCTGTGCCCAGCTTAGGAGGCTGCCTGGAGTTCCAAAGGCTGCACGACTCCAGAGATGGAGCCCATCTCATATGCACTCTCTGTGGTCCAAGCTGCCACTGTGCAATCTTGAAACTGGAGCTACTGTTCCAAGGGCCCATAGCCACTGCACCCCTTCATCCGTCAGGCTCTGCCATTATTGCATCACACTCACACACAGCAGCACACCATTTACCAGCTGAGCTGCTGCAGCTACCTGTCACCTAAGAACTAGCTGATTCATCTTCCTATGCCTAAGAACAAGCTGCTGCAGCTTCATACTGTCTGGGAAGAAGCTGACAATCTCCCCCATCTCATTTGCTGCTGCATCTCATCCCTTGGTTACTCAAAGCCTATGCCCAGCAGAGAAGCCACATGCCCCAAGTGCCCAAGTTGATGTGGCATGTTGCCTGCCAGGAACCAGAAGTTCAGGCCCAGTGGAGCAATCACAGGCCTGCACCTCTGCCTAGTGGCTCCTGCTCCTTCAGGAATCTGACCTTCTGCCCCTATAGCAGAGCAACTATACCCCAGCAACTAAGCTCATGTGGTGCCTGTCCCTTGGCGACCCAGAGTCCAGTATAACAGAGGCACCCTGCCTGAGTCAAGACAAAATCCTCTCCTTTGGGGACCAGCAATCCCGGCCCTGTGGATTAGTCACACATCCAGCCATGCGGGGTCCCAGGCCTAGGGCCCAGTGAAGCAGCTGCCTCCCAGGCACCTGAGCTGATGTGATGTCCCAGTCTCCAGGGAAACAGAGTCTTGGCTGAGCTGTGACTGCTGCCCTCTGGCTCAAACAGCCACAGATATCCACCTCCCTGAATCTGGATTCCCTTGTAGAATCTGACATGCTGAGGTTTCCTGCCTCCCTAGGGAGTAGGACCATCGTTGCCCTGTTCTCCAAGCCCCAGAGAACAAACCACAGCTCCACCCCATCATTCCTGAGTTCTTGCTGCTGCTGTACCCAGCCTTATGGAGCCTAGGCTACTGCCTTTTCCTACTTCCAGAGTCATCACTACAAGATACCTACTCCCCTGGTGCCCAAGTTGATACTCTGCCCCATCAGTGTGGGGAGTGACAGTTGTGCCCTGCTAGCCAGGGCTTGAGCCTCTGGAACACCCCTTCTTCCTTAGAGCTGTGTCAGTGCTGTACCCTGATTACCAGGATCAGAGTCACAGCTACATCTCTGCTTTTTGGAACTGGGCTATTGAGGTTTTGAGAAATATAGGATTATGTAAAGAGACCACATCTATGATTCATTGGTGTCCCTTAAAGAGATGGGGAGAGTGTAAGCAAGTTGAAAAACATATTTCAGGATATAATCTATGATAACTTCCCAAACCTAGCTAGAGAGCCCAACATTGAAATTCAGGAAATGAAGAGAACCACAGTAAGATATGTAACAAGAAGATCACCTCCAAGACACATAATTATTAGATTTTCCAAGTTCAAAATGTAAGAAAAAATGTGAAAAGAAAGCTAGAGAGAAAGTTCAGGTTATCTGCAAATGGAAGCCCATCAGACTAACAATGGACCTCTCAGCAGAAACCTTATAAGCCAAAATATATTAGGGGCCAATATTTAACATTCTTAAAGAAAAGAAATTCCAACCCAGAATTTCATATCCAGCCAAACTAAACTTCATAAGCAAAAGAGAAATAAGATCCTTTTCAGACAAGCAATGCTGAGGGAATTTGCTACCACCAGACGTACCTTATAAGAGCTCCTGAAGGAAGCACTAAATATGGAAGGGAAAGACCATTACCAGTCGCTACAAAAACATACTGAAGTTCACAGACCAGTGACACTGTAAAACAACCGCACAACCAAATCAGCATAATAACCAGCTAACAGCACAATGAAAGGATCAAATTCACACATATCAATACTAACTTTGAATGTAGATGAGCTAAATGTCCCAATTAAAAGGCATAGAATGGCAAATTGTATGAAGAATCAAGGTCCATTGGTATGCTGTCTTCAAGACACCGATCTCATATACAGTGACACTCATAGGCTCAAAATAAAGGGATGGACAAAAATCTACCAAGCAAATGGAGAACAGAAAAAAGCAGGGGCTGCAGTCCTAGTTTCAGACAAAATAGACTTTAAACTAACAAATATCAAAAAAGACAAAGAAAGACATTACATAATGGTAAAGGGTTCAATTAAACAAGAAGATCTAACAATGCTAAACATATATATATATATACACACACCCAATAGAGGAGGACCCAGATTCGAAAAAGCAAGTTCTTAGAGACTGTCAAAGATACTTAGACTCCCAGATAATATTAGTGGGAGACTTCAACATCCCACTAACATTTTACTGAAAGTGTTAGACAGATCATCAAGACAGTAAATTTAAAAAGATATTTAGAATCTGAACTCAGCACTTCATCAAATGGACCCAATAGTCATCTAGAGAACTCCTGACCCCAAAACAACAGAATGTACATTCTTCTCACCACCAAATGGCACATACTCTAAAATCGACCACCATTGGACACAAAACATTTCTCAGTAAATGCAAAAGAACTGAAATAATAACAACCACTGTCTCAGATAACAGCACAAATTAGAAATCAAGACTAATAAATTTGCTCAAAATCATAAAATTACTTGGAAATTGAATAACCTTACTCCTGAATGACTTTTGGGTAGATAATGAAATTAAGACAGAAATCAAGAAGTTCTTTGAAAGAAATGCAAAAAAAAAAAAAAAAAAAAAAAAAAAAAGAAAGAAAAAAAGAAAAAAGAACACAACAAACCGGAATCTCAGGGACACAACTATGGCAGCATTAAGAGGAAAATTTATAGCACAAAATGCCCAAATAAAAGCTTTATAAAGATCTCTATTTAACAACCTAACATCACAACTAAAAGACCCAGAGAACTAAGAACAAACCAAACCTAAAAGCTAGCAGAAGACACGAAATAACCAAAATCAGAGCTGAACAGAAGGAGATTGAGACATGAAAAACCATTCAAAAGATCAATGAATCCAACAGTTTATTTTTTGAAAAAATTAATAAAATAGACTGCCAACTAGACTAATAAAGAATAAAATAGAGAAGATCCAAATAAACACAATTAGAAATGACAAAGGGGATATTACCACTGACCTCACAGAAATACAAGTAACCATCAGAGAATATAATGGACACATCTATGCAGATAAACTAGAAAATCTAGAAGAAACTGACACATTCCTGCACACATACACCCTCCCAAGACTGAACCAGGAAGAAACCAAATCCCTAAATAGACCAAGAATGAGCTCTGAAATTGAGTCAGTAATAAATAGTCTACCAACCAAAAAAAGGCCAGGACCAGATGGATTCATAGCTGAATTCTACCACATACACAAAGAAGAACAGGTACCATTTATACAGAAACTATGCCAATAAATTGAGGAGGAGGAACTCCTCCTAAACTTGTTCTATCAGGCCAACATTATCCTGAAACCAAAGCCTGGCAGAGACACAACAAAAGAGAAAACATCAGGCCAATATCCTTGATGAACATGGATTCAAAAATCCTCAACAAAATACTGGCAAACCAAACCCAGGAACACATCAAAAAGCTTATCCACCATGATCAAATAGGCTTTATTCCTGGAATGTAAGCTTGGCTCAACATAGGCTAATCAATAAATGTGACTCATCACAAAAACAGAACTAAAGACAAAGAACACATGATTATCTCAATAGATGCAGAAAAGGCTTTTGATAAAATTCAACATACATTCATGTTAAAAACTCTCAACTAACTACGTATTGAAGGAACATACCTCAAAACAATAAGAGCCATCTATCAAAAATTTACAGCTAACATCATACTGAATGGGCAAAAACTGCAAGCATTCTTCTTGAAAACCTGCACAAGACAAGGATGCCCTCTCTCACCACTTGTACTCAACATAGTATTGGAAGTCCTTGCCAGAGCAGCTAGAGAAGAGAAAGAAATGAGGGACATCCAAATAGGAAGAGAGGAAGTCAAAATAGCCATGTTTGCAGATGATGTGATCCTATATCTAGAAAGCCCCATAGTCTTTGCTCCAAAGCTCCTTAAGCTGACAAAAAACTTCAGCAAAGTCTCAGGATAAAAATCAATGTACAAAAATCACTAGCATTCCTATATAGTAGTAACAGTCAGGCCCAGGGAATGCAACCTCATTCACAATTGTTACAAAAAGAATAAAATACCTAGACATACAGCTAATCATGGAGGTGAAAGATCTCTATAAGAACTATAAAACATTGCTCAAAGAAATCAGAGATGACACAAACAAATGCAAAAAACTTTTCCTGCTCATGGATAAGAAGAATCAGTATGATTAAAATGGCATATTGCCCAAAGCAATTTGTAGATTCAATACTATTCCTATACATTTTCTAATAACATTCTTTACAGAACTAGGAAAAATTACTTTAAAATTTAAATGGAACCAAGAAAGAATGAATAGCCAAGAAAATCCTAAGCAAAATGAACAAAGTTGGAGACATTATGCTTCCTGACTTCAAACTATACTACAGGGCTACGGTAACTAAAACAGCATGATACTGGTACAAAAGAGATACATAGACTAATGGAACAAAATAGAAAACCAAGAAATAAGGCCACACACCTACAACTATATGGTCTTTGACAAAGTTAACAAAAACAAGCAATGGGGAAAGGACTTCCTATTTAATAAATGGTGCTGGAATAACTGGCTAATTACATGCAGAAGATTGAAACTGGACCCCTTCTTTAAACCATATATAAAAATTAACTAAAGATGGATTAAAGACTTGAATGTGAAACCCAAAACTGTAAAAACCCTGGAAGACAACATAGACAATACTATTCTGGACATAGGCATGGGCAAACATTTCATGACAAAGATGCCAAAAGCAATTGGAACAAAAGTAAAAATTGACAAATGGGATCTAATTAAACTAAAGAGCTTTGCATAACAAAAGAAACTATCAACAGAGTAATCTGACAACCTACAGAATGGAAGAAGATATTTGCAAATTCATCTGACAAAGGTCTAATATTCAGCATCTACAAGGGACTTAAATTTACAGAATAAAACCAAACAACTCCACTAAAAACTGGGCAAAGGACATGAACACTTTTTGAAATAATAAATATATGCAGCCAACAATCATATTTTTAAAAGCTCAGTATTACTGATCATTAGAGAAATGCAAATTCAATCTCACACCAGTCAGAATGGTTATTAGTTAAAAAGTCAAAAAATAACAGATGCTCGTGAGGTTTCAGAGAAAAAGGAGTGCTTATACATTGTTTGTGGGAGTATAAATTAGTTCAACCATTGTGGAAAACAGTGCAGCGATTCCTCAAAGACCTTAAAACAGAACTACCATTCGATCCAACAATCCCATTTGGAAACACACCCAAAGGAATATAAATCTTTCTATCATAAAGACATATGCATGCATATGCTCATTGCAGCACTATTCACAATAGCAATGATCATCAATGGTAGACTGGATAAAGAAAATGTGATACATATATACACCATGTAATACAGCCATAAAAATAATAAGATCATGTTTTTTGTAGGAACATGGATAAAGCTGGAGGTCATTATCCTTAGCAAACTAAAGCAGGAATAGAAAACCAAATACCACATGTTCACACTTCTAAGTGGGAACTCAATGAGGAGAACACATGGACACATAGAGGGGAACAGCAGACACTGGGGCCTACTGGAGGGTGTAGGGTGTGGAGAAGAGAGAGGATCAGGAAAAATAACTAATGAGTACTAGGCTTAATACCTGCCTGATGAAATAATCTGTATAACAAACTCTTGTGACATGAGTTTTCCTACATAATAAACCTGCACATGTACCCCTGAACTTAAAATAAAAGTTAAAAAAGTAAGCAAACTGCATTCAACAGCTTATCAAAAAGATTATACATCATCACCAAGTGGAATTTATCCCTGGCATGGAAGACTGGTTTAATATATGGAAATCAATCAATGTGATATGTCACATTAAAAAAATGAATGATAAATAGCACATGATTATCTTAATTGACTCAGGAAAAACACTTGACAAAGTTCAACACCCTTTCTTGATAAAAACTCTTAATAGTTTAGGTATAGCAGGAAAATTTCTCAACATAATAAAGGCCATTTATGCATAATCCACAGCTAATATTATAATCAACAGGGAAAAGCAGTTAAGATTGAGTACAAGGCAGGGATGCTTATTCTTGCCAAATCTACTCAAAATGGTGCTTCCAGTACTAGCCAGAGATATCAGAAATAAAATCAACGTAAAAAAATCACTAGCATTCCTATATAATAATAACAGTCAGGCCCAGGGAAGGCAACCTCATTCACAATAAAAGGCATCCTAATCAGACAGGTAGAAGTAAAATTATCTCTAATTACAAATGACATAATACTATATGTAGAAAACCCCAGAGACTGCACAAACCCCGGAGACTGCAGTGTTGGAATTAATAAATGAATTTAGAGAGTTGTAGGATATAAAGTAAACATACAAAAGTCAGTAGGTATTTTTGTTGTTGTTGTTGTTTGTTTGTTTGTTTTTTGAGATGGTGTTTCCATCTGTCACCTAGGTGGAGGTTGCTCACTGCATACATGCATGTGTACGTGCAATCATGCAATTTTTTTTCTGTGTCTGGTTTGGTTAAATTTTTCTCTAAGTATTTTTTTAATGTCATAAATGGAATTGTTTTCTTCATTTACTCACTGCAACCTCCACCTCCCGGGTTCAAGCGATTCTTCTGCCTCAGCCTCCTGAGTATCTGGGACTACAGGTATGTGCCACCATGTCCAGCTAATTTTTGTGTTTTTAGTAGAGACATGGTTTACCATGTTGGCCAGGCTGGTCTGAAACTCCTGACCTCAGGTGATCTGCCCACCTTGGCCTCCCAAAGTGCTGGGAATACAGATGTGAGCCACCACGCCCAAACCTCAGTAGCATTTTTTATACACAAATAATAACCTGGCTGAAAAGAAATGAAGAAAACGATTCCATTTATGACATTAAAAAAACACTTAGAGAAATTTAACCAAGCCAGACACAGAAAAAAATCATTGCATGATTGCACATATATATGTATTTTGTGAGTAAAGGTCAAATATATAGACATAGAAAATAAAACTGGTTATGAGGGGCAGAGGTAGGTGGAGGGGAGGAGGCAAAATGGAGAGATATAAGCTAAAGGCTATGAAGTAGCAGATTATGCAGGATGGAAATGTTTGGAGATATCATGTACACGGAAGACTACAGTCAGGAAAATTGTATTAGGAATTTTTGTAAAATAAGTAGATTTTAGTTGCTCTTCTACCCAAAATAACTATGCAAAATGATATATGTGTTGATTTACATCACTATATTAACTATTTTGCTATATATGTATCCTACATCTTATTATAAACCTCAAATATACATATTATAATTTATTTAAAAACAACTAAAAAACCAGTGAAGAAAAGAACAGTCTGTCTGGTTTCCTAGGTTCTTGTCATTTCTCTACATATAATATCTATCAGCACATCTGTTATCAAAACATAATTATATTATAGGGTTCAATCTACCTAGATTCTATCACAGAAACTAGATTTTAAATTATATTTTAATATCAGTGACACTGCCTCAGACAAATCACTTGGTGGTAGCTGAACACAATGGCACGAGGAATCCAGGATGCCAGGTTCTCACTTCTTTCTACCTATGTATTCTTGTGACCTACAGAATGTCCCTTACATATTTTTACTCGTATCTTCCTTTTAATAATATTAATACTTGCCCAAATAGTATTCTTGCAGAGGTAAGCATGTTGCTTTTTATCACCCTCTTGAGGGTCTCTTTATCTCTTTGTTCTATAGATCAGTGGCTTTATCATGAGGATAAGGATTACACAGAACATGGACAGCACCTTGTCCTGCTTCATGCAGTGGCTAGAGCTGGGATGCACATACACAGGCAGGACTGTACCACAGAAGAGGGCACAGCTGACGGGTGGGAGGCAAAGGTATTAAAGGCCTTGGTACAACCTGTGGTTGAGAATATTTTCAGAATGAAAGCTGTGACAAAATTGTAAGACAAGAGAATATCAAGCTAAAACTGTACCCAACAAAAATAGCTACTGAAAGAAGAATCATCTGGCTGATGAAAGGATTGGAACAAGACAAGGAAATAATCTGAGGTAACTAACAGAAGAAATGTTGAACCATGTTTGGCTCACAGTAGCAAAGAT
Source organism: Macaca fascicularis (assembly GCF_037993035.2). Lineage (NCBI taxonomy): Eukaryota > Metazoa > Chordata > Mammalia > Primates > Cercopithecidae > Macaca > Macaca fascicularis. The sequence continues at coordinate 14,621,378 of NC_088388.1, forward strand.
GCAAACAAGAGATTGCTTGAATAGATGGAAAACAGAAAGAAGCAGGAATTGCTCTTTTAATTTCAGTAAAAATAGACTTTAAATCAGCAATAAGAAAAGTCAAAGAAGGGCATTATATAATGATAAATGGTTCAATGCAAGAAGAAGACCTAAATATTTTAAATATATATGCACTCAAGACAGGAGAACACAGATTCATAAAGCAAGTTTTCAGAGACTTATGAAAAGACTTAGATAACCACATCGTAATAGTGGGAGATTTCAACACCTGCTCACAGTATTAGACATATTATCAAGGCAGAAAACTAACAAAGATATTCAAGACCTGAACTAGGCACTCAAGCAAATGGGCCTAATAGATATAAAATCAATGTTTGAAGATTAGTAGCATTGCTATGTACCAACAACACCCAAGCTGAAAGCCAAATCAAAAACTCAATTCCATTCACAATAGCCACAAAAGGAATAAAAACATAGAAATACAGTTAACCAGGGAGGTGAAAGAGCTCTACAATAAGAATTACAAAACACAGCTCAAGGAAATCCGAGATAAACAAATGGAAAAAACATTCCATGCTCATGGATAGAAGAATCAGTATTGTTAAAATGGTTATACTTCCCAAAGAAATCCACAGAATCAATGCTATTCCTATCCAACTACCAATAACATTTTCAACAGAATTAGAAAAAATACTTTAAAGTTTGTATGGAACAGAAAAAGAGCCCAAATAGCCAAGGAAATTCTAAGCAAAAACAACAAACCTGGAGGCATCATGTTAACTGACTTTCATTAGTCTACAAGGCTACAGTAACCAAGCAGCATGTTACTGACACAGAAACAGACACATAGACCAATGGAACAGAATAGAGAGCCAGAAATAAAGCTACAAACCTACAACCATCTGATCTTCATAAAGTTGATAAAAACAAGCAATGAGGAAGGGACTCCCTATTCAATAAATGGTGCTGCAATAACTGACTAACCATAGGCAGAAGACCGAAACTGGACTCGTTTCTTACACCATATAGCAAAATCAACTCATGATGGATTAAAGACTTAAACTTATAACCTAAAATTATAAAAACCTTGGAAGATAATCTAAGAAATACGATTCTGCACATAGGCCTTAGCAAAGATTTTATAATGAAGACGCCAAAAACAGTTGCAACAAAACAAAAATTGACAATGGAACCTAATTTTAAAAAAGAGTTTCTGCACAGCAAAAATAGAAACAACAACGACAAAAAACACACAAACAACTATCAACAGAGTAAACAGACAACCTACAGAATGGGAGAAAATATTTGCAAACGATGCATCTAACAAAAGTCTAATGCTCAGAATTTGTAAGAAAGTGAAACAAATTAAGCAAAAACCAAACAACTCCATGAAAAAGTGGGAAAAGACATAAACAGACCTTTTCAAAGGAAGGCACACATGCGGCCAACAAGCTTATGAAAAAATGCCCAACATCACTAATTAGTAGGGAAATACAAATCAAAAACACAGTGAGATATCATCTCATGCCAATCAGAATGGCTATTACTAAAAAGTCAAAAAATAACAGATTCTGGTGAGGTTGCAGAGAAAAGGGAATGCTTATACACTGCTAGAGAGAATATAAATTAGTCCAGCCATTGTGGAAATCAGTGTGGTGATTTCTCAAAGAACTCAAAACAGAATTACCATTTGACTCAGCAATACCATTATTGGGTATATACCCAAAGGCATATAAATTGTTCTACCATGGAGATGCATGCACATATATGTTTACTGCAGCACTGTTCACAATAGTAAAGACATGGAAGCAATCTAAGTTCCCATTATCAGTAGCCTGAATTTCAAAAAAGTGGTATGTATACACCATGGAATACTATCCAGCCATAAAAAAGGAACAAGATTATGTCCATTGCAGGAACATGGATGGAGCTGGAGGTAATTATCCTAAGCAAACTAACGCAGGAACAGAAAACCAAATACTGCATGTTCTCATTTATAAGTGGGAGCTACACATTGAAAACAAGTGGACCCACAGAAGGGAACGATAGACACCAAGGCCTACTTCAGGGTGGAGGATGGGAGGAGGGAAAGATAAAAAAACCACTTATTGGGTGCTACACTTATTGCCTAGGTGACAAAATAATCTTTAAACCAAACTCTTGTGACATGCAATTTACCTATAACACAGCTGCACATGTACCACTGAACCTAAAATGAAAGTAAAACAGAAAAAGAGTTCACTTGAACTAAGCTACTAAGGACCCCAGGATGCCATCAACGCTGAATACTGCAGATGGTTGCCAATGGCCACATATCTGTTGCAGGCCATGGTGGCCAAGAGGCAGCTCTCGTCCAGACCATCCAGGCCCCAACAAAATACTGAGTAGTACAGGCAAGAAAGAAAATTTTTTTTCATCTTTTAGAAAGTCTGAAGGCATCCTTGGGCTGATGGCAGAAGAATAGCAGATGTCTATAAATGACAGGAAACTGAGAAAAAAGTACACGGGTGTGTGCAGGTGAGAGTTCATCCTGATGAGGATGATAAGAGTCAGGTTTCAAATCAGGGTCACAAGGTAGTCCCTCAGGGAGATTAGAAAGAAGATGAGCTGCAGTTCTTTTTTGTCTGAGAGTCTCAGGAGAACAAACATGGCTACAGAGGTGTGGTTTCCACTGCCTTCCATGGATCTGCTTGGTGCCATGTGCTGTAAAAAAAAGGGGAAAGAAGGAAATGGGTTTATTTCCAAAAAAAAAAGAAACTTTAGTTTTTTATTCAGTTGTGAAGCTAGCTAAATATAAAACCTTGAATCATCAATGTTGAGTTAATTTATATCTTTCATGTACAATCATCAAACTTAACTGAAAAATTCTCTTTGATAAGTATTATCATTGTTAATTTTGCTGAAGGAGAGCATTAAAAATATTATCATTCCAATAATACTTATGTAATAATGATGGATGGGTATCATTAGTATAATATCTCTTAAAATGGCTTAATTTCATGTTTTCTTATGTCATAATTTGCAAATATATGTGACTGTGGACATAGGCCACATTAGGAAAATATTGTCATCTCTCTGTATGATGAAAAAAGAAGATTCTGCTCAGGCATGGCTCTGCCATTCACTCAATAATTGGAGAAGCCACTGACTCATGCTGAGGCACATGTGTAAAATGGAGATGGTGGAGTAGTTGCTTTTAAAAATCTCTTCGGGCCGGGCGTGGTGGCTCACGCCTGTAATCCCAGCACTTTGGGAGGCCGAGGTGGGCGGATCACAAGGTCAGGAGATCGAGACCATGGTGAAACCCCGTCTCTACTAAAAATAGAAAAAATTAGCCGGGCGCAGGGGCGGGCGCCTGTAGTCCCAGCTACTCGGGAGGCTGAGGCAGGAGAATGGCGTGAACCCGGGAGGCGGAGCTTGCAGTGAGCCGAGATCGTGCCACTGCACTCCAGCCTGGGCGACAGAGCGAGACTCCGTCTCAAAAAAAAAAAAAAAAAAAAAAAAAAAAAAAAAATTCTCTTCGATAATTGACATTCAATGAATGTATAATCAGGAAATACTGACAATTCTTTAACTGTCTTTCTGCTTGCATAAAGCCTAGAGAGACATAAGAACAATGTAGTAGAATGGTAGCAGAGTCAAACAAAAAGAAGACACTTGGAACCTGATGTGGTTTAACCAAGTTAATTACTCTAGGAAGGTTCCTGAGAAGTTAGGTAAAACAAGGCGGAAAGCCATTATGCTCTCTTCCTCAGAGGTGCATATTTGTATTTTCTCAAATCAGAGACTTTTACAAATTAAATTTTCTAGAACAGGGTTTTTTGATCTTCTTTGGGTCAGTGACACTTGTACAAGTCTTTTAGAAACTACAGATCTTCTACTCTGAGAAAACTGCAATCACGTTTCACTTTTGCATACAGTTTTATTGAATCCTCAATCACCCTGAAGCCTATTAATGGTACCCAGGTTAAAGACTTCTCCTATAAGGAAGAGTGACTTGAACTCATGTAAAGTTTAGGATGCTTAGGTGATTACATGGGGATGGGGAAACTGAGGCAGGATTTTGGGAAGTTCTTTTCTCTTTTTCACTTTGGAGACAGTTCAGGGAAAGCAAGGCCCTAAGTCTTTAGCCAAATGGTAACTAACCAAAAGAATATTTTTGCCTCAGGCACTATATGATCTCTTCAAGATTCTGTAGCTGTGATTCTCTCTAGATAGTCATTATAACATCCCCCAACCAAACACATATTTACTCAGATGCACTCAAGTTAGAAAGAAAATCATGGGAGGCTTTGATCTGCAGAAAATAGCTGTCAAATATAGCCTAAGAGTTGTGTCTAAGGGCAGAAGTAGAAGTCTTAAATATTTCCCCTAAGAAAGACTGAAATTAATGAAATAAGCTATGTGTGAACTACAAATATTTGCCAACATTAGCCATCTAAGTTGTCTTCCTTCTCCCCAACCATTTCCCAGTTTCCTAGCTACACAAATGAATAAAACAAGAAAATCCCCATGGAAGCATAAGGATATACTTAGAGAAGTAGGTCCAAAGTGTTCTTTTCCCAAAATCAGATCAGTCATTGCTTCCTGATGCACTGTTTCGAGACAAATTCTGGAAACATGAGATGATTAATTGGAAAAGAAAGTCAAGGTATTTGTCATCAATATGAAAGGGAAGAATGGCAGCAGATGGGCAACATATCTATCATTGCAGACTTCTGGGAGTTTCCGTCTGCAGTGAGATTGAATGAACAATGAAGCTCGTGGGATGAGAGCAGAAAATTGTATTCATCATGTTTTTCTTCATCATAATCACCAACAGTCTTGAGAAGAAAAAGATTTAGTGAGTAGCTACAATACACACTGATACTCTCTTTGAAACTATAAAGATATGCACACCAGCCTGGGCGACATAGCAAGACTTTGTCTCTACAGAAAATACAAAAACTAGCTGGGCATGGTGGTGTGCACCTGTAGTACCAGCTACTTGGGAGATTGAGATGAAGGATCACTTGAGCCTGGGAGGCGGAGGTTACAGTGAGCTGAGATGGTGCCACTGCACTCCAGCCTGGGTGACAAGTGAGACCCTGTCACAAACAAACAAACAAACAAAACTGATGTGCACAGCTTCCTCTAATTTCAATTCAATATAGTAACCTTAGATCTTATATACTGTTTACTAAACACAGTATTTGTGTTCTGAAAATTGCCTCCATTTCTGTTGTATGTCTCTGGAACCCCAGTTAAATGTTCATTGGATCTTTTTGCTCTATCCTCCACATTCCTCCACATTAGTGAAACATTCATTATTTCTATTTCTTTGTTGTTTTTTGTTTTATTTTTACAGACCTCTTTTCTAATAAATTCACTCCATCATAAGTTGTGTTAACTGGCTGTTTATCACATCCATTGAGTTTCAAATTTTAGTCATAATATTTTGTGTTCTATAGGTTCAATTTTTCTCTTTTCCCACATGGTTGATTTTGATAGTCTCTTGTTGTTTCATCATACTTTTATTATCCTTTATTTAAACATGTTAAACATACTCATTCAAATTATTAGATAACTTAAATATTTAATTTTGCAAGGCTGATTCAATAGTTTGATGTTATGGCTGACTCTTGTTTAAGATGCTCTATTTTCCTGTGCGTTTAGTGAATTTTGATCATAAGTTCATGTTCCTTTAAACTTTATCTGCAGGAAGCATTGAGGCTTGATTCTAAAATGTGTTCCTTTAGATATTGTTTATCTTACTTCTGTTAGGGCAACACCTCCCCAGAATCCCTCTAATCAATAATTTTTACTTGGGGTTTCTCAGGGCCACAATAGTTGTAAAATTTAGGCCCCACAGCAAAATACGTACATGTTTGAGGTTAAGAATGATCAGAGGAGGCTTTTTACTTTTTCTTTGTCTCCCAAACTAATACTGAGAGAGTTGTTTACATCACTGTCTCAATTTGTTGGGTTAGGTTTTTTTCTGTGTTGCTCCTTGAGAGTGTCACTCTTGGGAGCTCTTTTTCAGTGGCATGGAGGCTGCCTCTTACCAACCCCACCCACCGTCTTTTCCTCCTACCCCTCATCTACAGACCCATTCAAACTCACAAAGACTCTTTGCTTGGCCAAACTTTAGTCAGGCTTCTGAAGCTTCTCCTAGGCCTATCTGTGTAATTCCTCATAAAATTCAGTTTTAGTAAAAATCTCTCCTAAGTTAGGTTAGCCAGAAACCCCCATCTTCGATACCTGATTGGATTCCTCATCCTTCATCATCCCCTAGTTGATGTGTAATCATCCTGACCTGTCCTAAGCAAGAATTCTGTTAGGTCAGTTTAGTCAGAATCTCCCTTAAGACATGATTGCTTCTACTTAGTAATTTTCCATCCACTGATCTCCATGACTCTTTGGCTGCACATTTCCACTTGTCCGTGCTATATTGGAAGTTGAATCCGATCTCTCTCTCCCCCATTGCACAACCCCATTGCAGTGGTCCGACACCTGTAGTAATGGTCCTGAATAAAGTCTTCCTTAGTGTGCTTTTACAAGTATCATTAAATTTTATTTTTTTCTTTAACAAAACCAGGTGTTAGGTCACCAGGGTTTAGTAGATCCCTTCTGGGAAAATGTTGGCCACAGTCCACTACTTTCTTAGGTTTGTACTTTCTTGTCATCTCTGTACTTTCAGGAATTTATTCCTTTCTCACTGACCAAGACATGAAAAAATGTGATTTAGATTTTATGTAGCATTTTTAGTGGTTTCTATGAATGTATAACCCACCATATTCCCAGAAGCAAGTCTAAAAACAATGGTTTTGTGAAAGTTTTGGCTATCTCAGCTTATTACTGGCTAGTTTTTAAAAACACTCTAAGTTATTTGATTTGCTTGTATTTTTCCTTTCCCTTTTTTGGAGCTGGGATATTCTTTTTCTCCTGCCCTTGAACATCAGAACTCTAGGTTCTCCAGCCTTTGGACCCTAGGAATAGCCAGTCGCCCCCTAGTTCCTTAGCCCTTCAGCCTTAAACTGAAAATGTCACCATCAGCTTCCCTGGTTTTTAGTCCTTTGTACTTAGACAATCATGTTACCAAATCCCAGGGTCTCCAGCTTGCAGATGGCCTCTCGTGGGACTTCTCATCTTCTATAGTCACGTGAGCCAATTCCCCTAATAAATTCTTATTGATCTATTTATCTATCTATCTAATCTATCTATCATCTATCTAGAGAAATAAAGAGAGGTAGATAGATATGCATCCTATTGTTTCTGTCTCTTTGGAGAACGCTAATATACAAATCATTATGGGAAGAAATCATTTTTAGCAGGACTAGAACAAGGGATTCTGTACTTGTATGACCCTGAAAGTGAGTGTCTTCTTAAAGTTTTTAAAATGAGTGTTTCACTTACCTCATTTTTGTTCTGGCCTTGAATCCTAAAGCAGAAATTAAGAACACAGTTAATAGCTGGTGAAATTTTTTTTTTTCCCCTCAACCTTGGTCATTTGGAAACTAAAGCATTAGCTGGGGAGTAATATTCCAGGCAGTCACATTGGAGGGAAGTCATCTGGCTTGTGCTACCCAGCAGGACCCTAGAGGATAGGGCTAAAATAGTTTATATAAGACCACTGTGGATGGTCATGGCTTAGGGAAATGAGACCATTCATATCTCATCTGCAGTTTTTGGCTACTCTTTAAATCAGCATTTGATTTTGTTCTTTGCCAGTTTTTGGGTAGACTATGTCAGAGGGAAGATCTGGGACTCAGGGGCTGCTGTTCAGATTCTCAGACAAACAAATGCTGAGAGAATTTTGCTAGGCTTTTACAAATTTTTGGTAGTTATATTACAGGCTTAAAATCAGCAATCTCTTTGGGATTCAGGGAATGAAAAACTAGAGGAGAAGCAAATGGAAGAGATTTGCTGAAAAGCAAGGCAGCAATCTACAACCTGATTTCTGACTGTGAAGGCAATGACAACTTGAAATAACCTGGAGAACACCAAGATTTCTTGGGGTTTCCTAGGAATATTTTCCTAGTCCCCTTAGAGGGAACGTAGGAAAATATTGGACTTATGCAGTTATGCAGGATGTAAACTTGCACTTTAAAAATTGTATATGAAAAGAAATTGTAGCCATAGGCTGGTGAGATCAAGGACATATAGATACTGTTTATGATATTTAAAACTTGGTTATAGGAAAAAAAATGATGGCACATAGGAATCAAGACTGACTTGCAGTTCCCACTCAGACAGACAGAGAAACATGTAATGAAGTTTTGCTCCAAGAACTACCACAGAAACATACCAGGAAAGCCGGGAGATGCCACAGATCCTTAGAAGGAACTGGGTCACTGCTGCAGGCTCCATGAGACAGCCAAAAAGCTGTGAGTCAGCTTGCTTTCTCCGTGGGGAGGCCTGTAGCCTGGGGCAAGTTCTGAGCCCTGATTGCAGGCTGCCTGGAGATAACTCGGTGTTGTTGGGGGAACATAGTGGGAGTGAGACCGGCCATTCAGGCTGTGGACTGTGTGGGAGCTGGGTGAGGCCTGTAACTGCCAGCTTTCCCCCACTTCTCTGGTGACCTGTATGACTCAGCAGAGGCAGCCACAATCCCCCTAGGAATAAAATCCCTTTTGGCCTGAAAAATCACGCCCCCATCCCTCACAGCAGCCACAGCAAGCCATGCCTAAGGAGAGTCTGAGCTCGGACATGCTTATTCCTGCTTCTACCTGATGGTCTTTCCCTATCCACCCTTGAAATTGAAGACAAAGAATATAATCTCTTGGGAGTTCTATGACCCTGCCCACTACCTGCCCACTACTTCACTGACAGCACTAGACAGGTCATCAAGACAGAAATTCAACAAAGAAACAATGAACTTAAACTATACCCGAGAACAAATGAACTTAACAGATATTTACAGAACATTTTACCCAACAACCACAGAATATACATTCTATTCATCAGCACATGGAACATTCTCCAAGATAGATCATATAATAAGCCACAAAATAAGTCTCAATAAATGTAAGAAACTGGAAATTATATCAAATACTTGTTCGCACCACAGTGGAATAAAATTGGAAATCAGCTCCAAAAGGAACCCTCAAAAGCACCCAAATACATATAAATTAAATAACCTACTTCTGAATAATCATTGATCAATAATGAAATCAAGATGGAAATTAAAAAATTATTTGAACTGAATGATAATAGTGACACACCCAGTCAAAACCTGTGGGATACAGCAAAAGCAGTGCTAAGAGGAAAATTCATAGCACTAAATGCCTACATCAAGAAGTCCAAAAGAGCACAAATAGACAACATAAGGTCACAACTCAAGGAACTAGAGAAATAGGAACAAAGCAAACCCAAACCCAGCAGGAAAAAAAAGAAATAACAAAGATCAAAGCAGAACTAAATGAAATAGAAACAAACAAAAGAAATACAAAAGATAAATGAAACGAAAAGCTGGTTCTTTGAAAAGATAAATAAATTTGGTGGACCATTGGTGAGATTAACCAAGAAAAAAAGAGAATATCCAAATAAACTCAATTAGAAATTAAATAGGAGGTATTACAACTGATACCATAGAAATACAAAAGATCATTCAAGGCTACTATTAACACCTTTATGCACAAAACCTAGAGGAGATGGATAAATTCCTGAAAATATACAACCCTCCTAGGTTAAACCAGGAATAAATAGAAACTTTGAACAGATCAATAACAAGCAGTGAGATTGAAATGGTAATAAAAAAAATCAACAAAAAAGTCCAGGACCACGTGGATTCACAGCTGAATTCTATCAGATATTCAAAGAAAAATTGGTACCAATCCTATTGACACTATTCCACAAGATAGAGAAAGAGGGAATTCTCCCTAAATTATTTCTTAAAGCCAGTATCACCTTAATATCAAAACCAGAAAAAGACATAATAAAAAAGAAAACTACAGACGAATATCCTTGATGTATATATGATATGGTTTTGCTGTGTCCCCACCCAAATCTCATCTTGAATTGTAGTTCCTGTAATCTCCACGTGTCATGGGAGGGACCCGGTGGGAGGTAATTGAATCATGGGGATGGTTACCCTCATGCTCATTTTGTGATAGTGAGTTCTCATGAGATCTGATGTTTCTAGAAGGTGCTTTTACCACTTTTCTTGGCACTTTTCTCTTCTGCCACCGTTTGAAGGAGGACATGTTTTCTTCCCCTTCTGCCATGATTGTAAGTTTTCTGAGGCTTCCCCAGCCATCCAGAACTGTGAGTCAATTAAACTTCTTTCCTTTATAAATTAACCAATCTTGTGTATTTCTTCATAGCAGCATGAGAATGAACTAATACAACATAGATGCCAAAGTCCTCAATGAAATACTAGCTAACCAAATCCAGTAGCATATAGAAGAGATAATTCACCATGACTCAGTAGGCTTCATACCAGGGATTCAGGGATGGTTTAACATATACAAGTCATTAAACATGATACACCACATAAACATTATTAAAGACAAAAATCACATGATCATCTAAATAAATGCAGAAAAAGCATTTGGCAAAATCCAGCATCTCTTTATGATTAAAATCCCCAGCAAAATTGGCATAGAAGGGACATATTTTAAGGTAATAAAAGCCATCTGTTGCAAATCCACAGCCAACATTACACTGAACAGGAAAAAGTTGAAAGCATTCCCCCTGAGAAATGTAACAAGTCAAGGACACCCACTCTTACCACTTCTATTTAACATAGTACTGGAAGTCCTAGCCAGAGCAATCAGACAAGAGAAATAAGTAAAGGGCATCCAAATCAGTAAAGAGGATGTCAAACTGTCACTATTTGCTGATGATATAATCGTATACCTAGAAAATCCTAAAGCTTCATCCAAAAAGCTCCTAGAACTGGTAAATGAATTCAGCAAAGTTTCAGGATACAAAATTAATGTACACAAATCAGAAGCTCTACCATACACCAACAGTGGCCAAGCTGAGAATCAAATCAAGAACTCAGTTGCTTTTACGATAGCTGCAAAAACAAACAAACAAACAAAAAAACTTAGGAATATACCTAACCAAGGATTTGAAAGACCTTTATAAGGAAAACTACAAAGCATTGTTAGAAAAAATCATAGACAACACAAACAAACGGAAACACATCCCGTGCTCATGAATGGGTATATTTAATATTGTAAAAATGACCATATGGCCAAAAGCAATCTACAAATTCAATGCAATTCCAATCAAAATACCACTGTCAGTCTTCACAGAACTAGAAAAAACAATCCTAAAATTCATAAGGAATCGAAAAAGAGCCTGCATAGCCAAAGCAAGACTAAGCACATAGAAAAAATCTGGAGGCATCACATTACCTACTTCAAACTATACTTTAAGGCTATGGTCACCAAAATAGCATGGTACTGGTACAAAAATAGGCTCATAGACCAATGGAACAGAATAGAGAATCCAGAAATAAAGCCAAATACTAACAGCCAACTAATCTTTGACAAAGCAAACAAAACCATAAAGTGGCAAAAGGACACCCTGTTCAACAAATGGTGCTGGGATAGCTGGCAAGCCATATGTAGAAGAATAAAACTGGATCCTCATATCTCATCTTACACAAAAATCAACATAAGATGGATTAAAGACTTAAATCTAAGACTTGAAACCACACAAATTCTAGAAGATAACATTGGAGAAACCCTTCTAGACGTTGGCTGAGGCAAAGACTTCATGACCAAAATCTCAAAAGCAAATGCGAAAAGCAAAAATAAATAGATGGGACTTAACTAAACAAAAAAGCCTCTGCACAGCAAAAGGAATAATCAACAGAGTAAACAGACAACCCACAGAATGGGAGAAAATCTTCACAATCTATACATCTCACATAGGACTAATATCCATAATACATAAAGAACTCAAACAAGTCAGAAAGAAAAAAACAAACATCTCATAAAAAAGTGGCCTAAGGACATGAATAGACAATTCTCAAAAGAAGATATACAAGTGGCAAACAAGCATATGAAAAAATGCTCAGCATCACTAATTATTAGGGAAATGCAAGTCAAAACCACAATGCAATACCACCCTGCACCTGCAAGAATAGCCATAATAATAAAAAAAAAATAGTTGTTGGCACAAATGTGTTGAAAAGGGAACACTTTTACACTATTGGTGGGAACGTAAGCTAGTACAACCACTACGAAATACAGTGTGGAGATTCCTTAAAGAAGTAAAAGTAGATCTACCATTTGATCTCTCAATTCCATTGCTATGTATCTACCCAATATGCTTCACAACTCTTTTTTTTTTTTTTTTTTGAGACCAAGTCTCACTCTGTTGCCCAGGCTGGAGTGCAGTTAGTGTGATCTTGGTTCACTGCAGCCTGCACCTCCCAGGTCAAGTGATTCTCCTGCCTCAGCCTCCCAAGTAACTGGTACTACAGGCATGTGCTACCATGTCTAGCTAATTTTTTGTATTTTTAGTAGAGATGGGGTTTCACCGTGTTATCCAGGATGGTCTTGATCTCCTGACCTTGTAATCTTCCCTCCTCTGCCTCCCAAAGTGCTGGAATTACAGGCATGAGCCCCGGCGCCTGGCCCACAACTGTTAATTGGTTCACGAAGGATGGTGAATGAGACGGATGGGACCAGCTGAGAACATTTCCCACTCATTTTCCTTATCCAACACTCCTGAGAATAATTAATAGAAAATACTGTCTTCTGATAATTGCTTCTTCTTTTGTGTTTTTGTTTCCCTAAGGAAACATCTAAGAGAATCTCTAGTGGAAGGCATGTCTCCTGAAAAATAACTCTATGCTATTCTGAGGACCAAGGGCAAGGCTGAGGTATAGGACCAAGACAAACCAGCAGTGTTAGCCATATTCCCAGGTTCCACTTAGGCACAGAATTGTGAAGGATATCTTTGTAAGTAATGTTGGCAGAGGCATCCAAGAACAATTTGTCTTCGGTGTCTCCAATTCACCATCAACACTTGCTCCACACTGTCCTTTGTTTTTCCCTTTCCTCTTTTGTCTTGCTCTCCTAACCCATGGGTGGGCTTCAAGTAACAATGTTTGCTCCTCCCTCTTATTACCTATCTTCCCTTTTCCAATACCTATTATTTGTTGTTTTGTCATATTACCTTCACTTATCCAAAGTAGTTATTTATATTTTAATAGACACCAGGGTCTCTTAGCTAAAAGTGAAACCTCTTGTGTGGAATGTTACGCATTACCCAGGATGTGGAGTGGTAATGGAGAGTAGAGATTTCCTGAGACCACACCATGCAGGACCGTGGTTCCAAATTCCACATTACCAAATGATTCCCCTTTTTGCTATTATTAACCCCAGCCTTGAAAGATTTACCCTCAAAACAACCATGTAAGTAATAATAATTATTAACAATAATAGTACAATAATAAACTCTTACTGTAACAACTATTAATCAAGAGTCTGCTCTTGCATTAGGTACTGTTTCCTATCTTAGAGCTTTAAACGACCCTGCGAGGTAGGCATTATTATCATTTTATATAAGATTAAAATAAAGCTTAGAGGAATTAAGTAATCTAACTAAAAGTCATAGCATAAACAAATATTGAAATTTAACTTTCCTCTTAATAAATTTCTCCATTTTTATTCAACAAAAACAATAAAATATTCTTAGTGTGACACAGAGAAACCACAGTAAAGTGCTGTTGTTCTCATAGAAAGCAAAGGAATTTAATGGTTTAATTTATCTGTATAGTGTACGTTAGAATAAATGTACATATTTCTATTAGCATTTGAAATATTGATAATGGCTTGCTGCTGTTTTTGTAGGCTCTGGCAATTAATAAATATAGTAATTATTGATATAGGAGGTGACTTACCAATAATTGATATTGGGCCTGCATACCTCTTTTGACCTCTTACATTATTTTTTAACTTTAAAAAGCCAAAACCTAACATATTATTGGATCCCCAAAATGTCTAATATGTATATTTTTCCAGAAAAATCTCGGATGGTGTTAATTTAAGCCTGTTCAAAGGCAGGAAGATGAACAAAACAACATCTGAAAATTCCCATTAATACCAGGAAGGTGATAGTATTTTCCAGCAATAAGAAAATCCAACATTGTTCTTTCTATTTGTTTAGATTGGAATGGTTCAACCTAAACAAAGCTTTGTAGGTCCTGACAGAGTCTGTTGATTCTTGCAAAAACTCATCTCCTCGGCTCTACAGTATTTGGACTATTGGAAGTGTTCACAGAAATTTACAGGAATGAACGTGGGTCCCTTTTGGAATGAGTTGAATTATTTTCCTTTATTCTGTTGGAATTTTTTGTTTCAAAACTGGCCTTTATGCAACGAGGAAATTTACTTAAATCATTTATTTTTAAAATTTTTCTTGTTTTTGCCTTTTATTCTAAAATTTCTACACACATACAAAATACATAAAGTATAAATGTACACTGCAATGGTATAGAAAAACACTAGTGTAACCACAACTAACATCAGGAAATACAGCACACCATCATCTCAGAGGCCCTCTGTGTCTTTCTGAATCACAAAAGCCTCCTTCCATACCTGATGTTACAATTTATTGCTTACTGTATAATTTTGCTATGTGTGTATCACTAATCAAAGTAGTTTAGTTTTGCTTCTTCCCAAGTTTTAAATTTTTGCAATCCTATTTAAATATCCTTTTGTGTTTTGCTTCTCTTACTTAATGTTATAGTTACAACCTTCTTCCATGTAATCCTGCAACCACAGTTTGTTTCATTTTTATATAGCACTTCAGTGTATAGACCAAAATTTACATATCCATTCCACATTGATGGGTATTTGAGGCTAATACAATGTTGTTCTGGAGAAGTAGAATTACTGAGTCGTAAGGAATAAGCATGTTGTGTGAATTTTCAACTTTCCTGTTTTGAAAAGTTGTTGTCCAAGGTTGGAACTCCAGAAAACAAGCTGTGAGGCCAAAATTTGCCTCCAGGAGATTTATTGTGGAATATTCTCAGAATCCACACTTGAAATGAAGTGGCTTTCCATGTACATTTTAGAATCAGTTGTCAACAATTGGTCACTTTGTGTATTAGTTCTTTCTCATACTGCTATAAAGAAATACCGGAGACTGGGTAATCTAGAAAGAAAGGAGGTTTAATTGGCTCACAGTTCCACAGGCTGTATAGGAAGCATGGCTGGGGAGGCCTCAAGGAACTTACAGTCATGGCAGGAGAAGTAAGGCACATCTGACATGGTGGCAGGAGAGAGGGAAAGCCAGGGGAGGTGACACACCTTAAAACTGTCAACTCTCGTGAGAACTTACTCTCTATCAGGAGAATAGCAGAGGAAAAATCTACCCCCATGACCCAGTCATCTCCCACAAGGTCCCTCCTCTGACACGTGGGGATTACAATTCAAGTTGAAATTTGGGTATGGACACAGAGTTAAACCATATCAGTGGCTCCACTGCTGGGGGCATCAAGGTCGCTACCAATGGCTCATACTTTGACCCGTTGGCGGCAGCTAGCAGAGGCAGTGACTGGGGATGGAGTATGTCCATGGGGTTCCAGGGATGTGGAGATGCGTGGGCTGTTGTGTCCCAGGGCAGGATGCAATCTGCTGGGGGCTGGGCTTTTAAGGTGGCACTGTGCTGTAGCTGCTTAGGACTCAGGGAGTATGTGGGATCCAGTGTGAGCTCCCTCTCTAGAGCAGTGCCATCAAATGGTCTTCAGGCAGCTCTCTAGGTTAGTCTAGGACCCACATAGGTTGATGGTTCTCTTGTGGTTACGATTACAGGAGTTCTCGGTGGAAATGTGAACCACTGGGGTTCTCTCACTTATGCTTTGCTCACATTGGGGAGCCTCTGCAGGTTCCCAGCTGATCCCAGCTGGGCAGGCTGCCTTGCTTCCCTCTCCTTCCTTGCCATAGGTGTTTCCTGTTACTTCTCTGTAGAATTCCAGTATTCTTTCTTAGACAATCTTCTTGAAGTGTGATTATCTACTTGCTATTTTGGTTCTTCTTTGTGGTGGAGGAGAGTAACAGATGCTTCTAGTCAGCCATCTTAAAGCTCCTCCTCCTCTTTCCCTCTATTTTTAAAAGCTCCTTCTTCTTTCCAAATTTCATTTTTCTCACTTTTCTTGAAGCCTATTTTCTACATCATTTGCTGTTTTTAGTAGCTTATTTTTGTCCTCATTGCTACTCCCACACAGATTTCATTTTTGCATTTCTGTGGTGTAATTTTTTCTTCTTCATAGCTGAGTTATGCCAAGGCATTTTTCATCTTCTTCTGTTATCTTTTCATTTCTGTCTTAAGCTTTCGTATCTCTGTTTTAACTTTTGTATTATAGGTTTTAAAAAATTAACTGTTTTGATTTCATGGCCATATGTAGAAATCTTGTTTTCATCAGCTATTGGACAATAATTTTTAGGTGTATTTCCTTCATTTGCCATTTATTTTAGTTGTTCCCTTATTTTTCTTTTGTTATTTTTGATGAATTTTATTTATTTTGTTTTTATTTTCATTATTTCTTGGCCTTTTTGGATAGATTAGAATTATTTTTACATTTTCTCCTCTACTTGTTGAATGTGCACATTCTATTTCTATTACTTTCATGATTACCCCAGAAACTTAATTATGTGTATATCTTATCAAATTTTAACTTTAATCAATATTTTTATCATTTTCCTGTGTGATTCAAGGACTTTTGATATTTTAAATTCTAATTACCCCTTAATTTGTGCACAATTTTTATTTGTATTTTAATTTCATACAATTTTCTCACCACATAAAATATCTTATTACCAGTTTTATATAATGTGTATTTTTAAACTTTATTATATATTTCTACTTCCTATGCTTTTCACTCTTACTACATCTCATAAGCTTCCATTTAAAATCACTTTCCTTTTGCCCAAAGTACAAACTTCTTCAAGAATGCCTTTTATCAGTGTCTCTGTTTGGCCTGTCCAAAAACATGTTGTATTTCCCCTCATTCTTCAAGTTACTTTCACTGGGCTGAGACTTTTAGATTGACTGATTTGTTAACGTGTGTTGGTGGGGAGCATTAATCAGGGCTATTTCCTCTAACTTGGTTCAATATTTCACTTGGTTCTGTGTTCATTTTGGATACATGGTGGTTTATTTCAACAGAAATTGGAGTAACAACTGACTTAGAGATTTATACAGATTCTAGAATCACCAGTGCAATGACTGTGGAAAGAAGTAGTACGACAATTACAAGGTTCATTCTCTTGGGATTCTCTGAATAGCCAAAGACCACTATTTTTCTCTTTTCAGTGTTCCTAGGGATCTAACCTCCTGACCGTGTCCTGAAACGTGAGTCTCATCACCCTTATCAGGAGGGACTCCCATCTACATGCACCTGTGTACTTTTTCCTTAGTAATCTGTCTTTTCTGGATATCTGCTATGTTTCCACTATAGCCCCCAAGATGCCCTCAGACTTTTTCAAGAAGCAAAAATTCATCTCCTTTATGGGGTGCACTATGCAGTACTTCTCTAGGCTGAATCTGACTGAGTGCTGTCTTCTTGCAACCATGGCTTATGATCGATATGCTGCCATTTGTGATCCTCTGCTCTATATGGCCATCACGTCACCCACTCTGTGTATGCCAATGGTGGCAGGATTTTGTACAACTGGTTCTTTGGCTCATTTATTCAACTATGTGCCTTGCTTCTGCTCCATTTCTGTGAGACAAATAGCAGCCTTTTCTTTTGTGACCTGCCCCAACTGCTGATTCTATCCTGTTCTCATACTGTTTTTTTTTTTCTCAAGTCATGACCTCTATGCTCAAGTAATCTTTATACTCACGTCTGTCTTGGTTATCATGATATCTTATGGTTATACCATTGCCAACATTCATCTCCTTTATGGGGTGCACCATGCAATACTTCTTCTCTAGCCTGGGTCTGACTGAGTGCTGTCTTCTGGAAGCTATGGCTTGTAATTGATATGCTGCCATTTGTGACCCTCAGCTCTACATGGCCATCCATGTCCCCAACCTCTGTGTGCACATAGTGGTTGGAACCTGTATAACTATTATCTTTGGCTCATTTATCCAACTATGTGCTGTGCTTCAGCTCCATTTCTGTGGGCCAAATAGCAACCATTTCTTCTGTGACCTGCTCCAACTGTTGATCCTATCTTGCTCTGACACCTTTTTCTGTCAAGTCATGACCTCCATGCTTACAGTGGTATTTGGACTCACGTCTGTCTTGGTTATCATGATATTTTATGGTTATATCATTGCTACCATTCTGAAGATCATCTCAGTTGAAGGCAGGTCTAAGGTCTTCAACACTGGTGTTCTCCCCTGATAGCAGTGACTCTCTTCTACTTCTCAGGAATCTTTATCTATTTGTGCTCTCACTCTGATGCTTCTCTGAGTGGAAACAAGGTGGATTCTATTGTATACACTGTGATGATACCCATGTTGAATCCATTGATCTACAGTCTGAGTGACAAGTAAATCAAAGATGCCCTGAAGAGATGGCCTTTTCTTTTTGAAGGAAAAGAGTTGCTACCTCTTGCCTGCTTTCCAAGCAATAACTTCAATCTAAGGCAGCTGCCTTGTAAAATGGCACTTGTTGATGTTGAGATATGCTGTGCCCTCTCTCATTACTTATAGGTTAATAACCATAGTCAGTTTTCATCACCACCCAAATGGATAAATAGTCCAGCTCTAAGAGGAAATAAATTACATACAAAACGTTTTGGAGCACATGGAAAATATGTACTCACAAGAAAGTAAATCTTGAAGATGCTGGACCAGGGTACATGGAATATAATATCAGTGGAAAATTTATGGAAAGGATTCAATATTTTGACAAATACACCTGGAAGTGATGCTAATAGCCTATTAGAAAGGGCTCCATGAAATCAACCTAGTGATCAATCAATGGTAGATTGGATCAAGGAAATGTGGTACACATCTACCACTGAATACTATGCAGCCATAAAAACAAATGTCATTTGAAGCCACATGGATGCACCTGGAGGCCATTATCCTGAGTGAATTAATGCAGAAACAGAAAATCAGATACTACATGTTTTCACTTATAAGTGGGAGCTAATCGTTGGGCACTCATGGACATAACAATGGCAACAATAGACACTGGGAAGGGAGACGTGGGGCGAGGATTAAAAACCTACCTATTGGGTTCTATGCTCACTACCTTGGTGATGGGATCCGTACCCCAAACCTGAGTATCATGCAATATACCCAGGCAACAAACCTGCACGTGTACTCCTGAATCTAAACTAAAAGTTGAAAAAAAAGAAAAAGATAGAAATGGCCTCATGAATTTGGACAATCTGATGGCTTACATGCATGATGTAGAAATGCCAGAAGTTTCATAGGATAGTGTTGAGAAATAGGACACAAGGCTCAAAGTAGTAGCAAAGATAGCATGAATTTACCAGGCAAGGGCTGAGAACCCACCACCTGACTATGTTTTCAGAGGATAATTTTTTCTGTAAGGTACTAAATAATGCATGTGTGTGGGGTACTCATGCGTCTTTGAGAAGCTTGGGGATGGTTATCTTCTGTAGAATAAAGCTGGAAGTAGAATGGAACTTGGAATTGGGCTCACATTTAGGCTTTGACCCAAGCAAGTCCAGAAGGTGTATGTAAATTACAGGAATAAGTGGCCAAGCTGTGATGTCACCTTCTTCAATTCTACCTATAGCCTCATCTAGGCCAATTACCTATGACCAACTGAAGGGTACAGAAATAATTCAGGACTTATTTACAGATGTGTTGGTGTGCCAATGTAACCAAGTGATCCACTGATCTCATATTGTATATTATTATCTAGAAGTATCTGGCTTGACAGCCCAATTAAGGAATCAGCTAGAGAAAACATATCTTTGTGGTTAAGACAGTATTCTCCAGGAAGCTGTATGTGCACTAATCAGTTAATATATGATGCTGTTCCCCCAATAACTAGAATATATGCAGCTAGGAACCAAAGAATGGAAGCAAGATTTTTACTTCTTGACCGTCATTCTCAATGACCAACTTCTATGGCTTGTGTTTTGTTTTCCCACAGATTTAGATTCCATTAAGTTAGAGGTTCTATATTTCAGGGGCAAACACATCTTCCATACAACACAGTGCGATTCCAATAAACATGAAACTGAGACTTCCTCCTGATGCTAACAGGTTAGCAGGCAAATAAAGGACTTCCTATATGGTGGGTATAATTGATTTGAGAAGTTGGGGTTGCTTTTATGCAACAGGGACTGGAACATGTCTGGAGCCCAGAGGACTAACTGGAATATCCTGGGACATTTCGGTGCTTGGGGCAAATATTTAATTAGAAATTGCAGCAACCAGGAACTATTAAGAGCAAGGCAACTAAGGGATCTGATCCTTCAGGGGTGTGGGATCTGGGTTAACCCGCTAGACAATCTCGACCAGGTGAAGTAATGGCTAAGAATGAGGGAAATCTGAAATCAGTGGTGGAGAGGGTTAAGATTAATCAGCTCCAACCTCAGAACCACCTGATATAGCAAGGATGATAACCTGCTTAACTAGCCAATTCATTGTACCTCACCTTTTGGGGAAGAAGTGAGCACATCTAGTTCTTGCAAAAAAGGAAGCTCCATATTGTAGCACTGGAGTCTGATACAATGGGATGGTGTAAACATGTGTGAATGGTACAAAGGGCAGATACTTCTTACTCACCTTGTCAGATCATCTTAGCCTCACCTATGTCTGAGAATTTTTGTGGTAGCCCCAGCTATTGATGTGGCACCCAGTCTGTGAACCTTCTAACTCTTTTCATTCAGACGCTGCCTGACAATATCTTGCCTCATGATTGCTCCTTGTTCCACACAAAATATTAACTGCATCTCTAATCTAGAAGAAAAAAAAAAACCGCCTACTTTTTTTCTTTTTCTCTTAACTGTTCTGAAATATTTGAACAGGTAAGCACACATTCTCCAATCAAAACCATCTCATTGCATAGCAATAACCAATGTTAGGGTAATGAAAGAGAGAAAAGTCTTTGGGAGGCCGAGGCAGGTGGATCACAAGGTCAGGAGATGGAGACCATCCTGGTTAACATGGTGAAACCCCGTCTTTGCTAAAAAAAATACTTAGCCGGGCTTGGTGACATGCGCCTGTAGACCCAGCAAGTCGGGAGGCTGATGCAGGAGAATCGCTTGGACCTGGGAGGCAGAGGTTGTAGTGAGCTGAGATCGCATCACTGCACTCCAGCCTCGGTGACACAGCGAGACTCCATCTGAAAAAGAGAGAGAGAGAAAAGTCATCACTCACATGAAAGATGCACAAGTTTAAAACCAGAAGATATATTTAAACAATCAGAATAAACCCCTATGAAATGTACTTACTGGTGAGGAAAATAGAAGCAGAGAAAGGCTTTTAAAAATCCACTGAACGGCATTTAACAGCCGCCTATGACTCTACAGGACTTGTGATCATTTCTCATGGCTTCCCATAGGCTCTCGGACAGGGGATCCAAGCAAAGCGCCAGGCTTGTAAACTGACACAGGTGGAGGCATGCATCTTCTAAATTTGGATATTAAAAACAAGTTTGCAATATAACCTAAGAGATAGTCTTGCTAAAAATATCAAAACTGAATCATATTAAGTATATCCAGGTCAGGCGTGGTGGCTCACGCCTGTAATTCCAGCACTTCAGGAGGCCAAAACAGGATTGCTTGAGCCCAGGAGTTTGAGACCAGCCTGGGCAACATGATGAAACCCCATCTTCACTAAAAATACAAAAATTAGCCAGGCATGGTGGCATGTATCTGTTGTCCCAGCTACTTGGGAGGCTGAGGCGGGAGGATCACTTGCCCAGCAAGTTGAGGCTTCAGCGAGCTATGATAGCACCACTGCACTGCAGTCGGGGCAACAGAGCAAGATCCTGTTTCAAAAAACAAAAAACAAAAAAGGGAGCTCCAACTGCCAATTTATAGGAAATATGGAGTACAGAAAATCAGATTAAACTACTACGGGGAGATAATCAGCAAAATTCAGATTGTGAGAAGTTCCAAAGGAAAAACAAATAGATTTGAGAGACAGAGAGGGAGGGAGAGAGGTAGAGAGAGAGATAACTGACACATTTTATAAAGCCAAAACTAGTATTAGCAACTTAATATTTAGGTATGTACATTTGAGTGATAAAGCTATAAGGAAAAGTAAGGAAATAATTATCACAAGATCAGAATAGTGGCTACTGTTAGATGTCAAACGTATTTTCATCATAACTCATTAAGCTGAATATTTTAATGCTGTTTTCTGTATTTGATTATTTTTAAAAATAAAGTTAAAAAAATTTAAATAAAATCCAAGTATAACCTGATATTTCTT
This sequence comes from Macaca fascicularis, assembly GCF_037993035.2. Classification (NCBI taxonomy): domain Eukaryota; kingdom Metazoa; phylum Chordata; class Mammalia; order Primates; family Cercopithecidae; genus Macaca; species Macaca fascicularis. The sequence goes on from NC_088388.1 coordinate 14,643,704, forward strand.
AATGTTTAAAAGTTACGATTCCACAGAACTCTCCATTCCAAATCAACAGAATATACATTCTTCTCAGCACCACATCGTACTTATTCCAAAATTGATCACATAGTTGGAAGGAAAGCACTCCTCAGCAAAAGTAAAAGAACAGAAATCACAACAAACTGTCTCTCAAACCACAGTGCAATCAAATTAGAACTCAGGATTAAGAAACTCACTCAAAACTGCTCAACTACATGGAAACTGAACAACCTGCTCCGGAATGACTACTGGGTAAATAGCAAAATGAAGGCAGAAACAAAGATGTCCTTTGAAACAAATGAGAACAAAGACACAACACACCAGAATCTCTGGGACACATTTAAAGCAGTGTGTAGAAGGAAATTTATAGCACTAAATGTCCACAAGAGAAAGCAGGAAGGATCTAAAATTGATACCCTAACATCACAATTAAGAGAACTAGAGAAGCAAGAGCAAACAAATTCCAAAACTAGCAGAAGGCAAGAAATAACTAAGATCACAGCAGAACAGAAGGAGATAGAGACCCCAAAAACCCCTCAAAAAATCAATCAATGAATCCAGGAGCTGGTTTTTTGAAAAGATGAACAAAATTAATAGACTGCTAGCAAGACTAATAAAGAAGAAAAGAGAGAAGAATCAAATAGATGTAATAAAAAATGACAAAAGGGATATCACCACCGATCCCACAGAAATACAAGCTACCATCAAAGAATACTGTAAACACCTCTACACAAATAAACTAGAAAATCTAGAAGAAATGGATAAATTCCTGGACACATACACCCTCCCAACACTAAACCAGGAAGAAGTTGAATCGCTGAATAGACCAATACTGGGCTCTGAAATTGCAGCGATAATTAATAGTCTACCAACCAAAAAAAGTCCAGGACCAGATGGATTCACAGCTGAATTCTACCAGAGGTACAAAGAAGAGCTGGTACCATTCCTTCTGAAACTATTCCAATGAATAGAAAAAGAGGGAATCCTCCCTAACTCATTTCATGAGGCCAGCATCATCCTGATACCAAAGCCTGGCAGAGACACAACAATAAAAGAGAATTTTAGACCAATATCCCTGATGAACATCAATGCGAAAATCCTCGATAAAATACTGGCAAACCAAATTCAGCAGCACATCAAAAAGCTTATCCACTATGATCAAGTTGGCTTCATCCCTGGGATGCAAGGGTGGTTCAACATATGTTAATCAATAAATGTAATCCATCACTTAACAGAACCAAAATCAAAAACCACAGTTATCTGAATAGATGCAGAAAATGCCTTCAACATAATTCCACAGGCCTTCATGCTAAAAACTCTTAATAAACTAGGCATTGATGGAACGTATCTCAAAATAATAAGTGCTATTTATGACAAACCCACAGCCAGTATCATACTGAATGGGCAAAAATGGGAAGCATTCCCTTTGAAAACTGGCACAAGACAGGGATGCCCTCTCTCACCACTCCTATTCAACGTAGTGTTGGAAGTTCTAGCCACAGCAATCAGGCAAGAGAAAGAAATATAGGGTATTCAATTAGGAAAAGAGGAAGTCAAATTGTCCCTGTTTGCAGATGACATAATTGTATATTTAGAAAACCCCATCGTCTCAGCTCAAAACCTCCTTAAGCTGATAAGCAAATTCAGCCAAAATCAATGTGCAAAAATCACAAGCATTCTTATACACCAATAACAGACAAACAGAGAGCCAAATCAGGAGTGAACTCCCATTCACAATTGCAAGAGAATAAAATATCTAGGAATCCAACTTACAAGGGATGTGAAGGACCTCTTCATGGAGAACTACAAACCGTACTCAGTGAAATAAAAGAGGACACAAACAAATGGAAGAACATTCTATGCTCATGGATAGGAAGAATCAACATTGTGAAAATGGCCATACTGCTCAAGGTAATTTATAGATTCAATGCCATCCCCATCAAGCTACCAATGACTTTCTTCACAGAACTGGAAAAATCTATTTGAAAGTTCATATAGAACCAAAAAAATAAAAGCCCGCATTGCCAAGACAATCCTAAGCCAAAACAACACAGCAGGAGGCATCAGGCTACCTGACTTCAAACTATCCTACAAGGCTACAGTAACCAAAACAGCATGGTACTGGTACCAAAACAGAGATATAGACTAATGGAACAGAACAGAATCCTCAGAAATAACACCAGACATCTACAACCATGTGATCTTTGACAAACGTGACAAAAACAAGCAATGGGGAAAGGATTCCCTATTTAATAAATGGTGCTGGGAAAACTGGCTAGCCATATGTAGAAAGCTGAAACTGGATGCCTTCCTTAAACCTTATAAAAAATTAATTCAAGATGGATTAAAGACTTAAATATTAGACCTAAACCATAAAAACCCTAGAAGAAAACCTAGGCAATACCATTCAGGACATAGGCATGGGCAAGGACTTCATGTCTAAAACACCAAAAGCAATGGCAACAGAACCCAAAATAGACAAATGGGATCTAATTAAACTAAAGAGCTTCTGCACAGCAAAAGAAACTACCATCAGAGTGAACAGGCAACCTACAGAATGGGAGACAATTTTCACAATCTACCCATTTGACAAAGGGCTAATATCCAGAATCTACAAAGAACTTAAACAAATTTACAAGAAAAAAATAAAATAACCCCATCAAAAAGTGGACAAAGGATATAAACAGACTGTTTTCGAAAGAAGACATTTATGCAGACAACAGACATATGAAAAAATGCTCATCATCACTGGCCATCAGAGAAACGCAAATCAAAACCACAATGAGATACCATCTCACACCAGTTAGAATGGCGATCATTAAAAAGTCAGGAGACAACAGGTGCTGGAGAGGATGTAGAGAAATAGGAATGCTTTTACACTGTTGGTGGGAGTGTAAACTAGTTTAACCATTGTGGAAGGCAGTGTGCTGATTCCTCAAGGATCTAGAGCTAGATCCCTGACCCAGCAATTCCATTACTGGGTAAATACCCAAAGGATTATAAATCATGCTACTATAAAGACACATGCACATGTATGTTTATTGCGGCACTATTCACAATAGCAAAGACTTGGAACCAACACAAATGTCCATCAATGATAGACTGGATTAAGAAAATATGGCACATATACACCATGGAATACCAGGCAGCCATCAAAAAGGATGAGTTCATGTCCTTTGTAGGGACATGGATGAAGCTGGAAACCATCATTCTGAGCAAACTATTCTCACATATTCTCACTCATAGGTGGGAATCGAACAATGAGAACGCTCGGACACAGGGCAGGGAACATCACACACCGGGGCTTGCTGTGGGGTGGAGGGATGGGGGAGGGATAGCATTAGTAGAAATACCTAATGTAAATGACAAGTTAATGTGTGCAGCAAACAAACATGACACATGTATACACATATAACAAACCTGCACGTTGTGCACGTATACCCTAGAACTTAAAGTATAATAAAAAGAAAAAGAAAAAAAAGTTATAAATAAAAAGCTAGTATGACATGATATTACAGTTCAGGTTAATGAGACCAGGAACATCTGGGTTGCATTAATGTTATTAACAAGACAAAATACAAGAGTTCAAGAGTAAAATAACTATTAAATTTTGAAGTAGAATTTACAAAGTTTTAAAAACTTACAATGTCATATAACAAAAGCTGAATGTAAAAAACTATACCTATAAAATGAGCACAGTTTTTTATAGAAATATGAACAGAAAATGGAGAAATTAAAACAATAATACTATTAACAAAAACAAAATGCTAACATTTATTGAGTACGTCAAGGTACTTTCCAGGTATTTCATTTGAATTCATCACAACCCTATAAGATAACCCTCTTATGTCCTCCCTTTTACTGATTAATAAACTGAGGCATACTGAGATTAAGAAAGATGATCAAGGGCCCATATCTCATAAGCAACAAAGTCAAAATTCAAACCCAAGCAAGTCTGTTCAGAGCCACAGCACATAATCAAAAAAGACACAATAAATAGCCGATTTTGGCTTAAAATGTTGGTGATCAAACAATCATCTGCCTGAAACAATCTCTGTTTATGTTTGCTGTCCTGACAAGATTATTAATAACTCCCTTTTTCATGCCCAAAGTTTTTCAGTTTAGGTAATATATGTAATGGTCACCCTACCTTGAAAGTCCCTCCCAGATATCATGATTCTAAAAGTATGAAAAGAAAAATTAGAACTTGATTCAATTAGGTGATGAGGGGCACACTGTTGTGTAAAGAAATGGAATCAGCTGGGAATATTTATCTGTGTTTTCTCTAGTGTTTCTCATTATTCTAGAGAATAATTAATGGTGCCTTCTGTTAATTGCCTCTTCTCTCCCCACACCCAAAGGAAACGTTTAAGAGATTCTTTAGTTGTAAACACCTTTCTTGCAGCAATGACCAAAGCACAGAGCCATGGCCAAAGCACAGAGCCTAGGGGAAGCTGAACACTTGTATTACGATGCTTGTGGCCTCTAATTTTTGAAAGAACATGACACTCATCTGGGGACGAGAGCACACTTCAGTGGAAGGCAGCGTGGCAGCAGTACCTCTCAGAATTTCACGAAGATACACGGGTCAGGAGCCAAACACCTGCATGAACATTTGGGTGGGTGAAATCAGAATGGCGGAAACTTGGCTTCCATGCTTGAAACCCTTTCCTTTTTTCTTCTTTCTGCTGTAACCCTGCTCTCTTATGCACTTGACAAAGACCTCATGCATCCAGGCTCAACATCTGTTTTTGTTTGTTTTTGGAAATCTCATGATCCCTCTTCCCCACTCTCATAGAATAATATTAATTTTAATGGAAACCAAGGTATTGGAGTTGAAAAAAATAACCTTACACTGTTTCAAGCACTAGCCAGTGAGTAAAGTGGAATGGGGGGCATGAAGTTTTCCTGATAGCTTATCATCTGGACCATGGAACCTAATATTTTTACCACCAAATAATCCTATTTTACCTATAAAAATGTTTTTTAGTTAGCAAACCACCTTTAGATATAGTTATTATTATTCAGTATTAGTATAACGTCTCTCATTTTTGACAGCCTAGTTGTTATTTTACATATCAGAGTTAAGTCCTTGCAAAAGCATATGAAGTAATGATGATTCTTCCTTTAGAGATGAAGAAATGAAGGCACATAAAGGTGAATTACTTTGCCCCAAATCACAAAGTTGATTAATGGTGACACCAAATATACTCTGCTTTTCAATAGTTAATTTCCCAAGTTTATTTGTCAGAGATAATTAAAACTTTCGCTGAGTCTAAAATAGAGTAGGCAAAGGGGGTTAATGTAATTTTATGCTAAAGCAACTTGACAGTGTTGTTTTGTATAAATATATAATTTTAATAACTGTGAAATATTAAAAATGATCATTTATGGCCATCTTTGCATGCCAAAGGGATATTAATCATTGCAATAGTTGATGCAGGGGCAATTTACCGTGGCTACAATTTATGTTGGGCCAGTGTGACCTTTAGACTCCACCTACTTTTATTTTATTTATGATTTCAAATGAATCCTCAAAGCTCTAACAACTTATTCATTAATTTAATTAAATGGTGCAATGCTAATAGTGACTAGGAAAATAAAGATGAAAGAGATACAAACTATGTAAATTAGTAGTGTAGTATAATTGTTCAATGCTGGACCCTGGTGTCAGTCTATTTGAGAGGGTTCCCAGCTGTATCACTTATTAATATTGAGATCATGGGAAAGATCCCTGACTTCCTGTGCTTTATATTAAAATGAGATTTTTGTGAAGACTAAATAAATATATTAGAAGAATGGCTAGGACAGTAAGTGCTGAATAACTGTTACATATTATTATTATTATTGATGAAGTACTCTAAAAATTATAGTTGATTTATCTTTTTGATATTCAAAATCCATTAGTATGCAAGCTATATTAATAGATTTAAGCCACTTATTACTCACTGGTTCTGTTCTGCTTATTTTCTTCACTCACTATATATTAATTATTCCTAGTGTTCCATTATTGGAACGCTAAGCATGTGGGAGTCATTTATTTTATTTTATTTTATTTATTTATTTTTTATTTATTTTTATTTTTTTCCCTGTGCTTACTTTAAGGTAGTAATTTTTTTTTAATTATTATACTTTAAGTTCTAGGGTACATGTGCACAATATGCAGGTTTGTTACATATGTATACATGTGCCATGTTGGTGTGCTGCACCCACTAACTCGTCATTTACATTAGGTATTCCTCCTAATGCTATCCCTCCCCCATCCCCTCACCCCACAACAGGCCCCGATGTGTGATGTTCTCCACCCTGCATCCAAGTGTTCTCATTGTTCAATTCCCACCTATGAGTGAGAACATGCAGTGTTTGTTTTTCTGTCCTTGCGATAATTTGCTCAGAATGATGGTTTCCAGCTTCATCCATGTCCCTACAAAGGACATGAACTCATCCTTTTTGATGGCTGCATAGTATTCCATTGTGTACATGTGCCACATTTTCTTAATCCAGTCTATCAGTGATGGACGTTTGTGTTGGTTCCAAGTCTTTGCTATTGTGAATAGTGCCACAATAAACATACATGTGCATGTGTCTTTATAGTAGCATGATTTACAATCCTTTGGGTATATACCCAGTAATGGGATGGCTGGGTCAAATGGTATTTCTAGCTCTAGATCCTTGAGGAATCACCACACCACACTGTCTTCCACAATGGTTGAACTAGTTTACACTGCATGTGGGAGTCATTTATATCTTACTGCTCAAGGTCATCGCAAAGGTCTGATTTTTCAAATTCAAAAAATTGCAACCTCAGGCATAAATGGGTTAATGTGATTAAAATATTTTAATAAAATAATCTATGAAAATTTATAATTATCCAAAACAAAAATAGCTGTGAGGAGTAGCATTGTTTTACAGTTTTGAAAATGTCATAAATGTCTGTTTCATAGAAGACAGCTGGATTCTTATATTTGTTTCTCTTTTAATCTGTTGCAATATACAGTTTTGGTTAAGGTAGATGAGGAAATCTGGTCTCACATAGATACGTAATTTGAAAAAGAAGGAGTATTTTAACAGTCTTTTCAGAGAGTTTTTGTTTTATAGAGGATTTTGTTTTCTAGAGAATACACTTAGCATTGGAATTTGACGGTTATATTGTGTTTACATATTCTTCCATATTAAAGGTTACTGACCTGCTTTCCAAACCCATCATAGTAGTTTGCACTCCCAATAACAGGGGATGAGGATTCCATTTATTTTATGTTCTAGTCAATGCTTGATATTGCCCCACTTCTTAATTTTTGTCAAAATGGCAAGTGTGAAATTGTATCCACTGTTTTAATTTGCATTTCTGTAATTATTCATTAGATTTAACACTATTTAATATTAATAATGTTCATGAATGGTTTCAAAATATGTAAGTTTTCAATTATGACATTTCTCTAATTATCAATTTGCTCCTGATTTTTAACTTAATAACACTGTAGTCAGAGAATGTTACCTATATGACCCCATTAAACTTTTAAATTTAAATTTTTCACAAATCAAAAGAGTGCTTCAAAATTATACTAGAAAGATATCCCCTAATGACACCACTTTCATACCATTCGTGCTATGTGCCTGACAGATACCATACATAACCTCAGTTAAAACCTGAGACAGGTTTACTATCCCTGTTTTACTGATGAAATAACAAGCACAAAGATATTAACACAGTTTGCAGGTAGCAGAACCACAATCCAAAAACAGCAGTGTGACATCTAAGTCCATGCTCTTAGTCACTGACTCATGCACAGGATTGTAATTCCATTAGCGATATGCTAACGTTTCCAAAGTGTCTTTTAAAAAGTCCCTTCCAAATGTTCTTATACTTTCTTTTGTTCTCATAAGAGCCTGATATACAATGAAAAGTATAGTCATCCTCTTCTACATGTGGAAAAACTGATGCACAGAACCATTGTAGTTTTTTTTTTTTTTTTTTTGCTTATGCATTTTTTAAAAAAACATTTTTTATTATACTTTAAGTTCTAGGGTAAGGGCCAAGGTCAATCAGGGTTATTTCCTCTAAATTGGATCAATATTTTGCTTGGCTCTGTGTTCAGTGTGGATACAAGGTAGTTTATTTCAATAGAAATTGGGATAACAACTGACTTAGATATTTATACTCTTTTTTCCTACAGATACTAGAATCACCGTGCAATGACTGAGGAAAGGAACAGTACAACAATTACAAAGTTCATTCTCTTGGGATTCTCTGAATTTCCAAAGCTCGCTATTTTCCTCTTTTCAATATTCTTAGGGATCTACCTCCTGACAGTGTCCTGGAACATGAGCCTCATCACGCTTATCAGGATGGACTCCCATCTGCATACACCTATGTACTTTTTCCTTAGTAATCTGTCGTTTCTGGACATCTGCTATGTTTCCACTATAGCTCCCAAGATGCTCTCAGACTTCTTCAAGAAGCATAAATTCATCTCCTTTATGGAGTGCAGTATGCAGTACTTTTTCTTCTCTAGCCTAGGTCTAACTGAGTGCTGTCTTCTTGCAACCATGGCTTATGATCGATATGCTGCCATTTGTGACCCTCTGCTCTACAGGGCCATCATGTCGCCCACCCTCTGCAGGCAGATGGTGGCAGGATCTTGTATAACTGGATTCTTGGGCTCATTTATCCAACTCTGTACCTTGCTTCAGCTCCCTTTCTGTGGGCCAAACGTCATCAACCATTTCTTCTGTGATCTGCCCCAGCTGCTGATTCTATCCTGTTCTGACACCTTTTTCTTTCAAGTCATGACCTCTGTTCTCACAGTGATCTTTGGACTCACGTCAGTTTTAGTTATCATGATATCTTATGGTTATATCATTGCCACAATTCTGAAGATCACCTCAGCTGAAGGCAGAGCCAAAGCTTTCAACACTTGTGCTTCTCACTTGACAGCAGTGGTCCTTTTCTTTGGCTCAGGTATCTTTGTTTATATATATCCTAATGCTGGTGATTCCCTGAGCCAAAACAAGTTGGCATCAGTCTTATACACAGTTATAATCCCCATGTTAAATCCAGTGATCTACAGCCTGAGGAACAAGGAAATCAAAGATGCCCTAAACAGATGGAAGAAGAGAATCTTCTCCTGGTGTTATGGAATGAAATAATGGAATTTGTTTCAGATGTATAAATAATGTGGGAAGAACAGCTGAACATTTATTTTCAACTCTCCTAATTGTTGGCAGAATTGTAGTTGCTCCTTATATAAACTCAGGGTTGGCACAAAATCAGGCAAATGCATAAAAAGTATCTTCAAATTTAATAACCATTCTTTATTAGTTGTACTCTAATAAATCAATAGGCCAGGCAAACCACAAGTACTTTTTGTAGCTAGTTGTGGCAATGGGACAGTTCACCTTGAATATTCAATTTCTATCTAACATGGCACTACCTCAAGAACTAGAGATGCTATTACCGGTCAGGGCTTCCAGGAGACTAGCAAGCCTTCTCATAGCATCTTATTTTAGGTAGAAGAGGGATTACTATTAATACAGAGAGATCTTTTTAAAAATAATTTCCCAATTAAGCTGAAACTCACGTTTAACCTATTCTTTCACCTCTGGAAATTTTGGATTAATTTCTTCATTTATGCATTTGTCCAAAGCCAAATATTCCTATCAGGTAAAAGGCTTGCTAAAGTCACACAGATAAAATTTGTTGTAATAGGAATGCTTAACGTGTCTGCTAAGTTAAGATTTGGTTGACCAGTTTTCTAGCTAGGTATTCCTAGACAATTCCTTGTATGTTATTCCTATAGTGTCTTTGTTTTTCCATCTTATCTCTATCATGACACCAGAAAAGAGAATCAGAAACTGGCCCACTGTTGGTGACATAATTTAGTCCCTGAGTTTTGCATTTCCAACTGTCTTACTATTAACATTTTTGGCTTAATAGGCCAAGTCCCTGTTACAAAGTTGTTTTTCCAATAATTAACAAATAGGAAGTGGTTGGTAAAATCATCCATAAAGAACGGAACCTCCAGGACCACAAGAAAGTCTGAATTTGGCTGTTTCCCTTATAACTTACTACAAGATACAGAGGAATGCTAGAGGATTGAGATTTAAAATACCAAACAAGGAAAGGAAGCTGAGGCAGAAAGCACACTTCTGTTGTTTAATCTTCTGGTAGGATTCTGACTTCCATAATCTTAGGCCTGAAATCATGGAAATTTTCAAGAGATTATATCCAGTAAAATGCATTTTGTATATTCCCCCCACCTCCCTCTGTATTCAGAAGGGAAAATTTCAAATCCCCATGAGTGTTCAGTTGCTAAAAATCTTACAGCAAACCTTTTAGATAACTGTAGGCACTACAATGTGAGAAGTTCTGCTTCTAATAAATACTCCATATCCCTGTGGGTAGAATCCAATTTCAGGGAGCTTGGAGATGAAAGGGAAAGTTATTTCGGAAGACAACTGATTTACAGTTATCGGATAGGATTTTGTTGAGAAGTTTGAGATGGGGTTGCAAGCCTAGATTTCATGTAAAGTTTTTTTGTTGTTGTTTTTGTTTTGTTTTTAACTAACTCTTGTTAGTGACCCCATTGAGACCTCCCTTGGCTTCAGTTTAAAACAAAGGATATTAGCTGATGACTATACTGACATTGAGAGAGAAGTAACTTCCTAAGTGCCATTCATTTCATTTGGTTGGGTGTTTAGTGCTTTTATGGTCACTGATTATTAGAATCTCTGAAGATAAATACTACTTGGAGTTGATATCACAATGAGCAGAAATGCTTTATCATGTAATATTCAAAAGCTCCTTAATTATGAAAAACATAATCTTCAGAAAAGAATGATGCAGCCTTTAAGTCAGAAAGCCGTATCTCTGCAGAAGACCAGAATACCTTTTATTTTGATATTGAAATCATCTGTAGGATATGGGTGTATAGGATGCATATCCCCGTGCAGAAATTTCTTATGAACAACAAAGGTTCAGAGATTAACTGGTCATAACAGACGTTCATAAATTAAAGACAAATTCTTGGGCAATATCATATATTTCTCTTTTTGTAACTACTCGTGATTAACATTTTTGTATTGGTGATGTATTTTTTAAACAAAAAATGTACTTTATGTGGTGTACTATGGGAAAATTGTCCGCATATTTCAATTATATTCCATAATATTTTATCAGTCTTTAGGCTGCTGCAGAAGCTTAGCACCATGGCTGGGAACGAAAGGCCCTGGATATGAAACAGTAAATTCTGTGTTTTAAGAAGTTGCATTTTCCTTGCTGTGTTAGTAGAAGAGGATGGGGTTTAATATATTCTAGGACTCTGGGCATAGGCTAAACACTCCTGATTGCTGATTGGCAGTTCTGTTTATCACTATATATCTCGATTAATTTATATGCAAAATTTGGAAAATGATTTTATATATGCCTATATCACATTTTGCATTAAGTGCTCTAATAGTTTATTTTTGGCACATGAAGGTGGAAAAGTGAAGATAATAGTGGAACTTTCAACAGGTCCCTAAGTTTTCTAGGTTGAGCCACATCCAGGGAAGTAGATCAATGGATGGCTATACCTATGCAAAGGCTACACCCATGCTTGAGCAGGGTTAGCACCTGGTACACGGGAATCAGTATACCTGTTTTTATCTGAGGACATGATAACTATGCCCACTGTAAAAACAAGATCTGACTTGTTTTACAAGATATGCTTTCTACAAGAAACTCGCTTCACTTATAAAGACACATATAGACTGAAAATGAAGGGATGGAAAAAGATAGTTCATACAAATGGAAAACAAAAAAGAGCAGGAGTAACTACACTTATATCAGATAAAATAGATTTTAAGACAAAACCTATTAAAAAAAAAACCAAAGAAGGTCACTATATAATGATAGAGGAGTCAATTCAGCAAGAGGACATAACAATTGTAAATATGTATGCACCCGATGCTGAAGCACTCAAATGTCTAAAGCAAATATTTTTAGAGCTAAATAGAGAGACAGACCCCAGTGCAGTAATAGTTGGGAGTTCAACACCCCACTTTCACCATGGTACAGATTATCTAGACTACAAATGAAGAAAGAAAAATTAGACTACATCTGCACTATAGACCAAATTGACCTAAACTATAAAATACACAGAAATTAAACAATCTGCTCATGAATGACCATTGAGTCAATAAAAAGGAAGTAAATTTAAAAATGTATTGAAACAAATGAAAATGGAAGCACAATGTACAAAAGCTGTAAGACATAGCAAAAGCAGTACGAAGAGGGAAGTTTATATCAATAAACATCTACATTAAAATTGTAAAATACTTTGAATAAATAATCTAACAATGCATCTCAAGAAACTAGAAAAGCAAGAGTAAAATGAATCCAAAGTTAGTAGAAGAAAATAAGTAATAAAGATCGGAGGAGAAATAGTTAATTGAAACTAAGAAAACAGTACAAAATGTAAAAGGAAAAGTTTGTGTTTTAAAAGATAAACTAAATTGACAAAACTTTATCTGGACTAAGAAAAGGTGAGAAGACACAAATAAGTAAAATAAAAGATGAAAACAGAGGTATTATAAATGATATCACAGAAATTTAAAGGATCATTAGATACTATTATCAGCAACTATGTGCCAATGAATTGGAAAACGTAGAAGAGACGGATCTATTTCTAGACTCATACAACCTACTGAGATTGAACCATGAAGAAATACAGAATCTCAATAGACCAATAACAAGTAATGAGATAGAAGGAATAATAGAAAGTCTCCCATCAAAGGAAAGAACAGGACCTGATGGCTTGCATTTTCTTTGCTGTGTTAGTAGAAGAGGATGGAGTTTAGTAGCTTCTATTCATTGCTAAATTCCACCAAACACTTAAAAAAGAAGTAATACTAATCCTACCCAAACTATTTAAAAAAAAATCAAACATGAGGGAATACTTCCAAACTCATTCTATAAGGCTAGGATAATCCTGATACCAAAACAAGACAAAGACACAACATGAAAAGAAAACTCTAGGCCAATATCACTGATGAACATAGATGGAAAAATTCTCAGCAAAATACTAGCACACCAAATTCAACAGCACATTAAAAAGATACTTTATCATGATCAAGAGGATTCATCCCAGGGATGCAAGTATGGGTTAACATATACAAATCAATAAATGTGATACATCACATCAGCCAAATAAAGGACAAAAAACATACGAAAATTTCAATAGAGAGTGAAAATCATTCCATAAAATTAAACATCTCTTCATGATAAAAGTTCTCAACAAACTGGGTATAGAAGGAACCTACTTCAACATAATAAGGTCCATATACAACAAACTCATAGCTAGTATCATACCAAATAAGAAAAAAATGAAAGCCTTTCCTCTAAGATGTGGAACAAGAAGAGAATGCCCACTTTCACCACTTTTATTCAACATAGTACTGAAAGTTCTAGCCAGAGCAATTAAACAAGAGAAATATAAGGCATAAAAATTGTGAACAAAGAAGTCAAATTATTCCTGTTTGTAGGTATATAATCTTATATTTAGAAAAACCTAAAGACTCCACCAAAAGCTATTCAAACTGATAAATTTAGTAAAATTGCAGGATACATAATCAACATATAAAAATTAGTAGCATTTTTATATGACAACATTGAAAAATCTGAAAAAGAAGCCAAGAAAGCAATCCCATTTATAATAGCTATGAATAAAATAAAATACCTGTAAATAAACTTAACTGAAGAAGTGAAAGATCTCTACAATGAAAAATATAAAACACTGATGAAAAAATTGAAGGAGGACTCAAATAATGGAAAGATATCCTATGTTCATGGATTGGAAGAATCAATATTGTTAAAATGTCAATATGACCCAAAACTATCTATAGATTCCATGCAAACCCTATCAAATTATCAATAACATTCTTCATAGAAATAGAAAAAATACTAAAATTTATATGAAATCACAAAATACCCAGAATAGTCAAAGTGATCCTAATCAAGAAAAACAAAGTTGGAGGCATCACATTACCTGACTCAAATTATACTACAAAGCTATAGTACCAAAACAGCATGGCACTGGAATAACAACAGACATATAGACCAATAGAACAGAATAAAAAACCCAGAAATAAATACATATATTTACAGTAAATTTATTTTTGACAAAGCTACCAAGAACATACATTGGGGAAAGAACCATCTCTTCAATAAATGATGCTGGGAAAACTAGACATCTATATGCAGAATAATGAAACTAGACCCCTCTCTTACCATATCTAAAAATAAAAAAAAATGGATAAAAGACTTAAGTGTAAGATCTGAAACTATAAAACTACTAGAAGAAAATATTGAAAAAATGCTTCAGGACTGGTTTGGACAAAGATTTCTTTTTTTAGTAAGAACTCAGGAGCATAGGCAACCAAAGCAAAACATGGGCAAATGTAATAACTTTAAGCTGGAAACCTTCTGCACAGAAAAGTAAACAATCCATAAAGTGAAGAGACAACCTCTCGAATGGTATAAAATATCTGCAAACTATTTGAAGAGAAAATCTCTTACAACTAAGAGTGCCACATATCATGTGGAGAATTAACAAAACCAGTTTAAAGTAGATTCAAATATTAAATAAAGTCTAATTGTTCTGTAAGACTCTTAAGCAATATTTTATTTTTTTAAGCTGAAGACCACCAACTTTATAAAACCATTTTTGCTCTGAAGACAAAGAGAGGAAATTGACAATTGTGAAAAAATGAATTTTACCAAGATCATTTTATCCATTTTTCAGATAATCAGTTTCATCTCATAACAAAATGACTGTGTAATGATTAATACATCTCTATCCAAAAAAGCCAGGATAGTAGAAATAAACATCTCCTATTAATAAATGGGTAAGAAGGCATTCTTTGGCATTCCCAGCCAGGTGTGACTGCTTTTAAATTGATTGTCTGAACCTATTGATGAGCAACTTAAGAAGAGTGATGTCTTGAAACTTCGATCAAAGATGTAATGTAGGCAGTGCACAGAGAGAACATGTTGTCTTCTCTGTCTTCCTGCCTCATCTGGCAGAGACAATTTCTAGACTAATTTCAGATTTTCAGTACTAATTAATGATTCAGTAAAATAAACAGATACTTCATGACCTATAGCTCTCCCTCCTCTTTGCCCCTTTTCCCTTCCCCAAACCTTTAACATCCACATAGACTGAAGTGTCCTTTATTTGTCTGGATTTTTATGACCTCTCATAGATGAGGTATTTCCCACCATCTGGGATGCATCTGGGCAGCCCTTTCCAGTGAACATCCATCAACCTAACTGCCTGGCTCCAAGCCATAACTGCCTCTCTTCCTTGAGATTGAGCCCAGCCAACAAAATGCCACTTTCAAGATCAAGCAAGTTCAGGGTGACTGTATTTTTCCCAAGTCACATCACCTCTGGATAATTTTCAGAGCTATTTTCAGGGATAACTCGATGTCGCAATGCACATCAAGTTAATTGAGTCAATTGGATGCATGATTCCCAATGAGTCCATGCTTGCCCATATTCCTGGTCTCAGAAAGCTTTTTAAAGAAAAGCTCAGGGTGAGCTCTCTCAGAAGGGAATACCACAGCATTGTGGCTTCCCAGAAGCGGGTTTACCCCTCCCATCACTCCAAGCAGGATCAAAGAATCAGAGTCTCTTCAAAGAACAGACAGCAGGCACTATGGGTGGAAGGCCACAGATGCCCTACAGATGTGGTTGGGCAACTATTTTCTAGGTTTTACCAAGCTGGTTTATAAGTCTATTTGAAGACTGAGAATGATTTTAGAGATCACCTTCTTCTATTTACCCTGGAGACAGTAAAATAAATAAATGAATGTTTACATTATTTTCAACGAGCGAAAACAGCTACTTACAAAGACAGACAAGACCTGCTTTAAGCAAAAGTATAAAATTCTACAACTTTGTCCTCTGTGCCACTGCCTCCCTCTTTAAGCCCCTCTCATCCTGATTCTGGGTTCTTTGTTCTTTCTATTACCACTTGCCTGTGTTCTCATGCAGCTGTCTTTTCCTGTGACTGAAGGCGTCAGCTAAATTCTGGCCCTACCAATGACTGACTGTGATCTAGTGAGCAGCCAAGGCAGAAAACAACTGCCTCAGAGAATCCCTCTCTGAAAAACACTGAAGTGTTTGCTTCAGTCTCAAAATCTGGTCCACTTTTCCAATTTTGAGGATTCTTTTGCTTGACATTGCCAGCTACTGTTCCTACTTTTCCATTTTCTTCTCTCCTTTCACTGCTACACTGGCATAACTTTCTTCAATACCTGGCCTTGCTGCAATCCCCTCTGAGCCCCTATCTGAGACTGATGAGTTCCGCCCTTACAAATCTGTTGAAACTGTGCTGGTAAGACCACACCTTCCCTCGTTCTTGCCAAATCAATAGCCCTCTGTTCATATTTTTCCTCCTTGAGTTCCGTGTCATGTTCGCTAAGTATCACCGGGTGGTGACAGACTTGAGGATCGGGATAAGGAATTTGGATGTCATCAGGCCATGAATGAACAAAAAAACTAATGAAGGCTCTTGAGCAAAGAATGACATGATTGGATTTGTACTTTAGGGAGGTTTACTTGCAGATTAAGGAGGAAGGATTGAATTGGAGATAGTCTGAAGGCAAATTATTAACAATCACTTTAAAATTGGGTGAGTCCCCACTGACCCCCAAAAATTGCCTGGAGGTAGAGACAGCATGAAAGAAGGATTATATTGATTCTATAGATAACTAGATCTGTGGATAAGTGTATCAAAGAACAGGAGAATTCATGCTGAAGGTGGGAGCAAGGGAGGGAGGAATTGTAATACACCACAGTCTTTTCTTCTAGTTTGCTATCCTTACACCCTTCAGTCCACAATAAGAAGTGAAGAAAACAGAGGTTTCTTTAGGTTTCCAGGATTTTTTTTTCATAAAAAAGATTTAATTACAAACTACTGCATTAGCCATAGTAATCACTTCCCCAGTATCTAGCCTTAGAGAGAGACCCCAAGAATGCAGGCATGATGCCCAGAGCTGGGAACGTGAGGAGCGGGTATAATTTGTTTAACTTCACAGTAGGAGACTCTGGCCCTGGCAGAGGAGAAACTGATGGAGTTTTGGGTGGAGAAGGGAAACTGTAACGTATTTTTCTTGTCTGGATGCAAGTTGAAGAGCTGCCAACATCAGCAGGGTGTGGCCACTATCTTTCACAAATCCTTGAAAGAAGCTGCAGTGTCCTGTGGGTTTACACAATGCCCATTTCCTTCTGTTTCTTGTGTGTTCCTCCCCAAATCGAGCCCCAAATTATTTTTGTAAATAAAGACTTACTGGAACAAATTCATGCGCATACACTTTCTTATCACCTACTTTTGGGCTATAATGGCAGAGTTAGGTAGTTACTGTAGAAACCGTTTGGTTGCAAAGCCTAAAATATTTACTAGCTGATCATTTAAAGAAAATGCTTGTCAATCGCATTCTAAAAAAGTCCTAAAATGAATTTTTTGACAAAGCAACTAATCACTTCTTTTTGTTTTTTTGGTGGGGGGAAGAGTCTCTCTTTGTCACCCAGCCTGGAGTGCAGTGGCTCAATCTCAGCTCACTGCAACCTCCACCTCCCGGGTTCAAGCAATTCCACTGCCTCAGCTTCCCTAGTAGCTGGGATTACAGGCGTGCGCCACCAAGCCCAGTTAATTTTTGTACAGATGGGGTTTCATCATGTTGGCCATGCTGGTCTTGAACTCCTGACCTCAGGTGATCCACTCGCCTCAGCCTTCCAAAGTTCTGGGATTACAGGTGTGAGCCACCGTGCCTGGCCACAACCAATCACTTCTCATTTACCTGTGTCATTAATCCAGATGACATTGCAATCAGATTGTTTTCCTTAGAGAGATTCATGGCTTTGTTTAGAATATGAGTAAACAATGTTCGGGTGGTCTCTCTGAGTCAATATGATGTCCCATACTGTCAAATAGGTAACCAGGGAGAAAGTCAAGTTCCTTAGACTCTCTAACATGCCTCTTCCCCCACTCCCATCCTGAAGACTGCATAGCAAGCTCAGCAAAGCTGAGAGCTGATACACATTGAGCTCCTGTCTGCACCTTGTAGAGCTTTACATGGAGGATTGCAGCCAATCCACTTAGCAACTGCATCTACTGTATAGAGGAAGCTCCTATTTGTGTTTCACAGTTGGTAAGATGAGGACTTAGGGAAACTTCAGGACTTGTGCAAAGTTACCTACTGGGCTAGAATGTAGTTTATATTTCACTTCTGAAATCTCTATTTCCCATCCACATTTGTCATTCTAGCAGTTGAGATATTTGAGTGACTAGCAAAGCAAAAACAAAGTCTAGAGAATGAATAGACTCAAAATCCAGGCTTTGCTCTTAATCTTATATTGAGATTACCAACAAATAGAAGACGCAATAGGAATATTTCAATAGAGGACCCAAAGCTCCCAACTCTACACAACTCTGTGATGAAAGAACCACTTACAGTGGTTTTTTCATCTTAATTTATTCATGGTTATTTCAGGTGGAAAGAAAAATGGTGGCAATTTTTACTTTGCTTTAGCTCAAAGTTTATCTGAATATCACATGGTAAAAGAGGAAAAGATTGAATGTGAGATTGGTTTTATGTTACCGAATAATGTAACAAATTTAGAAATATGAAATCTGCCAGTAGTTAACCTAGAGAGACCAAGTGCAGTTCGGTCTTTTCTTTTGTTCAAAACTTCATCAAGAAGGAAGTCACGTGACAGGAAGATGTGGAGACTGAGAAATGAGGACATAAGAGAAATTCCACTGTGTGTGTTTCCAGTCTTGTGTGTGCAAAGCTCTTTATGTTAAATCATTTTCAGCTGAAGGAAAATGTAAGGGGAACTTTTTAGGTTAGGCTGATGTCATTTGGAAACCTGAAGGCAGATGGGCAGGGGAAGTGAGTTGGTCCTAACGCTCAATCCTTGTAGAGCTTAGCTTGGAGGGCAGATGGAGAGGGAACAATAGTGCTGAGGAGTCAGTCTGTCTCCTAGACTCTTCAAATGACGAATAACAGATGCTCAAGGAGAATTTATTTAATGATTGATGAATTAGGCTTTCACTAGAATGTCCTGGAGAACTGTGTTGAGAATAATGGTGAGGCAACTTCAGAATAAAGTGAAAATCAAGGATATGACTGCTCAGTTATGTCTGCCATGACATGGAATACGAGTGCGGAAGCCTAAAGGCTAAGCTTTTGCCACATCAGGGTGTTCTCTTTCTCTTTCTCTTCTCTTCTCTTCTCTTCTCTTCTCTTCTCTTCTCTTCCCTCCCCTTCCCTTCCCCCCTTCTTCCTCTTATTTCTTTATTTCTCTATCTCCCCTCTCCCTCCTTCCTTCCTTCCTTTCTCTCTCTCTCTTTCTTTCTCTCTCTCTTTCTTTCTTTCTTTTCTTTCTTTTTCTCTCTCTTCTTCCTTCCTTCCTTCCTTCCTTCCTTCCTTCCTTCCTTCCTTCCTTCCTTCCTTCCTTCCTTCCTTCCTTCCTTCCTTCCTTCCTTCCTTCCTTCCTTCCTTATCTGTCCATCCATTCATTTGTTCTTTGTTTCTTTCCTTCCTTCCTTCTTTCGAGACAGGGTTTCAGTATTTTGCCCAGGCTCACCTTGAACTCTTGTGCTAAAGGGATCTCCTGTTTCAGCCTCTTGAGTAGCTGGGATGACAGGCTCACACCATCACACCATCACATACCATCACACCAGCTCTCTTTAGTTCAGTCCACCTCAAATCACTAGCATGTGTCCTCCAAATCTAAATTTGCAAAAGGTAAAGAAAAAAGGAGCAGAAAGGGAATAAGTGATGATGAGAAAATGGATCAGGGAAAGTGAAAGAGAGAGGAAGAAAAAGAGTGCTAATACAGAACACAAATGAAATGGCATGGGCCACCAAATTCTGGCCTAGCTTTTAATGGCAATGTGCAACATTTCACATAGGCCTTCTGTTTTCACCCTCCAGATTAAAAGGAATCATAAAATCACTATGTTCTTATTTCTGTGCTCAGTACCCAAACAATGCTCGTGGAAAGAACAGCGTCTGAGGGGAAGGAGCTGGCAAGGCAGCCCTTAACACATCAGGTTAGGAGTCAACTGTTCAGAAAAGAAAATACTGCCAGTTTGTTCACTGATACCTTCCATATTTGTTATAACAAAGTTTATTCCAAAGTCTATAAAATCCATAGTTCTCTGATCCACTTAGTGATTCTTTGACTATCAGTTTTCACACTGGTCTCCTAGATTCCTGCTGGAAGGGAATTGTCCCAGCAAATGTAACTAGACATTTCTCCCCATTTTAAACCACAGGTGAAAGACAGAAATAGGAAACACCTGGACTAGTTCCAAGTCCACACAGGACTGAACCTCAGACATGAATCATGGTTTGACTCTGTATGAGATGGTGTCAGAAGGTTGTATGTGATCAACCTGAGAAAGAAAGCAAGTGTGGCACTTCCCTCTTGCCTCTTTTACGAGGAAGAAAAATGTCTCTTTTGCAATGTAAACGCATAATTTTTGTAGACAAGATGCCTCTTTATTTTAGAGACCAAAGTTCAGTTTTAGTCTTAGGCTGTTACTCCTCAAGTGTGGCCATCTAGGGAAGTTACATACGCATCCTAGTACAAGAAAAAGCAGAGGAAATTGCTGATGAACATAGTAAAACAGGAAAGGCATGGGTGAAACGCATTGGTCACCACATACTCACACCTGACTGTTACAAGCAGTTCTTCTGTTTCTGGCATGCAAAATTAAGTTAAACAAAATTCTCATCATTTGCACTTCTCCTTTCACTGTTTTCCAGTGAATTGAAAAGAGAACGTCCTTGAACACAGCAGTCACAGAATCCATAGGCTTTGGGTCATTTCATGCATATTAATATTCCAGAAATATTTGTTTCTTTTGTTTTTAAAATGGGTGTGTGTTTGTTTTCTTCCTGAGCACAAAATTGACAATTACCCAATACCCATCATTGTTTGGTACTTAGTACGTTCTCAAAAAAAAAATTTCTCAAGTGAATAAAGACATGCTTATTGTTGAAAACTCAAAAAACATGGAAAAGAGGAAACAATTAAAATAATTCAGAAAAACATCAGTTCGAGGTGCTTGTTCTCTGGTGCCATAAAGAAAAGCACTTGAACATAAATTTAATTTCCTCAGCAAGGCCATTTTTTTTACTTTATGCAGAAAGGGTACACTCACCAGCAGTTTTGCCATGAGAGTACACCGAACAAAGGATACAGGGTCATTTATAATCTGACATTGTCTATACTTGCTTGGACCAGTATAAACATGCCAGGGCAAATATTTAGGCTAAATTGTAGGAGCTAAAAACATAAAGTACATTGATTTCTTTATTATGGCTAGCAGATATTTAAGAATGTTAGTACAGGTCTTTGAATAAATTTTGCTTCTGAGAGAAGTTACTATTTATTCCTAATTAGATGGGGAGGAAAGTCTTTGAAGAGGAACCTCCACTTTACTTTTTACAACTCCCCCTCTTTTTATTTCATAATTCCTCTTCAAACTTGTTTGATATATTTTTGACTTAATTGTTTTGTTTGTCCTTCTAAGAGAAGTAATTTTTCTGAATAGGGTGGAGGAGAGTTAGGAGTTAACTCTGCAAGAGTGGCAGAGAGAAGTTTTTGTATAAAACTTTGAAGGCAGGGAATAATATAACAGCCTACAAGAATAAGTACACCATTAACAAGAGTGAACGAGGTGAGAATTGAAGTTAAAATTTCTTTTTATCCATTGAACCAATGTTTTATTATTTCAGAAAAAGGGTTATTTATTTTAGAATTTTTGGCAAGTTTATTGGATAAGGCTGTTAATCCTTGCAGCCCATTTGTTATTGTTCTGTCAGGGGCAGTATTATTAGGAACAAAGGTACAACATTGAGTTTTAATTACGACACAAACATCTCCTTTTTCTGCTAATATTACATTTAAAGCTTTTTATTTTTCTAGTCCATCTGGCTGGTAGGTCCTAATTGCTTAGCTATCCCTTTGATGGCATCTTTAGTGTAATTTATGAATTGTTGCTGATTGTAATAGATATAGTTTATTTAGTCTACTTTTTTTTCTAGTTATCTACCAGAACAACGTGGATTTAAATTCTGCAGCCATTTGATTTTGTGCTTTAAACTTACTTGGCACTTCTCACAGGACCTTAATAGCATTTATATAAACCTGAGGATTAAAGGATGCATAAGGAGTTTCCCTTGGCCTGTGGTGTTTTGTTTTTACTTTTTTTTTTTTTTAGATTGATGAAATGCCAGGGTGAAGGGGATAGCCAATTGGATTAGAGCACAAGTACTGCTCCAATGATTGGGCAGAGTGTCCCGTAAAGGTCCTCCACAGTACCATCATACATTTGCTTGGGGATGGCTAAGTGTGGACTGATGGGCAAGCGCTTGGAAAGGCTTGAGCTCCTTGCATACTTTTATGCTTCCAAGGAACACCAAATTTCCCCTTTGCCATGAGAAGCATGAAGTAAACCTGTCATTTAGTGTTGGAAGCTGGATTGCCCTCAGGGGCTGACCCACAGGGTGTTGAATTTCAGGAAATAGCAGATAGAGAGCTTGGCATGATGGATTATCCTAAGCAGTGGGATTCTGAAAGAGAGCCACCATACAGTCCATATCTGGTCAATGAAGAAACCATCTGAGTGGAAAGGGGATAATCTGGGTCTCTGGCCTACCGTGTGTACAAGCATAATAATCACTTTTATTTAAAGTGTGAACAGAATATTTAATCCATCCCAGTCACACATTTGCATCTTGATATCTTGTCTTGATGGCTAAGGTCTGCCTTAGATCTCTTATTTTTACAATAGACACCCTAGTTTTATTATTAGATGTAGGAGCAACTGGTTTGGGATCTAGAACTGAGGCTACTGAAGAAGGGGAAGATGGGGGAATAATGCTTATTTAAAAAATACCTAGGAGGTTTTTTCCATTTATGTCAATCCCCATACCATAGAAGCGACTAAGGGCAGGTCTACAGTTAGTTAAGGTGGAGGTGGTAATAGAGAGAAGGATAGGGTTACATTGATAAGGCTGAGAGTTAGAAGGGGTAGTCCTTTTAGTGAAAGAGATGAGGGGTTTTAGATCTGCACAAACCTTTTTCATGGAAGTCCAACTTTGCTCCTGAGTAGTTTAAAGGGCATAGTTCCATTTACTATAGGGTTGCCAGGCTGTAGGAGCAGAAAATCAGCGTCCTGGCTGTAGGTAATCACAACAATGAGTGTTGGGGTAACTGTGTTAATTAGAGGGCTGGGACATGCATATTTGTATGAAAAGGCTAGCTATTGTTGATCTCTTACATTTCCACAAGATATGACAGCAAGCATTAATGGCAATGGTCTGAGGTGAGTCAGACTTAGTTACATTAATAACAAAGGAGCTAGTAACAAATTAAGGAAAGGAAAGGAAGCAATACAGAACGTATATGAAAATTAAGCTTTCTTTAACTTTAAATTAGTAGGGCTTGATCCTAGTACAGTAACCCATGATTCTGATGAGGAAGATGTTTTCTTGACTCGAGTATGGTGGATTCATTCTTTCTTGGCTGTGTGGATGGCAGTCTCAGTGGTTAACAGCATAAAACAAGGTCCTTCCTAGGCTGACTAGAGGTTTTTTTTTTTTCCTATCTTTTGATGAGAGTGTGGTTTTCAGGCTGGTGCTGGTGTACTGGAAATTCTAGGGCTGGTACCTGGGTTAAAAGACTTGGTTCTGAGGGAAGGGAAATTGGAAGATAAATTAAGTATATAATTTCTGTAGCATATCCTGGGGCTTGAGGCCCCATGGTGATGCCTCCCACTCCATTCCTGCTCAGCACTGCCCAGGGGACACTGTGGCCCTGCCCCCACTTAAGGTCTTGGCCTTCTTGTGGCCTTCACTGCCCCTGCGTGTTGTGGCCTTGGGAATGAGGGGCCTTGTGACTTACCCAGCTGTCCTCAGGCCTTAAGAAAGCTAAACACAATTTTATATTTGACAATGCTTTTTGTATTATTTTATACCAGATAAGTTAAAATTTACCTTTAATATTAATGTGCTATTAATGTTGTTTAATTTTAATAAAATCTCATAGACATTATTTATCCAGTTTTAATGTCTGACTATAAGGTAAGACTTTTATAGACTCTTTTTAACTTTTTATAATTTTTGTTAAAGGGCAGGTTAGTGCTTTAAGAAAAATCTATTGTGCTTTTGTTTTAATGTCCAGTTCACAGAAAAACTGGATTATACCCCTTTAACTTTAGCCAATATGTTCACACACAGAATTTCCTTTACAATTAACATTTTAAAAATTGCTTAAACTTTTAAAACAAAATATTTTTTAACCTTTTAATGCAGATAAAAATCCATATTCTTATGCTTCCTTATCCTTTTATTAAAAGTATATTTATTTTTCTTATATACCTTGTATATAAACTGTTTTTTAATCTCATTTGCACTTTTTTTTCCTCTCTCTCTGTCATTCCCTGTTTCCTTTTTCCCTCCTGAGTTCTTCTGCTCTCCTGTTTTTGTTTTTTTCTGATTTCTCTTTTTACTTTTTTCCCTTCTTCCTACACTTAGTTTCTCAGGCCGGGTGGGATTTGTGCAGCTGCAGTCCGAGCCCGGGTCATTACCGGCCCTGAGGTTTGGCAGATGCCTGCTGCAAGTTGCAGGAATTATGCCCTTTCACCTCCTCTGCTCTCCTCCTGGCACTGGTCCCTGCTCCCTTTTTCACACAGAGCCAGGCTGGAAAGAGGGACTTAACCCTTTGTGTGCCTGGCTGTGTGGCGTGACACTGGCTATTTTTGCCCTCTTTCTCTCTGACTTCCTCTCCTAGCTTCTTTTTCTTCTCTGCTGGGCTTCCCTTTGCCTCTGCCAACCACCTATGCTGCTGTTTTCCCCCCTCTCTTTCCCCTTCCTCTAGGGCAATGACCAGAAGGAGAGGAGCTTAGCCTTTTTCTTTCCCCAAGAAGAGGGGACAGGGGAGTTTTGAATTTTTTTTTTTTTTTTTTTTACTATCGGAGGTTCGTGTGAAGTTCAACCTCCTACCATGGGGATTTCTTACCTCTTTTTGAGGTTCAACTCCCACCATGGGGATTTCTTACCTCTTTTTGAGGTTCAAGCCCCCCAACAATAGGAATTTCTCACCTCTTTTTAACCTCCAAGACATTCTGACTAAGGAATACTTCAGTGCCCGCTGCAGCTTTCTTTCCCTAGTCAGACCAACGAATGCTTTATTGCCCTTGCGGTCTCTCTCTCCTTGGTATGTCCTAACCAAGGAATGCTTTACTGCCCTGTGGCTTTTTCCTTAGTCCCAACCACCAAGGAAATACCTTACTGAGTCTCTTGGTGTTTTTTTCCTCAGTCTGTGCACAGAGTTTCCTGGTTCACATGATATGTGAGGATCCTTTAGTCCAGGTCGCTAGGCAAGTTTTTTGTTTTTTTTTTTCTGCAAATGCTGAGAGTCTGGGTTTATTCATCACACCAGGTGGGTCTCGAGTCCTTATCTCTGAGGCCACTGCAATGAGGCAGAGGAGCACACTCCCTCATGAGAGAGGACTGGAGACTGCCCCCAGAGGAGAATGTATCCCCATACGGATTGCCACCAAATTGTTTGAAATGCTTGTTCCCTGGTGCTGTAAAGAAATAGCACTCCACGAGAGTACCCTTTCTGCAGAAAGTTAAAAAAAATGGCCTTGCTGAGGAAATTAAATTTATGTTCAAGTGCTATTTCTTTATGGCACTGGGAACAAGCATTTCAAACACTCCCAACCAGATGTAATTACTGTCTATGCATTGGTGTACCTCTCTCTAGTTATGTACATAGTTGGGGTCATGCTGAATACACAGCATGCTTTTTTCATAACATCATTGTCAGAGGCATTTGAACCAGAGTGACTCCATCTTGAATAGGGGCTGGATAAAATAAGGCTGAGACCTGCTGGGCTGCATTCCTAGTAGGTTAGGTATTGTAAGTCACAGGATGATATAGGAGGTTGGCATAAGATACGGGTCATAAAGATCTTGCTGATAAAACAGCATGCAGTAAAGAAACTGGCCAAAACCCACCAAAACCAAGATGGCAACAAGAGTGACCTCTGGTCATCCCCACTTCCCATTATATGCTAATTATAGTGCATTAGCATCCTAAAAGATATTTCCACCAGTACCATGACAGTTTACAAATGCCATGGCAATGTCAGAATATTACCCTACAAGTCTGAAAAGCAGAGGAACCCTCAGTTCTGGGAAGTGCCCACTCCTTTCCTGGAAAACTCAGGAATAACCCACCCCTTGTTTAGCATATAATCAAGAAATAAAAATAAGTATCCTTAGTCAAACAGCACATGCATCTGCTTTGCTTATGGGTTAGCCATTCTTTTGTTTATTTACTTCTTTAATAAACTTGCTTACACTTTACTCTATGAACTCACCCTGAATTCTTTCTTGTTCAAGATCCGAGAACCCTCTCTTGGTGTCTGGATCAGGACCGTTTTCCAGTAACAGCTTTCCGGTGATCATGAAGGCATGATACTAAGGAGACCCCTGTCCCAAAGGAAATAGACTGCAGCACCGATTGGCTGACTTTGGGTAAGTTGTGGGGTATCCAGGTAGAGAATGGAATTTGGTTAGAGGCCAACTTTAGAGGAGTTAGAGTCTCTCCTAAGACAGGCAGGTTAAAGGCCCCTCTTAATAAAAGGCAAACACGCTTGACCAAGCTTGGGTTCAAGGCCCAACTTCGAAAGGTTAGAGTCCTTCCTAAGATTTAGGAGTTACAGGCTCCCTTTCAGTAAAGTCCCTCTGCGCTAAGAACAGGTTTGGCACTACGGGATGTTAACCATTATTCTCTTTGGATTATTCTGCCTTGAACTCTTTGCTGATGGTTATGGGTGATAGCATTAGGCATGTACAGGACCATGGGACATGAAGAGCTTTTTCTCCCTAAAAGGGGAAACTTGAGAGCTGATGGGACTGCTGGAAAATATCTTTTGAGACTGACAAGTGGCCACCTCAACTTTACAGTGTCACTGCAATGGGTGGGTCTTTCTCTGGCCTCCCTGAGCTCCTCACCTTTCCCACTCTGCTGCAGGCAACACTTTTCTCCCTTCCATTTCCCCTATCTGTGCAAACAGATTGAATGAATGGCAAAAGTTGCTGTCTATCTGCTCTGTGAAGGTTTGATTAATGGGACAAAATATTTGTGAAGTTAGTCTTAAGCTGTAGCAAATCTGATATACGTTGTGCTATAAATTTGTCTTTCTGTATCATTCTGTCATAAAGAGGGGTACCTCAGGATTGAATGTCAGGCTAGGACCCCATAAGCCTGCTGTTCAAACCAGCCTAGCAAACTGGTCAGTTACAAACTTCATTGCAGGTCCTTGGAAAAAAAACTGGATGAAGTTTCCCTCTCATCTTGTTTTATGTCTCTGGGAGCTGGACCCTATAACCACATGGTAGAATTTTCAACTAGTCTCTAACATCCAGGGAACAGGAATTTGAGGGTTCATATCAGCTAGCCCTAAAAATTATCTTGAGCACTTAAAAGCCTTTGGAAGCTTAAAATTGGCTGCCTCTAAGCTTCTTCTGGGAAGGGTAACGGGAACTGCCCAGTGCTATAGCTCAGCAACTAAGGCACTGCCATTTTACAATGGCTGCCAGGGTTCAATTTCTGGCACAGGGAATGAGTTCCTTCTGGTTTGATATCTGTGTGACCTTTACCATGTGTTAATTCTCCTCCCCTCCACCAACCGTCTTGAATTTTCCTTTCTCTGAGCACCTGTGAGGTTACATGGGAGGTTATGTTTGGTAAAGTTCAAAAGAAGTGTTGGCTGTTTGGCCTGGCTAAAGTCAAATAATAAGAGATTTAAAAGGACTTTTTTTTTTTTTTTTTTTTTTAAGGATGTTATGCTTAAAAGTTGGCTTAATTAAAAGTGAATATTCAAGCCTGGGACTCCTTGGGAAAAACAGGAGGAAACACAGACCCCATTTTGGGAAAAGCCCTTGTTTTTCTCGTGAAACCCCAGGAATTGGAAGTGGATAGATTCCTTTCAAAATCTAAGGCTCTGTTCTGTTTTGCATTGCGTTATCTGACATTTTTGACTGTTGTGGGCAAGTATCAGAAATTACTTCACATTATGAGAGCTTTGGTGTGTAATAACTAGGTAGAAAATATACTTTGGGGGATATCTAATGGCAGTTATGGGAGAATGTGTGACTCTTTGCATGTTTGGATTAGAGAAGCATGCTCTTGGCCACTTTGAAGGTATGGAGATGTCCTCACCCATGCATGGAGAGCTAAGACTCCCATTGGGGGATGGGCTAGTCACAGAATGGGCTGATTGGCTTTAGATTGCTTTGCAATAAAATGCACAGCAAAATCATAGCAATGTCTTGTTCCATATCATTTCTATTTTGGAGATCTAGGATCTGGTATAAAAATGAGACACAAATGTAGGGGATCTGTTTTGCCTTCCAGCTGTGCCTGCTAATTAGGCTGTATAGCCTGCATGCTTTCTTGACCCTGTTCCTCCATGGGCTCTCTGCCCTGAAGCCAATAATCCAATTAAGAAACTGGCAAATGAAAAATCTTACAAGTACTGGATCTTCTGTCTGTATATTTTTATATGTTGTGTGTGTGATATGGAAGAGCTTTGATTAATTGGCTTAAAAATAATAAATGTTTAAATCAAATATTTTATCAGAAAAATAAAAATTGTAATGCCTTTTAGTTCATGTGACTTAAGTAATCTTTAGGAAATAAAGACAGTTCTAAAGATTGTTGGTAAAATAAAAATATCTTCAAAAATGTAGACATTTGTTCTAAGTTAAGCAGGTCAGATATTAGGTTTACTAAATGCTTTAAGGTCATAAACTGCTTCTTTGATTTTTGAAAATTGTGCAACATAATCAAAATTGCTTACTAACTAGGTTTTTCACCAAAAGTAAAAGTTGCTAAGAGTTAACATTGTAACATGTAACTGAGACTTACTGAAGAAACAGTTTTACAGTAAATGTGTGTAGGAAAAGTGACATGTGTTTTTGCTGAAGATTATATAAGAAGTCATGGGAATGTAATTTTTTTTTGCCTAGATTAGGTTATAGGATTGTTTTAAGTCAGATAAGATAAAACTAAGGGTTTGAGCAAGTTGTGGAAGGTTTGTAAAAAATTAATCTTGTGAAAACAATTCTGTGTGAACATATTGGCTAAAGTTAAAGGGATATCATTCAGTTTTCCCCTAAATTAAATGTTGAAATAAAATCATAACAGTTTTTCTTCGAGCACTGCTCTGCTCTTTAACAAAAATTTATAAAGGGTTATAAAAGGTTTATGAGAATCTTATGGTCAAACTGATTAAAATTGGCTAGATTTATCTGTAAGGTTTTATTAAGAATTGGGTTTAACATTAATAGTACACTAATGTAAAGGTGGAATTTGGCTTATTTGGTGTAAAAATCATACAGAAGCATTGTCAAATTTGAAGTGGTGTTTGGCTCTCTTTGGGCTGTATTTGTATAAATATGTTATTGGTACATGTTCCAAAATTATAGGAAATGCCTATAATTCTGATATGACTTAATGTACATTATCAGTAATAATTCTAATTGTTACATAAAATTCTTGTGATAAGGCATGGTGGTTCATGCATTTAATTCAGCACTTTGGGAGGTCAAGGTGAGTGAATAACTTGAGGTCAGGAGTTTGAAGCCAGCCTTGCCAACATGGTGAAACCCTGTTTCTACTAACAATACAAAAACAATTAGCTGGGCATAGATGCTGCATGCCTGTAATCCTAGCTACTTAGGAGGCTGAGGTGGAGGTTGCTTTGAGCTGAGATCACCCCACTACACTCCAGCCAGCCTGAGCAACAGAGGAAGACTCCATCTCAATAATAAATAAATACATACTTACATACATGCATACATAATTAACTAAATAAAAATCAAATCAAATAAAAATTGTTATATGCCACAGAAGAAACCAAAATTCCTAGTTAATTGTAGTTTTAACAGAGGCTGCCCTAAGGCATTTTGTCATCCATGGACAATTGCTGTCTTGATTTAATCTTCTTTAAAAGGTGGTTTTTAATCAGCTATAGGACTTTGACAGGTGCTTTTCAATGCAGGTTTCTGATATTAAAATAGAGTAAAAAATTTTCAGAACTCATGGAGAGCTGAAATGTTCTTGATATTAAGCAGAACAGGAGTCAACCACATGGAATGAACTAATAGAAGAGTGAAGTAATCTTTTTGACTTTGTGTAAGACATTGCTGATCCTTTGTTTTGTTTTTCAGAACCAAGAAAACTTTTCTATTAAGTTATTCACAGTTTTTAACAATTGAGTAAAGTATACTCTTATAAAAAATTGGGAGCATATTTGTTTCTCTCTACCTGATTTCTCCAGGATTTTGAAACTATTTATGAGTATTCTTAACTTATGGCAGTATACTTATTTGCATAAGTGCAGTAAGAATCTGTTTTCTTTTGCAAGAGGACACAATTAGAGAAACTGGTTATTTTACCAAAGCTTTGACTGAAATAAAGTGCTTTCCTTTAAGGAATCAAATTTGAAAACTGGCCTCATATCTTGTCTACACAGTTCTTGTACAGGATTCCTAACCTGTGGTAAGTAAAGAATGTCACTTTCTGACAGGCCCGGGAGCCCCAAGTTACCTTGGGACCTCAAGAGGAGAGGAATTTGCTCAACTCATAGGTATTTGGGTATACAAACCCATGGTTGAGCTTGCCTTAAAAAAGGTCTTTTCTGATGTTCCTTATGGAGCAGAGTTCCATCAAAGCCAATTTTAAAAGCCTATGTGAAAACTAATTATTTTTGCTGCACTTTATATAAATAATCAGGCCAAGTATAATAAGGAAATTAGTCTTACCATAATTTATCATTAGTAAAAATGGGAGACTGGAGAGAGAAAAAATGATGTTTCAAAAATGATGGTACACCTGCTATTATATTCTCTCATCAGTTGTTTTTGAGGTTTTTTTCCTGCAATTTATAATGACTATGTTTATTCTTGTGAACCAACCAGTGGTCTCTGGCTGTAGCTCAGAAAAAACAAGAGGGATATGTAACACAAAAACCTAGACCAATATTCTAGTTCTGGACACATATTGGAATCAGCTAGCAACCCCATATCACTTTTGTTCCAACAGTTGCCCATTTCATTGAAAGCCATCTTATTTAGTTTGCTTGGGATAATTTTACTTATTTTGCTTTATGGTTGTGGATCATATTTGCTGTTGTACTCTTAGTGTAGGAATGCACAATAAGCTTACTGAAATGTCCTCATAAATTGAATACTTATTAATTTTCCAGATATCACCTTTTGTCAGTTATGAATGGCCCTCACCATACTGGTGCTTTCCTACTGAGCTCCTTTCTACCCTGAATACAAGAGACCGTAATAGTTAGGTAGAAATATCTTGGCCCCTATTCAGCATGAAAAATTACAGAGGATAGATCTTCATCCCTCTACAACCCTTAGGATTAAGGGTTCTCTTATAAAAGGGATGGAGAAAATACATCAGAGGTGTTTGAACCAGAGCAACTTCATCTTCACTAGGAGTTGGCTAAAATAAGACTGAGACCTGCTGGACTGCATTCCCCGTAGGTTAGATATTCTAAGTCACAGGATGAGAGGAAGTTGGCACAAGATACAGGTCATAAGACCTTGCTCATAAAACCGCATGCAGTCGACTGGGCACCATGGGTCACACCTGTAATCCCAGCACCTTGGGAGACTGAGGTGGGCAGATCACTTGAGGCCAGGAGTTCAAGACCAACCATGGCCAACATAGTGAAACCCTGTCTCTACTAAAAATACAAAAAGTAGCTGGATGTGGTAGTGTGTGCCAGGAGTCCCAGCTACTCAGGTGACTGGGGCAGGAGAATTGCTTGAACTCAGGAGGCAGAGGATGCAGTGAGCTGACATTGTGCCACTGCACTCTAGCCTGGGCAACAGAACCAGAGACTGTCTCAAAAAGCAAGGAAACAAACAAAAAAGAAACCAAAAAACCAGCAAGCAGTAAAGAAGCTGGTGAAAACCCATCAAAATTGAGATGGCAATGACAGTGACCTCTGGTCATCCTTACTGCTTATTATATGTTAATTATAATGCATTAGCATGCTAAATGACACTCCCACCAGTACCATGACAGTTTATACAAATGCCGTGGCATTTGTTGTCAGGAAGTTACCTTTATGGTCTAAAAACGGGAAGAACCCTCAGTTCTGGGAATTGCCCAACCTCTTCCTGGAAAACTAATGAATAATCCAACCCTTGATTAGCATATAATCAAGAAATAACGACAAGTATTCTTAGTCAAGCAGCACATACCTCTGCTCTGCCTATGGAGGAGCCATTCTTTTGTTTCTTTACTTCTCTAATAAACTTGCTTTCACTTTATTCTATGGACCCACTCTGAATTCTTTCTTGCCTAAGATCCAAGAATCCTCCCTTGGGATCTGGATCAGCACCGCTTTTCAGTAACAATATGGCATAAGAATCTCTCATGCTATTAAAATTGTTTGAAATAATTGTGGTGGCTGTAAAATATTTTGTTTTATGAATACAATGTAATTTTGCTCTTTTTGGTTCTTGTAGCTATTTTCCTTTATTTCTGTAATAAAATGAAGTCAAAGGCTGTAGAAGAAATAAAAATTACAGTGACAGGACATCTGGAGAAATAGGAACACCAGAATATAGAATTATTTTTATTAACCTTGCTTGTATTTTCATTTCAGGAGAGTGAAGGCTCATCAGGATCTACTAAAGAGAAAGGAGAGGGTGACAAATTGTCAGCTTCCCTCCAAAGTGGTGTAAGTGAGAGAGTATTCTAATTTTGATGAACAATCCCAGAAATAGTTTGAAGAGAAATGTGTACATATTTCAACAGATTTATTGGAAGTACTCAAGGACATTCAACTCTCATTTTTCTAATTCTGGGATCATGCTGCTGAGGAATATATTTATAACTAACTGATTTATAAATTAACCAGAAGATCTTATGCAAAATTTGGTTCTCTAGCCAAATATAGACTGGGCACTGGTTCATAAATTAATCCCTCTTGGCTAGCTGGTGCCAACTCCCAGAAGCATGATAACCGTGGCACAAATACACTCAGAATGGATGGGCATAGTATCTCGTGCCTGTAGTCCCAGCTTCTCTGGAGGCTGAGGCAAGAGGATAACTTGAGTCCGGGAGTTCTGGGCTGTAGTGTGCTATGCCAATCGGGGGTCTGCACTAAGTTCAGCATCACTATGGTGACCTTCCTGGAGCAGACCACCAGGTTGCCCAAGCAGGGGTAAAAAGAACCATGTTGGAAATAGAGCAGGTCAAAACTCCCATGCTGATCATGGGACCATGATCATAGTGGGACCATGCCTAGGAAATAAGCGAGACCCTGTCTTGGAGAAAAAAAAGACTCAGAATGCAGTATTTCTGGATTTACAGAACACCATCATGGTTTTTATAATAACTAGTGAAACTGAGCCTTGTAAGCTAGGCAACTAGCCTCATTCTTTCTAAAAACACTTCTTAGTTGCATCAATGACCATCAGAGGAATTCAATTCCTTGGAATCTTCCTTCCAGGATGCATACAGGTGATGGTGTAGTGATACCTGTGAATTGCAACCTGACTTTTTCAGTCTCAGCACCGCATCTGGTACATGGTATAATTTTGGGAATGCTAAGGATGCAATTGGGAGCTTCATTAACTTCCCTGGAGTCCCCGGCTATCATTAAGTGTACTAAGACACAGCCTAATTGTCCTAAAGAATTAACAGAGTTGGGTCTCAATCAATCCTGGCACCAGATCAATGGGCCTGGAAACATTGTTTTAAATTAGGGTCTCTAATAGAGTTTGCATTGGCATATGAGAAGACATGTATGAAATTATATTCTTCTAATGATGTAGCAAATGAATTGTTGCTTTTTTTATTTATTATACTTTAAGTTCTAGGGTACATGTACACAATGTGCAGGTTTGTTACATATGTATACATGTGCCATGTTGGTGTGCTGCACCCATTAATTCGTCATTTACATTAGGTATGTCTCCTAATGCTATCCCTCCCCTGACCCTTCCCGCAATAGGACCCAGTGTGTGATGATCCCCTTCCTGTGTCCAAGTGATCTCATTGTTCAATTCCCACCTATGAGTGAGAACAAGCAGTATTTGGTTTTCTGTTCTTGCAATAGTTTGCTGAGAATGATGGTTTCCAGCTGCAGCCATGTCCTTACAAAGGACACGAACTCAGAATTTTTCATGGCTGCATAGTATTCCATGGTGTATATATGCCACATTTTCTTAATCCAGGCTGTCACTGATGGACATTTGGGTTGATTCTAAGTCTTTGCTATTGTAAATAGTGCTGCAATAAACATACGTGTGCATGTGTCTGTATAGCAGCATGATTTGCAATCCTTTGGGTCTACACCCAGTGATGGGATGGCTGGGTCAAATGGGATTTCTAGTTCTAGATCCTTGAGGAATCACCACACTGTTTTCCATAATGGTTGAACTAGTTTACAGTCTCACCAACAGTGTAAAAGTGTTCCTATTTCTCCACATCCTCTCTAGCACCTGTTGTTTCCTGATTTTTTAATGATTGCCATTCTAACTGGTGTGAGATGGTATCTCATTGTGGTTTTGATTTGAAAAATACTGAGTAATGAAGAGCCACATTCTTTTTATGCACCTAAACTGAACACACACACTTAGCAATGGAATGAAAAATTAAAGGTATAACAGGCACCAATTTCATGCAAAATGCACACACACAGGGGCTATATAAATGTGTGTACACATACACATATGTTCCTTGGCCCCTGTCTGCCATCGATAATCAAAATCTAGATAATAATGTGGTTTTGTCTTGAATATTTCTACCTGAGAGAAAACAGGTCAGTATGGGGGCCCCTCGCTCTCACTCTGAATGCTTAGGACAATGCAAACTGGGGTTTTTCAGCATATTTTAACAGAATCCTTTTCAGGCCTTGTCAGCTCTGCCCCAGATAATGTCATCCCCGAAGACAGAACTATTAGGGCTTATAACAATGAAACCTACAGGACAAGTGTCCAAGAGTTTCACTCCTTTCTTTTGTGGAAACAGCCTCTACCCCCAGGAAAATGGGAAACCAGGTTGGCCTTGACTTACAGCTTGCATGGGTATGGTGGAGGCAGGGTGTTTCAGTAAGGATGATGTTGTCATTCGTCTCTGTGTTTCCAGTAAAAGGAAACTGGAATTGGAGTCCCAGGAAACAGCAATCAGGGAAATTGTAAAACATCAAGTCTAAGAGAGTGAGAAAAAAGAAAAGACAAACTTTCTGGTGGCAGAAGCAGTAGGGTGTGGGGTCACACTTTTTCTAAGTGCACACCCCTGCAGCAGAGTGACCAGCCAGGGCTGGGGGAAAATTAGGATAGTTAACTCTTGGGAAAGTAGGGCTGTGTTTGCATGTGTAGCATGGCATAAATTTTTCAAAGTCCTGATAGACTTTTATATTCCAACCAACTCTCATTTCCTTATTTTGCAATTAGATTAGCTTAAAGAGAAACTGGTAGCTTTTGGAAAACTGTTGAATTTTGGAGAACTGTTTCCACAGCTGCTTTCTTTTTCTCCATTTAGTTTGCCTGAAGCTTGCTGGCCACTGTGTAGGCTCCTGTGTGGCTGGGGCTGTCTGAGCCATGAACAGTTTCAGGGCTGCCATCTTTTTCTGGACAGTGGCAGCATGGGCTACATCAGGCAAGCCTTTGGGAGAGACAGATGAAGTTGATTTCAAAAATGCAAGGATGCCTTGAAACTGCCTGTCCTGGAAGTCCTACCTGGAGCGGGGCTGGGACAATCTGCAGAATGTGGATATGGGATGGGTGATGGACTTGACTTACACCAACTGCAGGACAACTGAGGATGGACAGTATATCACCCCTGATGAAATCTTCACCATTCCCCAGAAACAGAGCAACCTGGAGATGAACTCAGAAATCCTGGAATCTTAGGTTAATTACCAGAGCAGCACTTCCTACTCCATCAACACAGATCTCTCTCTTTATTCCAAAGTCAACGGCAAGTTCTCTGCTGAGTTCCAGAGAATGAAAACCCTTCAAGTGAAGGACCAAGCTATAACTACTTGAGTTCAGGTAAGAAACCTCATCTACACAGTCAAAATCAACCCAACTTTAGAGCTAAGCTCAGGTTTCAGGAAGGAGCCCCTTGACATCTCTGACCGTCTAGAGAACAACCAGACGAGGACGGCCACCTACCTGGCAGAACTCCTGGTCCTCAACTATGGCACCCACGTCATCACCAGTGTGGGCGCTGGGGCTGCTCTTATTCAGGAGGACCACATCAAGACCTCCTTTCTCCAAGACAGCCAGAGCAGTCGTAGTGCCGTGACCGCCTCTGCTGGACTTGCCTTCCAAAACACCGTGAACTTCAAATTTGAGGAAAGCTATATCTCACAGAATGTCCTTACCAAGGGCTACCTCTCAAACCGAACCAACTCCAGGGTGCAGAGGGGGTGCGGAGGGATTCCTTTTCACCCAGGCATCACCCTCCAGGCCTGGCAACAGGTGGCCAACCCCCAACCACCTGGTGGCCATCAACCGCTCTGGCCTGCCACTGCATTTCTTCGTCAACCCCAACATGCTGCCTGACTTGCCAGGCCCCCTGGTGAGGAAGGTGTCAAAGACGGTGGAAACTGCTGTGAAGCGCTATTACACATTCAACACCTACCCTAGCTGCACAGATCTCAATTCTCCCAACTTCAATTTTCAGGCCAACACAGATGATGGCTCCTGCGAGGGGAAAATGACCAACTTCTCTTTCGGTGGGGTTTATCAGGAATGCACTCAGCTCTCAGGGAGTAGGGATGTCCTCCTCTGCCAAAAGTTGGAGCAGAAGAATCCACTCACTGGCGATTTCTCCTGCCCCTCTGGCTACTGCCCAGTGTGTCTGCTATCCGAGACTCGTGAGGAGGGTTACAACCATCTGGAGTGTTGTAAGAAGTGCACCCTTCTTGTCTTCTGCAAGACTGTGTGTGAAGATGTGTTCCAGGTGGCAAAGGATGAATTCAGGGCTTTTTGGTGTGTGGCCAGTAGCCAAGTACCTGAGAACTCAGGATTGCTTTTCGGAGGCCTCTTCAGCAGCAACAGCATAAACCCCATGACAAATGCGCAGTCATGCCCAGCCGGCTACTTTCCCCTGAGACTCTTTGAAAACCTCAAGGTCTGCGTTTCTCAGGACTATGAGTTGGGAAGCAGGTTTGCGGTCCCTTTTGGTGGGTTCTTCAGCTGCACAGTTGGGAACCCCCTGGTGGATCCAGGCATATCCAAAGATTTAGGGGCACCTTCCCTGAAAAAGTGGCCAAGGGGCTTCAGCCAGCACCTAGCCCTCATCAGCGATGGATGTCAAGTGTCCTACTGCGTCAAGGCCAGGCTCTTTACAGAAAAGTTCCTTCCTCCTGCTAGTCTCCTGCCTTTCACCCAGCCACCCCTTATGAGTGAGGCTGACACCAACGCTGTCATAGTGACCAGTTCTGAGAATGTGAGATCCTGGCTTAAAGATTCCCAGACCCACCAGTGGAGGCTGGGAGAGCCGATAGAGCTGCACAGCACCATGAATGCCATCCATGGGGATGGTGGTGGTCTGTCAGGAGGGACTACAGCTGGTATCACAGTGGGGGCCACCACCATTCTGGCTGTCGTCATCACCCTGGCCATCTATGGCACCAGGAATTTCAAGAAGAGGGGATACTGGGCATTTTGAAAGAGGCAGAGTTTGGTTTCAGGCACTGCAGCAACTGGAGACACCCCTGACCAAGAGCATTAAATCTTAAATCTCTCCCTGAATAGGGTTTCTCTCATCTCCAAGCAGTGTGGTCATTTCTGATTACTTCTGTTTTCCTAAGTATTGAAATGACAAGTGCAACCAAAATCATATAGAAATTTGTGACTTCTTGTTTAGGTCTCTGGGCCAGGAAATTCATATTGCTACTTGAACAAGGGTGGGGTTGGGGAGCGGGAACAGTTGGGACTCTTGAAGCAAAAGTCATTCTGGGACTAAAATAGGAAGCAGGTGCCCTTTCCCAATGTGTGTCACTTCTTCACCTGAAGGCATTTGTGTAAAAACAGAGGAGGGGAATGTTAACATTTGGATTTGGAAGCTATGCATTTACTCTGAAGTCTGCAGTGGTTTCCAACGTGTGTGCTATAAAAATGTCTGCTTAAAGGCACCTGTCTCTCTCTCTCTCCCCCCCTCCCCCACCTTTAAAGATGTCTGGATTTCATGCTACTAGAGCCTGGCAAAACCCTGAGAAGACACAAGTCCTGCTTGGCCACTGCTTTTTAACTTTTAGGCCTCCCTGTTGACAGACTGTGTTATCTCCTCCGTGTCATCTAAACAGCATCTGAAAAGAAAGATGTTGCCTGAGCCAATTCCACTTTTTTCCAGCTGCCCCATGAAGTCTTCCTTAGACCAGACCACTCTTGGACTTCTGACTAGTGTCATGAAGTCCTCCGAAAATATTTTAACATATAAGCTTCTATTAGTGGGTCAACGGGGAAGGGAGAGTTTGTAGACAAGGAGTAAGGAAAGACAGACAAAAACTGAAAAAGATTCTGGTGCTCAGGAGAAACTGAAATTCTTACCCACAACCAACTACCTGATTCCTTCCTCTTCGCTCATCATAAATGGGGCATTGAAAGGAGCTGTAGATTTGGATAGACCAAATTTTATGGTTTCATGTTCTATGTTACCAAAGTACAACCCCTTCCTCTTTCAATAATGGTCCTTACCCTTCCCATCTTCCTGCTATATGCACACACACACACACACACACACACACACACGCCACATTTCAATAAGTTTGCATTGTTCTGGGGGTGAAAAAGGCAAGAAGTTAAAGTAAGCCCACATCTAAGTATTATTTCTTCCCTAAAACCAACACAGAGTAGGTAACACCAGTTATGGACCCTTCCTCTTTTTTTCCAGCAGAAAGGGAGCTGATCATGATCAAATCCATGTTTTCAAATGAACTGAAAAAGGCATCCAGCACCATTTGTAACCCATTTATTTCAGTTCCAGGCTGAGAGCCCTGGGACAGTTAGCAGGACACATGATTGTCAACTGGTAATAGTTGGGGTTTTACTCAATTTTAATACCAATCTCATCTGATTGTAATTACTCCACCACTGTCGTGTTCCCTCCCAAAATGTTTTTTAAATGATATATTTATTCACCAAATCAAATATCATTACTGAGTTATCTTCTATGAAGGATGAATGTTCTCTTTGTTAATGTTCACAATCAAGATCTTGGGCTGAGAAGAGGCCCTTCACCAAGGAGTTTGAAGTATCACAGCGTGTGGGAAGGTGGGAACCAGGACACCCATTCATTTCCAACTGAGATACAGAGAAGTGAGTCATAGAATTTGACCCCTGCTCTCCTGACTGCCCAGCCAGGGACACTGATTTCTATAGCCCCTTTACTTAACCCTGCCTCTTAAGCATAAAACGTTCTTCTAAACCTCTGAGTGTTTTGTGGGTTCTGAGTGTTTTGTATGTTTTAGCCAAGTTAACCACTTGTCTGCAAATACTGACTTCCTATGAATTCTTTGAAGATTATTGAGTCAGAAAGGAAAAATATAGCCCCAAATTCCCAGGCTTTTAATGCATTAACTGCGTATTGAAACGAGAGGTTCTTCACAAACTTATATTCCCACTAACAAGATTGCACATAAACATGCATTAAAGTATGTACTAAGAAACCCTCTGTCCAACGGCTCATGCATATGAAGTCTGAACATGGGAGTTTGCAGGTTGCATTTATCAAGTCATTTTGCAGAGTCAGATCCTGGATGGAAGAGCTCACAGGCTCTGCCTTCCAAGTCCTGGGTGCCTAACTGGTGGTCTTAGGCTGGGGTCTGTGGGGAGACCAACCCTGGCTTCCAAGAAGACCACATCCCATGGACTATCAGAAATAGACACAGATTTGGGTAACAAAGGTGGCTCTGCATTTGCATTTTACTTTTGTGTTCTTGTCAGTTTTGAGATGATTAACATTAAATATTTATTTGAGAAAAAACAGGCAGAAGCAACAATTCAAACATGCATCATATTGTAGTCAGGCGAAGGAACCTTTAAAAATGAACATTCACAATTTTAACGATGATTTTTCTCCCACATTTTCACTTACTTATTTTCCCAGCCATATTGTCTCTTCTATTAGGTGAAGAGTCTAACCAGGTCAAATATGTGGGTAAGAACAACGTAGAATATATATATTTTAAGTGGGGGTTGAAGGGACTTTCCCCCCATCCAGTGGAAGGGCTTGTGGTTGCTTACAGACTCAGGGAGGTAACCGAAATCCCTCACAGATAGGTGCACTAATCTACAAAAAGCGCAAGGTCAACAACAGCAACAATTTTGTGGTGGTTCATTTGCCATTTACTGTTCTGCACAGACACCTCATGAACACCAGGTGGCGGTGTCCTCTCTCAGCGCAACACCAAAGACTTCAAAACACTCCAGTTGCAAATAAACAATTCACATTAGGACATTCACCTGCCTCTCCCAGAACCCCCAATCTAATGCCGGGGACCACAGAGAAGGAAAGGGGTCAGGGGTCCTTTCTTGTACCACATGGGCATTCCCCCAATTCTCTCATGCATACAAAAGTGCATCGCCAAGACGAGTACTTTTGACCAAGTATAAAACCACAGAGACGACCAAATTTTACATAAAGGGGAAGAGAATGAAAACACAAAGGCACCACAGCCACAAATACACACTTAACCTTTTAGGGGATGGGCACCTGATGTGGTTTGTCTCCACTTACATTTGCCATCCCTGGAGACTCTGGAAGGGAGAAACTTGGCTGCTGGCGCTAAGAGCATGAAAGGGAAGGCATGGAATCCCCTACTTGGGCCAGGAGAACACAGCAGGGCTTCTGGTGGGAAAACACCCTGTGTCAAGGTAGTGGATGCACAGGGCTCGGCTGGCAGGGTTCTCGCTGAAGTCTAGACCGCACTTTTCCAGTTTGGCACAAGAGAAAGGGCAGAGGAATGCTCCCTGCCTTGCCTGGCACAGTGTTAGAAAGGAAGTTCAACATCCCTGCTGCCCAGAAAGCCACACAAGAACAGCACAGGATGAAGTAATCTCACTGGACATCTGCAGAAAGGACAAGAAATGGGGCACAGACACAATCAAAAGCCCAGGGGAAAAGGCTTGAAAGTATGAAGACGACCTCTCCAAGTGATATTGCCATGGGCACAGCAGCTCCCTTTCCATCTTGAGTCCTCTTCCTTCTGCTCCCGGCCACCCCCTTCCCCACCTATACCTTCTTCTCCCTGATGTGGGGAAACGGACCTCTCCCCACTGCCTAATTCCATTGTGAAAGTCTGTCTTCTTTTCTTCCCCACCTCCGACTGCCTCATCGTGTCTTTCTTCCCAAGAGCCCTCAGCCTATTTCTGCACCCCTCCGTGGCCATCTTTCTGTGGCCTAGAAGTCCAGCAGATACTTGACCAGGTTGCTAAAGGCAGAGATGGCATGAGACTCTCCAAATTATCTCCAGTAACCTGGCGATGGGCAGCAGTGTGACATCAAACATCGCAGGGATGTCTCTTTTATTTAGCTCAGGTGTTTCCTTACTAAGTGTGGGAGGAAATTGCCCTGTGGTTCAGTAAGCTCGAGACCGTTATCACTCTGGAGGTACTTAGCGAGTCCAAAGCAAATAATTGTCTCATTGATTAGTACTTTTATTACCTCAGAGGCTTTCTCTATCTGGCATGGGAATACTTCTACCCAGTTAGTGAAGGTATCCACCCATACGAACAGAGGCTGGATGTCCCTTATCCTTGGAATATGGGTGAAACCCATCTGCCAGTCTTCCCTTGGGTAGTCTCCTATTCTTGGTGTTCTGGGGGAAGAATCTGTTAGTTGGCGTTATGTTTAAGGCAAGCCTCACAAACATTAAGTACCTGTTTGACCATTCTAAATAAATTTTTACGTATTGCCATCCTCTGAGTGTCACCATCCTGAGAGCTGAAAGCTCTTTCCCTGAGAGGTGGCCCATTATATCTCCACAGGAGAATACTGAGGGTTTTTTTTCTTTTATGGAGCCCTTCCAGATCAGGGGGACCTCAACTGGATCAGAAATATGGGGCGCTTTTGCTGTCAATTTAGCTTGGTCTGCCAACTTATTTCGCTCAGCTGTTTTATCTGTCCCCTTTTGGTGGCCTTTACAATGTATTACTGCCACTTCCAATGGAAAGAAGATTGAGAATAGTAGCCTGTCAATTTCCTGATGGTGTTTAATGGGAGACCCATTGGCTGTGAGGAAGCGTCTCCCTTTCCAGATAGTGCTATGGGCATGGATAATTGAGAAAACATACTTAGTATAAATATTAGCTGCTGTATTAGCGTTCTCTAGAGGGACAGAACTAAAAAGATATATATATATATATATATATATATATGATTTTCTTATTAACGCACATGATCACAAGGTCCCACAATAGGCCATCTGCAAGCTGAGGGGCGAGGAAGCCAGTCTGAGTCCAAAAACTGAAGAACTTGGAGTCCAGTGCTTGAGGGCAGGAAGCATCCAGCATGGGAGAA
Source organism: Macaca fascicularis (assembly GCF_037993035.2). Classification (NCBI taxonomy): domain Eukaryota; kingdom Metazoa; phylum Chordata; class Mammalia; order Primates; family Cercopithecidae; genus Macaca; species Macaca fascicularis. The sequence continues at coordinate 14,686,365 of NC_088388.1, forward strand.
AGATGTAGGCTGGGAGGCTGGGCCAGTCTAGTCTCTTCACATTTAGCCATGCTGGCAGATGATTAGATGGTGCCCACCTATATTAAGGGTGGATCTGCCTTTCCCACCCCACTGACTCAAAATGTTAATCTCCTTTGATGACACCCTCCCAGATACCCAGGATCAATACTTTGGATCTTTCAATCCAATCAAGTCGACACTCAGTATTAACCATCACAAGTCCACCACTTGTCAACTTGAACCCATACACATCTCCTAAGATCATACATAATCTTCAAAAAGGACAATAATAAAGTCATAATTACACCTAACATAATACAACTATCCTTCATACAACTGGAAGTGCACCTATCCCCAACCCAAATACTGTTACATAAAGTTAACAATACTTAAATTCTGACATAAGTCAAAAAATCTTATGTCACATGATAAAGGAAAACTGGAATGAAGATATTTTCTTAGTACAAGTGTGTACATGCACAAACATGTTCTTAACAAAAGAAGGAGGAAATCATAATGACAACCACAGTCCTCGTTTCTGCAGCTGATCACATGGTCGTAGCTGGTATTGATAACCACCTTCTTCTACTACCCATTCTGTATTCCCTTTGCCTTCAGCAAACACCTCAGCACGTTGTGGTTTTTTTTCCTGGTGGAGTGACCCAAACCTTTATTTCTGAAAGGTCTGGGAGACATTCGTAGTCCTGTCTAGATTGGACTGTTATAGTTTTCCATTGACCTTAATCACAGGGTATGGTAATACTAAGAGAGGCCCTAATGGATCTCGTGTGTTCCATGCATACTCTTCCTTACCTCCATTGTGGAATAGTAGACTGATTTCGCCTTGACAGTCCGGGATAATCATCCCAGCCAACACTGTAACTCCCTTCTTATCCTGTTAACTTAAAAGTAAGAGGAGCCCAAAGTGTCCAGGTGGCAATCTTAACTTCCCGTTTAATGGAATCATTGTTGTGTCACCTGGTGACAGCGCTCCTCCCTCTGGAACTAAGACCTCTAGGCCAGCAGAACATAATGTTGCAGAAACAGGAAGCAAAAATTTTGCTAGTGAACACTAGGAGTGGTGGTGAGTGGTGCCATTTCCACTTTCACCCCTTGATTCCTGGACCTGTAAATCTTGGCTATGGGAGAAACATATTGGGTGCTGAATCAGAGCATACACAGCCTTCTGGAAAACTTTGCCTCAGCCCTGCAAGGTATTGTCACCTAGTTGACATAATTGTGACTTCAAAAGGCCATTCCAAGGCCGGGCGCGGTGGCTCAAGCCTGTAATCCCAGCACTTTGGGAGGCCGAGACGGGCGGATCACGAGGTCAGGAGATCGAGACCAGCCTGGCTAACACGGTGAAACCCCGTCTCTACTAAAAAAAATACAAAAAACTAGCTGGGCGAAAAGGCCATTCCAGCATCCTATCAATCCAGCTGCTTCAGGATAATGGGGAACATGGTAAGACCAGTGAATTCCATGAGCACGAGCCAACTGCTGCACTTCTTTAGCCATAATGTGAGTGCCTTGGTCAGAGGCAATGCTGTGTAGAATACCACGATGGTGAATAAGGCATTCTGTGAGTCCACAGATGGTAGTCTTGGCAGAAGCATTGTGTGCAAGATAGGCAAACCCATATCTGGAGTAAGTGTCTATTCCAGTGTGGACAAACCTCTGCCCTTTTCTTAATGGAAGAGGTCCAATATAATCAACCTGCCACCAGGTAGCTGGCTGATTACTCTGAGGATTGGTGCCATATCGAGGGCTCAGTGTTGGTGTCTGCTGCTGGCAAATTGGGCACTCAGCAGTGGCCATAGCCAGGTCAGTCTTGATGAGTGAAAGTCCATGTTGCTGAGTCCATGGGTAACCTCCATCCCTGCCACCGTGGACACTTTGTTCATGGGCCTATTGATTGATGACAGGGGTGGCTGGGGAAAGGCTGAGTGGGGTCCACAGAACTTGCCACCCTATCCTCTTGATTATTAAAATCCTCCTCTGCTGAGGGCCCCGGTTGGTTAGCACTCACATGGGATAAAATGTCTTCAGTTTTTGACCACTGAGAGAATTCCATCCACACACCTCTTCCCCAAATTTCTTTGTCATCAATTTTCCAATCATGCTTCTTCCAAGTCCCCAAATTCCCGGCTAAATCGTTAGTCACAGTCCACAAATCAGTATATAATTGCACATCTGACCATTTCTCCTTCTATGCAAAGTGCACAGCCTGGTGCACTGCTCGAAGTTCTGCCCACTGGGAAGACTTCCCTTCACGGCTTCAGAGATGTCCTAGAAAGGAGCTGCAGTGCTGCAGCTGTCCACTTTTGGGTAGTGCCTGCATACTGTTTGTGAACCCAGGCCTTAGTCTTCTCTTCCTCTGTCAATTGATCATAGGGAACTCTCCATGAGGCCATCGGTGCAGGCTCGGGGAGAGAAGGCAGGGTGGCAGGAGTGAGACCACGGACATTTGAGCCACTTCCTCATGTAATCTACTTGTGCCCTCGAGACCTGCTCGTGCCCTGTCACATATATACCACTTCCATTTGATGATGGAATGCTGCTGTGCATGACCCACTTTATGGCTAGATGGGTTAGAAAGCACCCAGTTTATGACGGGCAGTTCAGGTTCCACAATGACTTGATAATCCACAGTCAAACATTCAGTTTCCTTGAAAGCCCAGTAACAGGCCAAGAACTGTCTCTCCAAAGGAGAATAGTATCTGCAGAAGATGGCAGGGCCTTGCTCCAAAATCCTAGAGGCCTCTGCTGTGATTCACCTATGGGGGCCTGCCAAAGCCTCCAAACAGCAACCCTATCTGCCACTGACACCTCAAGCACCATTAGATCTGCTGGGTCATATGGCCCAAGTGGCAGAGCCGCTTGCACAGCAGCCTGGACCTGTTGCAGAGCCTTCTCTTGTCTTGGACCCCACTCAAAACTGTCAACCTTTTGGGTCACTTGATAAATGGGCCAGATTAACAAACCCAAATGAGAAATGTATTGCCTCCAAAATCCAAATTGTACCACTAGGCATTATACCTTTGTCTTGGTTGTGGGAGGGGCCAAGTACAGGAACTTATCCTTCACCTTAGAAGGAATATCTCCACAGGCTCTACACCACTGGAACCCTAGAAATTTTACTGAGGGCTGGGCACAGCGGCTCATGCCTGTATTCCCAGCACTTTGGGAGACTGAAGTGGACAGATCACCTGAGGTCAGGAGTTGGAGACCAGCCTGGGCAACATGGTGAAACCCTGTCTCTACTAAAATTACAAAAGTTAGCCAGGCTTGGTGGTGTGCACCTGTAATCTTAGCTACTCAGGAGGCTGAGGCAAGAGAATCGCTTGAATCCAGGAGGCAGCAGTTGCAGTGAGCCAAGATCATGCCACTGCACTCTAGCCTGGGTGATGGAGTGAAACTCTATCTCAAAAAAAAAAAAAAAAAAAAAAAATTAAAATAAATAAATAAATAAATAAATAAATAAAAGAAAAGGAATTTTACTGAGGTGGAAAGTCCCTGAATTTTAGTTGGATTTATTTCCCATCTTCTGGCACACAAATGTCTCAAAAAGTAAGTCCAGTGTGTTTGCTATTTGTTTTTCACTGGATCCAATTAGCATAATGTCATCAATATAATGGAACAGTGTGATATCTTTTGGAAGTGAAAAGCAATCAAGTTCTCTCCAAATAAGATTATGTCACAAAGCCAGAGAGTTGATATATCCCTGAGTAAGACAGTAAAGGTATATTGCTGGCCTTGCCAGCTGAAGGCAGATTACTTCCGGTGGGCCTTATGGACGAGAATAGAGAAAAAGACATTTGTCAAGTCAATGGCTGCTTACCAGGTACCAGGAGATGTGTTAATTTGCTCAAGCAATGAAACCACATCTGGTACAACAGCTGCAATTGGAGTCACCACTGGGTTAAGCTTACGATAACCCACTGTCATTCTGCAAGATCCATATGTCTTCTGCACAGGCCAAATGGGAGATTTGAGTGGGAATGTGGTGGGAATCACCATCCCTGTATCTTTGAAGTCCTTGATGGTGGCACTAATCTCCACAGTCCCTCTGGGGATGTGATATTGTTTTTGATTTACTATTTTTCTAGGTAGAGGCAGTTCTAATGGCTTCCATCTGGCCTTTCCCACAAAATAGCCCTCACCCTACCAGTCAGGGAGCCAAGTGTGGGGGTTCTGCCAGCTACTAAGTATGTCTGTGCCAATTATGCATTGTGGCACTGGGAAAATGACCACAGGATGAGTCCAGGGACCACTGCACCCATTGTAAGTCAGACTTGAGTGAAAACTCCATTAATTACCTGACCTCCATAAACCCCTACTTTAACTGTAGGACCACAATGATGTTTTGGGTCCCCTGGAATCAACATCAGCTCAGAGCAAGTGTCCAGTAGTCCTTGAAATGTCTGATCATTTCCTTTTCCCAGGTAATGCACAGTTACCCTGGTAAAAGGCCAGCAGTCTCTTTGGGGAAGGACGGGAGAAAGATTAACAGCATAAATTGTGGGTAGTGTAATAGGGTCCTTCCCCAAGAGGACCTGGCCTCCCCTTCATTCAAGGGGTTCTGGGTCTGTAAACTGGCTGAAGTCTGGAAATTGACTGAGGGATTGTGATTCTCTACTTTTATAATTTGAATTTGTCTTTTTTTCCATTTGACCTAGAAGTTTCCTTTTTATATAAATTAAGTAGGAATGCAATAGGCTTCCTATCAATTTCACTTCTAGGAACACCATGATTAATTAGCCAGGGCTGGAGCGCTACATGAGTCAGACTACTCTGATTGCTGCTGTGCCTCTGCTGTCCATTACGGTAGCTACACCCACCTTGCCTTTGACGGTTGAGTGCCACCACTTGGCTCCTGCCACCTAGGGATCCGATTTTTCCCATTGTATTTAAAATTTGTAGTTGAGTGACTGCAGTTCCCACTGGTAGATCTGACATACAGAGAAGAGCAATTACAGGGCCCTTCAAAGATGCAGATGCTTCCCCCGCAAATCTATTTCACAAGGCATTGGTCCAGGGCATATCTTCTGGACCCTCCCAGCTGGGATGAGTAGGTCTAATATGACTAATTTACTCCACCATCCCAATCTCCCTAAGCCTTTGAATCCCTTCCTCTACATTAAACCAAGGGAGATCAGGCATTTCCAGCTTGCTCATCTTTTAATCCATATTTCAGCCAACCAAGGAAATAAACTATTAGAACCTTTTCTGATTCCCTGAGCTGCAATATTAAATGCAGAGTCCTACTTAGTTGGCCCAAGTCAATAAATTCAGCCTAATCCATCTCTATGTTCTTTCCACTATTATCTCACACCTTTAATATTCATTTCCTTGCCTGTTCTCCAGATTTCTGTTTATGTAAATTAGAAAACTCAAGCAGTTCTTTTCAACTGTAGTGTACGTCCTCATAGGTTACACTCTCAACCTCACCTCTAGGGGCCCACCAGGACTTTAGTCTAGTTATAGGTCTAGAAGCAAACAGAGGTGTTGGGAGTGGCTCCTGAGAAGAATTAACATTATCTTGCCTGGCAACCGCCTCAGGAGAGGCCATCACTCTTGCCTCCAGCAGCACAGGGTTTATCTCCAAAGGTGTAAAGGCTGATGGCAGTATGGGTCAGGGAGGGGATGTTGCCACTACTGGGGGTGGGGAGGCTGTTTCTTCTGGCAAAGAAAGGTTTATCAGAGTTTGCAAACTCAGTGTCCCCAGCTTCATCAGGGTTCTCTCACACATCCCCACTCCAGGTTGCAGGGTCCCATTTTTTCCCAGTCAATGCCCTCACTTTAACAGTAGACACCTGGCCAGGTTGTGCATGCATCTTTCATTGCAGGTTAGCCACTTGCATGACAAGAGCATGTGTCTGTTTTTCCACAATTTCAGCTCTTTCTTTACAGGAGATAAGACTCACTCAGGGCAATCTTAGCAGATTGAAGGGTCAGATCTCTCTTTTGAAGTCAGGAGTTAGAATCCCTGAGTTCATCATTTTCTTTCATCACTTTGTCCAGTGAACTTAGGTGCAACCAACCAGCTTCATTATGTTCCTTGGTTTTCCAAATATAGTCAAAGGTATTACATATAGAGTCACTAAACTCTTTGCCTCTCATGAGCAGTGAATCAGGAGTGTCAAATGCATTTATTTTGCATAACTGTCTAAACAGTTCATGCCAAGGATTATCAGTGTTCTCCACACTATTAGAAGTGGAGTCCTTAGCATTTTTGAGTCTAATCATATTGAGCAGCCAACTCCAGAAACCCCCAAACCAAGGAAAGAACTCCATCCTTAATATTCTTTTCCTTTAGAACCATCCTACTCCCAGTACCAAAATCTGTATTAGCCACAGTTCTCTATAGGTACAGAACTAATATATATGAGTTTATTAAGTATTGACTCACATGATCACAAGGTCCCACAATAGGCCATCTGCAAACTGAGGAGCAAGGAGAGCCAGTTTGAGTTCCAAAAGTGAAGAAGTTTGAGTTCAATGGTTGAGGGCAGGAATCATCCAGCATGGGAGAAAGATGTAGGCTGGAAGGCTAGGCCAGTCTAGTCTTTTCATGTTTTTCTGCCTCCTTTTTTTTTTTTTTGAGACAGAGTCTTGCTGTGTTGCCCAGGCTGAAGTGCAATAGTGTGATCTCAGCTCACTGTGACCTCCACCTCCTGGGTTCAAGTGATTCTCCTGCTTCAGCCTCCTTAGTAGCTGGGATTACAGGGGCACACCACCATGCCCCACAAATTTTTTGTATTTTTAGTAGAGACAGGGTGTCACCATGTTGGTCAGGCTGGTCTTGAACTCCTGACCTCATGATCTGCCTGCCTCAGCCTCCCAAAATGCTGGGACTACAGGCATGAGCCCCTTCTTAGCTTCTGGCTTTAGGGGATATTGTCTTTTGTTAGGGAATGAAGTGGGGTCCTTAAAATGGATTTGGACGGATGTGGCTGTGGTGGCTCAGCCAATTTTTCCCTGAATTGCCCAAACTTTTGGGTTTATAAAGAGTCTATCCTGGAGCCATAAGGATGGTGGTCCCCATATGAGCTAAAATATACCTACCTAGCAGAGGAGTAGAGCTTTCAGGCATGATTAAAAAGCCATGAGTAAACAAGAGGTCTTCCCAACTACAACTAAGGGATTGGGGAAAGTATCAGGTTAAGGGCTTTCCTGAAATGCCCATCACAATCATACTAAGGGAGGAGAAGAGAACAGAAATGGCAGCTCTGGTATTGAGAAGGAAGTTCACCTTCCTCCCTTTGACCTCCAGAATCACCTGGGGCTCCTGGATGGTGATGGCAACCTGAGATGTTGGAGCCGGGGAGTCGAGTCCTCGGACCTTTCAGTTTTGCTGGACCAATTGTGAGGCTGGCTCTGGACCCAGCGACCTGTACCTCTGGGGACAGTCTGCCTGCCTTCCAGTGGTACCCACCACAGGCTGAACAGGGTCAAGGTAATCTTCTCTTGCTGTCTGGGCAATTCTCCTTAGAAGTGCCCTGGTTTGTCACACTTGTAGCAATTAGCAGGTGCACCTAGGCGATCCTGGGGTCTGGAGGCCTGTAGAGCAGCTACTAGAGCCCCTGCCTTTTTCTTATGTCTCCTCTCTTTCTCCTAAGCCTCCTCCTGAACTCCATTGCAAAAGACTAAGGTGATCACCTTTAGGTGGTTTTCTAAAGTGCTACCTGGTCCTATGGTCTGTTTTTGTAGCTTCCTCCTGATATCTGGTGTTGCCAGAGTAATAAATTTATCATTTAGGATTAGTTGTCTCTCAACTGAATCAGGAGATAGAGGGGTGTGCTTCACCAAGTCCTCTCTTAGCCTTTCCAGAAAGCCAGAGGGATTCTCATCTAATCTCTGGTTGATCATAGTTTTGAGTAATTGAAAGGCTTAGCTCTAGTCCTTCCCAAGCCCTCCAATACGCACACCTGAAAGTGTTTCCTCCTCCATTCTCCCATGTTATCATCATGGTCCCATTTAGGGTCCTCCAGTGGTATCGCTGTCTTTCCAATTGAATAAGGCTCCTTGCCTTCCCTGGCACTATAGGATGTACAAAGCTCATTTCCAAATTTCTCTGCAACTTGCAGAGAGGCCTGTTTCCCCACGGTGGTCAGAGTTTGCTTTAAGAGTAATATAACGTCCTTCCAGGAGAGTTCAAATACTTGGGTTAAATCCTGGAAAGCCGTTATATACCTGCCAGGGTCGCCTGAAAACCTACAAAGAGCTACCTTTAGCTCTCCCTTTAGAGAAAAGGCGACCTGTACCTTAATAGGGCCATATTCACAAGGCATTTCTTGCAGGGGCATCAGTGAGGCTTGGACTCAACTAGAACAAAAATTTCTATGATGGGGCAAGTTTAAGGGGGGACCTGGACAGGGTCGATAGGATTGACCAAGAGAACTGGCTTCGGGGGCTGGTGCCTTTTCTGGGGACGTTCTAGGGTTTGTTTCCCTGATCCACTAGGACTGTCCTTTGTGGGGTTTTTTGATATAACCATTAGGAGGGCTGGGTGAATTTCACAGTGTTACCAGAGGTCTGGGTTATCCTGGGTGAGCCCCTAGGAAATGTTGCAGTTTCCTTACTCCTTAATTTAGCAAGTTCCAAGTTCTTGTCTCGTGACCATGAAGAATGAGGTATGCAGAAACAGGAGGGTGGGTAAGGCAGAGTCGAGTTTTATTAAGTGACAGAAAGACGGCTATCAGTAAAGACAGGGGACCTGAAAGTGGGTTGCTGCTGACTAGCTCATCCAGGGGTTTTTATCCCTTCTTTCTAGGGATATTTTTCTCATTTGCATCTTACATTACCTCCTACTTCCAAGTTGCTTCCTAGTTCCACTTCTCACTGTGCAGGTGCACTCTTGTCCACAGTTACTCCATTGTAATTATTACCCATAGGCACCACAGAAAAGCCCAATTAGGGGTGGTGGTGGTAAAACTTCAATGTAGATGTCATGGTCATGATATTATAATAAGCTGGGTCAAATTAAGGACATTTAGTTGATTTATTGTGCTTGTGCCTAAGTTGGGACAGTCCATTCTGAGCAAACATCCTGGTATAAGAGGAAGTCCTTAACCACATCTCCACCTGCTAGCTACATAACAGGGGCAGTGCACATGCTTCCTTGTGGGTGTTGTTCTCTCCTGAGACTCTCCATCTCTACCTGCCTAGCCAGCCCCTAACTGCCTCCTCTCACAAAAGGTACAGTGACCAGTCCAAGGTCATGTAGAAAATTGGCTGGCAGAGGGGCCCAGACCTACATGAGGCCTAGGGACAGAACATTTTAAGGCCAAGGCTGGGCCCTTATGCCTGTGCTGCATGAAATCCCAACCCTACAATAAGAAGTTACTTCCTCTGACAACACCTGGGTTCACTGAAAAAAGAGGAGACAGAAAGCCTCCCACAAACCCGGCTCAGGATGATGTGTCTTGCCTTGCAGTCAGCTTTGCCCTCCCTCAGTGGGAAAAGGGGCCAAGTTCAGTACTGCCAGCAAACACAGGACTGGCCTGGTGACCACTATTTACAGCTTGCCCTGGGGCCCAGGGAAAACAGCAGGAAAGGGTCCCACTGTTTAAGAACATACAACCCCAAACACAAGGAAAGGGTGAAGGGACTTATTTGGGAATTTCCAGCTGAAGGACATGGGTTTTCTTGGTTTCCATTCTGGGGCATCTGAGAGCCTGGAACTCTAGTTCATTGAGGTGTGGGGTGTGTTGAGGAGGAAGCAGTTCACAGGGGGCCAGCCGCAGTGCTTCAGTTCTCAAGAACAGGCCACATTCCTGGGCCCTTCCTCAGGCCTCTGGCACAGACACCTCCCAGCTGCACACTGGCACCTGGGAGACAATGACCCAGTTTTTCTGAAATGATGATTGCTGTTCTGAAGAGCATGTTCGTGGATATACTGACAAGTTTTGGCTTTTCTGTTTCTTTTAAGAAACTGTTTCGGGGAGTCCTGCATTAGAACAATGTGGGTGCCCTTGCTCTAGGTGGGAGGACACCTTAGCATCTTGGTCCCAGCTGGCCAACCTGAGGATGGACTTGGCCATGAACCCAGCATGTGGTTCAGCCCCAGCGGGAATTTGCCAGGACAATCCAGGGAGGAAGGTTCAATCCGGTCTGTTGGAAAAGCAGCTGCCCACCTGGAGTTGTATATAGAAACGGGCTTCCAATCACTCCAGCTCTGTGAGCCTCTCTCCAACGTACATGCCTGAGAAGAAAAACAAGTGAGGAGACTCACCCAGACTGTGTCACATGGGTGTCCCCCAAGCATACCTGCCTCACCTGGAAGAGGAGAGAAGGACTCGTGACCTAAAGCGGCTCAGAAACTTGCAGTGGAGGGTGATGGATAGGATGGGGTTCTGGCAAGGAAGAGTAGGCAGGAGCTGCTGGAGGGGGAAGGAACATCGATCATGCACCTGCGGGGCACCAGGCACATCCTGTGAGCTTATGTAACCCTCATGTCCAGTGGGGGTGTCTGTGTGTGTGTTTATGTGTGTGCACGTGACATCCCAAGGTCAAGCCAGCATCTGTCCAACTCAACGCTGGTGTCCTATCTTGGGGCTGCTGCTCTCTACAGTTGATTGGTCTGGGCAGCTGACAGCAGAAGTTGTCCCCTGGGAGGTTGCACACACTATTTATGAGATGTCCCATTGCTCCAAACACCTGGCATGGACAAGAGGCTCCAGGGATGCTGGACTATGCAGTAAGACCCTCCCCAGATTTGAATTTTCCCTCAGCTGCTCATCAGCTCAGCGACCTCACAAATGACTCAGTGTCTCTGAGCCTCACTCCTCTTACCTGTGAAGGTTTATCTCCCTCCCCCAGGGTGTTCATGGAGATTGAACAGGGTAATGGCATTCTGGGGAGTGATCACCCCGGGTCCTGATGCACTAACTGATACCTCCATTCCCTTTCCTAATGGGAGTCATCTCGAGCCCACAATGACAGCTTGTGACTTTGCATTGAGGCTTGTTTATTTATTATTTCAGGTTCAGCCAAAAATCCAGCCCCTCTCAAAGGACAAAGATTCAACCCTCCAGAACAGTTCACAAACACTTCTCAGAGTCCTGCGTGCTGTGCAGATGGTAAACATCTCCGGGAGTCTCGCCAACACTGTGAGTAAGGCAGCCTTTTTACCCGTTTCACAGAAGAGAAACTGAGGCTTAGTGAGGACAAGTAACTAATTCTGCCTCCCACACTTCACTCCCTAGAGTTTCATGTGTGCATCTATTAAAGTTCTCCTTTTACTGCCAGTAGTGTTTATGTATAATTAAAATAGCTCACATCTGTTGAGTAACAGTCACATTACAACCTGCATTAACTCTTCCACTTAATGCCTGTTAAAGGATTACCAACCCGTTTTACGGATGAGGAAGGCAAGGCACAGAGAATTAATGTCCACGCCATGCTTATCAGTGGGTGGAGTGGGAATTCAAACCTAGACCTTCTGGGCCTAGAGCCTTCCTCAGCCATTACCTCTCATTCTCCATTAGAGTTGGTTATCATGCGAGTTGAGGTCCAAAGGTTAATGGAAGTTACTATTCATCTTCTCCACAGATTGAACTTTTTATCTTTACCCAATGTCCTCTTCATCCTTTTAATGCTTTGGACCCTAAAACCCACTTAGATATTAACTTTGCCAATTCTTTCTTTTTGGTTACATGTGCCAGGTATGCTTTTGTTAAACTTTTAATTTTGGGTGTTTTTTTTTTTTTTTTTTTTTTTTCGTTAGTGAGACAAGATCTCACTTTGTTGCCCAGGCTGGAGTGCAGTGGCGCGATCTCGGCTCACTGCAACCCCCACCTCCTGGGCACAAGCAATCCTCCTGCCTTGGCCTCCCAAGTAGCTGAGACTACAGGCACGAGCCACCACACCCAGCTAACTATTTGTAATTTTTTTGGTAGAGACAGGTCTTGCCACGTCACCCAGACTGATCTCAAAACTCCTGGGCTCAAGCGACCCACCCACATTGGCCTCCCAAAGTGCTGGGATTATAGACGTGAGCCACTGCACCTGACCCAATTCATAATTTTGAACCTCTTCTTACTATCCTGTTTCAGATTTTTTTTGTAAACAACTATAGCTGGATTTTGTTTTCTAACCCAGTCTAAAGCAGTCTCAGATTTTGTTAGAACAACTGAGGGATCTGACATTTTTATGTCACTTTATTCTATGTGAATGGTTTATTTTACTTCTTTTTCCATAGTTTTGATGGTTTGGGCAAATTACTATTTATTCTCTTTCGAATTCTCAATCTGTCATTTCAGCCAAGGGTTGCTTCCTAATCATTATATAGAAACATTATAAACAAATCAGGGAGGAAGGTTCAGTCCAGTCTGTTGGAAACAGGGTAAGCACCTGCCTCCCCCTAGGACTGTCTCTGCTTCCTTCTGCCCTGCCCTCCCCAGTAAGAGCTACCCCAAGAAGGCTCTTATCCCTGCCACCTTCCACTGATATTTCGCTATAAACTGTGAGACTCAACTAACAATGATTCCTTCTCCTTCCATCTTGGGGTCTCTACTCTGGTCAACTGCCATTTTATTAGAGCCTTTCTTGATGATTTCCCTCAGACGTCACACAAGCGGGAAATATCCTCTGAATTCCTCTTGCTCGTCTGCAAAATGTATTTCTTAGTCTGGTCAGCGAATGGTATGAATGCTCTGGTGAGGCTTCCTGGGCCCAGTCCAGCCAGAGCCCTCCGGCTTTCAGTGCTGCAGATGAGGAATCTGCTGCCAATGTTTTTTTTTTTTCTTCTTCCTTGGTCAATTATCTGTTTATTCTGTTGGGAAGTCTCTTTGATTTTATCTGTGGATTTCAAGAATGTCACCAGGAGATGCCAAGGGTGTATCTTTTTCTTTAATGTAACCCTGCCTGGAACTCTACCAACCTTTTCAATGTGCAAACTCATGCCCTCTTCTGCTCAGGGAAAATTTCTACTATTATTTATTGATCATATTCACCATCTCCAGACCTGCTTCCTCTTCTCCTTCCGGAGCCCCTAACATTCACAGGTAGATGAAAAGACATCCGCCAAGCCTATCTTTTCTTTCGTGACTTCCACCTGTGTTTCTGGTTTTCTGGGAGGCCTTTGTTTCCCAGAAACAATCTTCTTTTCCACTTGATTTTTTGAATTTTCTAAATTTGAAAATCCTGGTTCTAGAACCTCTTTTTTTGGGCAGTGTCTGGATTTCCCTGGGTTTTTGAAACCTAACATTTGCCCAGTATGTGCCCCTTGACTTTCCTTCTCCCTCCAGCTGCGGGTCCCTCAAGGCCACTCCATGTCCCCTGCAGCCAGGTCCAGCTGTGGGGTCCCCTTCCAGTGGGTGCATGCTTATGCCTCTGGCCCCAGACCTGCCCGGGGGCAGCAATAGCTTTCAGCAACCTCTGGGACAGAGGGCAAGGGAAGGAGAGCGCGGAAAGACTCGAACCCACCCGCCTCTGTTGGAAGGCCCCACTCAGGACTCTAAGGACAGGAATTAATTCCCACTTTCTCTTCTGACTTGTTTTTGTAGAGATAAGGTTTTGTCATGTTGTCCAGGCTGGTCTTGAACTCCGAGGCTCGAGTGATCCTCCAGCCTTGGCCTCCCAAAGTGCTAGGATTACAGGTGTGAGCCTCTGCACCCAACCAAGTGCCTTTGTAAGAGACCTTAGCCCCCTTGCCTCTTCTGCCATGTGAGGACACAGGGAATCAGAAAGTGGTCCCTCACCAGACACTAAATTTGCTGGCACCTTGATCTTGGACTTTGTCTCCAGAATTGTGAGAATAAATTTCTGTTTATAAGCCACCCAGTTTATGCTTTTTGTTTTTTGTTTTTTTTTTGGTCACAACAGCCAGAATGGACTAAGACATCCTCCCTGGGGAAAGCCCCCATCTCAGCCCCCCTGTTTCTCTGCTTCATCACCCAGCACCCACTGGAATGTCAGCTCCACCCCGGCAGGACCTTCTTTGTTCCCCCCACTGGACAGGCCTGGCTGTGAGTATGGTGGGATCTGCGCATGGGCCTGCTGGCTGACAGCCTGTCCTTCTCTGTGCTGGTGAAAAAGAGGGTTTGTTTCTTATTTCCAGCTTTCTAAAACGTATTTTTAGAATTACAAACATCAGAAACACAGTTCCTATCTGTAGGGCTGCAGTGGGCCAGAGTAAGATGGAGCCAGGGAGAGAGGAGAACACAGCCTGGCTTACCTCCGGGTGTGGGGTACAGAGCCAGGCCCTGCCGTGCCAGCTGTGCCTCCTCCCAACCCAAGCAAGCAGGCAGCCCAGCCTCGGTGAGGGGATCCAGGCTCTGGTCTGTCTTGCTGTGTGGTGTTGGCCACAGGTTCCCCTCTCTAGACCTCTGAGGTTAGAGTCGGCCAGTGGGTCCCTGTGGGGCTGGCTCACTGCCTTGGAAAACAGCCAGGAAGGCAGATTTCCAGGCCCCACCTGAGACCTAGGGAATCAGCCCCGGGGAGCAGGTGGAGATGAAACCCGCATTTAAACTAGCCTCTTTAGTGGTTCTCAGGTGGCTGCGGGGACTGTGGGTTGAGACCGTCTCCAAGGATAGATTCAGGAAGATCCAACTCAGTTTTGCTTTTAAGTCTCAGCTCAGCCCCCTCCTGGCTGCATAGACCCATGAGCCTTCTTGCCTCAGGTTTGTCATCTGTGAACCGGGCTGGGGAGGATTCTAGGGGCCGGTCCACGCACAGAGAGGACTTCACACCGAGCCGGCAGGACGCAGAGATAGTGCCCGCCCTGCTGTTCTAGGGCAAGATGCTCTGGCTCTCTGCCCATTGCTGTCCACACCTTCGCAGGAAGTGGATGATACATGTTAATTTAATTAATCAGCTGAAATCCTGAAGGCTTCCTAAGGGCATCTTTTCAACTGTCTGGATGGGTCGGGGGAAATCCCGGCCCCACAGCAGGGCTCCTGGGCCCAGCTAGCAAAGGTCCCAAATAGCTGCGGAAGACCTAGGAAGAGGTCAGGTGGCTTTATGGCCAGGAGCTGGGGCCTGAGCTGTCGGTTTGAGGCTTGGCACTGACAAGTCAAAATTCTGCCCGACTGGTCGCTTTCTTGCTATGAATAAACATTTGCCGTCATCTGAATTAATCTCCAGCCTCTCAGCCACTCAGTGGGAGTGACTCCTCCTTGCCAGGGGGTGCCCTCTGGGCCTCAGAGGGTGAAGGACCTGGGACCTCTTGTGAACAGCGCATTCAATCCCACAGTTGCCACCACGGTGTGTGAGTTTCTTGCATTGCCATTAGTTGGGAGCATTTAGTTTCCCAGGGCTACCATTCGGGTGAGCTGTGTGGGCTCCTGGCAGGCTGGGTGCCATTCAGAACCCGCTTCGCCTTTGAGGGGGTCATGAAGACCGAGGAGGCTTTGCCCAGATTGTAAAAGGACCAGAAACTCAATGGGGAGTGATATAAATAGACACATGGCAGAGTGCTTCTTGGAAGCCAAAGGTGTGAGTGCTGTTAGATTCTGGACCACAGAAAGGCCAAGGTGCACAGGCGGCAGCCCCACCTTTGTTCCTTCCTGCAAAGCCTGAGTACGAGCTACCATGGGGCTCACGGCAGGAGAGGCGGGGGGCAGATTAGCTTTGTGCTCCCACATCCTCAGAGACACAGGAGACTAGAGTCGGGAAAGCCAAAGCACTAATTGAACTGAAACTTGGGGGAGGATTTTGGGACATCCTCCTGCCTTGGCACTTTGGGAGGCAGAGGCGGGAGGATTGCTTGAGGCCAGGAGGTCGAGGCCAGGAAGTCAAGACCAGCCTAGGCAAATTAGTGAGACATAGTGAGCCCCTGTCTCTACAAAAACAATTAAGGAATTAGCTGGTGTGGTGGCATGCACCCAAAGTCCTAGGAGGCTGAGGTGGAAGGATCACTTGAGCCCAGGAGTTCGAGGTTACAGTGGACTATGACTGTACCACTGCACTCCAGCCTGGGTGGCAGAGCAAGATCCCGTTTCTAAAAAAATAAATAAATAAAAGAAAAAGGATAAGTAAGTCGTCCTCAGAGGAAAGGAGATGGCAGGGAGGGCAGCCGGCTCTTTCAGGCAGGTACAGCGGTGTTAACAGGGGACAGAAAAGCAGCACCCAACCCAACCGGCTTCTGCCTTCTCCACTGTGGAAAGCAGAACAAGAAGGCATGAGAATAAGGCAATAAGGGAAAGCAAAACCCACCAAAAGTGAGCAGTAGGAAGGACCTGCAGGCAGGTCACCACTGAAACACAGGCAAAGTTTAGGAGCTGAAAAATTCTAAAACTAACAAAATGACTTTTAGGAATCATTGAAGATAATCATGGTGTAATTAGGGCTAAGAGGTGGGAAAAATAAAAGCCAGCAAAGATTGGCACAATTCCTTCAACATTCTTTCAACGAGCATTTGAGAAAGCTCTAATGTACAAAGGTCACACTTTTTTTTTTTTGAGGCAGGATCTCTGCTCTGTCACCCAAGCTGGAGTGCAGTAGTACGATCACGGCTCACTGCAGCCTTGACCTCTGGGGCTCAGGTGACTCTCCTGCCTCAGCCTCCCAAGGAGAATTCCAGAGCAGATTCTTAACTGGATAACGTGGGATTGTATAGAAGGAGCAGATGAATGCTGGGGCAAAGGCACGGATCTCTATCTTGGCAGGGCACTGCCCAGAGGCTGGGCAGGGAAAGCAGCAGTCATAGGAGAGGCTCAGGCAAGGCCCTGTGGGAAGTGTTGGCACCATGTAGAGTGACTGGTGGGTGGGCCTGTGGGACTGAAAAAAACAAAACAAAACAAAACTAGCAAATGGATGCTTATCTTACCTTTCCAAAAAAAAAAAAAAAAAAGAAGGTCTTTTCTCATCTTTAAAAGGATTAGCACTGCTACCTCCCAGTAAGAATTAAAAATGAGAAAACATAAATAAGGCACCCACCCGGTGCAGCTCCTGGAACACAGCTGAAGATCAGAAATGTACAAAATTCATTTCCATTGTTTAATAATATCCACATTAATTATAACTTTAAGAAAATTGCTATGACTTTCCTTCTAGTACGGCGTTGGTAAGAAAAGCAGAAAAGGAAAAAAAAAAATTGGCTGGGCCTGGTGGCTCATGCCTGTAATACCAGCACTTTGAGAGGCTGAGGCGGGCAGATCACCTGAGGTCAGGAGTTCGAGATCAACCTGGTCAACATGGAGAAACCCCGTCTCTACTAAAAAATACAAAAATTAACTGGGTGCGGGGCCGGTGGGGGGTGGGCGCCTGTAATCTCAGCTACTCAGGAGGCTGAGGTAGGAGAATTGCTTAAACCCAGGAGGCAGAGGTTGCAGTGAGCCAAGATCATGCCACTGCACTCCAGCCTAGGTGACAGAGTGAGACTCCATCTCAAAAAAAAAAAAAAGAAAGAAAGAAGAAAGAAAGAAAGAAAGAAAGAAAGACAGAAGGAAAGAAAGAAATTCAAAATTTTACCTAAATGAAAGGACACAAAACAAATTCACATGATACCTGGGAACAGGGACAAGGCTGCCTTGAGTTCTGCAGGGAGCATAGTTGGGAATCCTGAACTCCTGGAATTCAGCATCGCTATAGTGGCTGAGGCCCAAAGGACTATGCAATGGTGTGTGTTTGCACGTGTTCCCCCAGGGCGTGTTTCTGCTCCCACCGGCCGTCCTGTGCCCTGGGCACTGCTCACCTTGGTCTTGGTCTGCATGGCCATGTTGCTGAGGAAAATAAAGGAGTTGGGGTCGCTGGCACGCATTTTGGTCTGGACTTCCTTTTTGGGGCAGAGAAGGTAGAATGCAACAGGGCAGGTTTAGGATATCTGATCCTGGAGGCGATGTCCCTTGTCATTCTAAAGTAAAGATCCTACAGGGAGAGTAAGGATCTTCAAATTTGTAACTGCAAGCCCTAATGGAGGTTTGTGGTCTTAATTCATGCTACACATGCAGTTTAAGGAATCTTTAGCTGATAACTTATTTTAAAGTCCCAGGTTGTAAGTTCCCTCAAAGGCTAGTCAAAGCAAATGCAAATTCTCTCCAAATTCTTAAAAAAGAATCTTAAACCCAGACTCAAACAATTCTCCCAAATAACCTTCTAAGGAAAGTCAGGTTACACAAATCTCCAAGTATTCAAGTAAACAAGATCTTATGAATGAAAACCAAGAAAGCATGGCAATATCAGACCGATAAAGACATCAGGAAAAGCAATTGTCTTAAATCATGCAATAGATGCTACTGACATGTCAAAAAAAGAAGATGGGAGCCTGTAATCCCAACACTTTGGGAGGCTGAGGTGGGTGGATCACAAGGTCAGGAGATCAAGACCATCCTGGATAACATGGTGATACCCCGTCTCTACTAAAAATACCAAAAAAGAAAATTAGTCAGGTGTGGTGATATGCACCTGTGGTCCCAGCTACTCAGGAGGCTGAGGCAGGAGAATCACTTGAACCCAGGAGGGCGAGGCTGCCGTGAGTTGAGATTGCACCACTGCATACCAGCCTGGATGACAGAGAGAGACTCTGTCTTAAAAAAAAAAAAAAAAAAAAAAAAAAAAAAAAAAAAAAAAGGTCAGGAGGGGAATGAAAAATGTGGTTAAAAGAACAAGAAAATGAGGTTTACAAAGGATTCCTGCATCTCACAGAATGGTGAATTATATATATCTAAATGACTCTCCTATCTGAAACAACTGACATGCTGGATTTGAAACAAAATCATCTTAAATATGTATTTCCATTTAGTGAAAATGAGGAATAAGCTAAGCCCTCAATGATGTGAAACCACGAAACCAGGGAAGTAAACAAGGGCCAAAAATGGCTTTCATTTTTGGGAGTCTTGCTGAAGCTGGAGACCTGGAGCTCCTGCTGTGTAGACTATGTGGGTGGCGGAGGGCCAGAAGATCAGGTTCAAGGAACACCCCAGGTAATCTTGAAGGTAACCTGCAGAGAAAGCCCAGAGGGCCATATCTTCACTGTAAATAAGCAAGAATTCCCATAGATTATGTTCAACAAAATAAACAAACAAGAAAAATGTTATAGTTAAGAAAAAAAGCAAACATATAGAGTCAAGCCCCTGTAACTGAGAATCAGCAGGGAAAAAAGCAGGCCATATTAACAGACCTGCAAACCCTTCAGATACTATAATTATGAAAAGCAATAAGGCAGTTGGGGCTAGTTATAGCAAAACACAGATCGAATCTCCCCTAGAAAGAGATATGGCCTCCCCAGAGAGGGAAATATTGAGAATAGGTAAGAGATCTGGTGGCTCAGAGCATTGAAAGCTGATTAATCAAAAGAAAGAGGATGGCATATCTGTTAAATGGAATATTATTTGGCCATAAAAAAGGAATAGAGTACTGTCACATGCCACATACAACATAAATGAACCGTGAAAACATCATGCTAAGTGGAAAAGCCATTCACAAAGGACCATAGATTGTCAGATTCCATTTCAATGAAATCTTCAGAATAGACAGATATTTAGAGACAGAAAGAGGATTAGTGGCTGCCTTGAGATCCGGTTGGGAAGAGTATGGTATTTCTTTTGATAGAAGTTTCTAAAATTAGATTTTGGTGATGGTTTTAAAACTGTGAATAGACTAGAAACCATTGAATTGCACACTTTAAGTGGGTGACTTTTATAATATATGAAGTATGCCTCAATACAGAAGTTTAAAAAGAAAGAAAGAAAGAAACTTGAAAGTATACCGGACCAAAGGTGACATTCTTGGGTGAGGGAAGAGAGAGACCCTCTCATATTGTTTTATATTATACAATATAATTGTATAATATACAATTATATTATATTCAAAAAAGGAAAAGGAAAAGAGAAGTGAAATGAAAGGCAGGTAACCTCAAAAAAGGAAAGAGAAGTGAAATGAAAGGCAGGTAACCCGGTGCCTAGGAACCAGACCCAAAACCAAGGAACCAGACCGGAAACCAGGCCTGGGCCTGCCTGACCTAAGCCTGGTAGTTAAAATTTGACCCCTGACTTAGCAACTGTTGTTATCTATAGATTCCAGACATTGTATGCAAGGACTTTGTGAAACCTCCTGTTCAGTGCTGTTTCACTGGGACCACCAGTGCTCACAGCCCCAGTCATGTACCCCCTGGCTTGTTCAGTGGATCACGACCCTCTCACATGGACCCCCTCACGTGGACCCCCTTAGAGTTGAGAGCCCTTAAAAGGGACTGAAGTTGAGCACCTGAGGAGCTTGTATTTTAAGACGCTAGCCTGCCGATACTCCCAGCTGATTAAAGCCACTCCCATCACTATCTTGGTGTCAGGGGCTTTGTCCGCGGCTTGTCCTGCTACATTTCTTGGTTCCCTGACCCGGAAGCGAGGTGATTGGCGGATGATCCAGGCAGCTCCTTAGGCGGCTTTAGCCTGACCTGTGGAACATCCCTGCAGGGGACTCCGACCAGCCCCACAGGGATCCTGAGAGCGCTCCCGGGTAGGCATTTGCCTGGGTGGGACGCCTAGCCAGAGCAGTGTGTGGCAGGCCCTGGTGGAGGATCAACGCAGTGGCTGAACACCGGGAAGAAGCTGGCACTTGGAGTCCAGACATCTAAAACTTGGTAAGACTAGTCTTTGAAACTTGCTCACTCCATTTGGGTGGAAGCGTGGCCTGATCACCCACAGCGTGCCTTTATCAGGACTTTGGTTGTGGTGTTGACTTAGTTTGAATTGCTTGACAGGACTGGTCTTAGGAACTTGCCCACTCCATTTGAGTGGAAGCGTGGCCTGATCACCCATGGCGTGCCTTTATCGGCACTTTGGTTTTGGTTTTGGTTTGGCTTGAATTGCTTGACAGGACTGGTCTTGGGAACTTGCCTACTCCATTTGAATGGAAGAGTGGTCTGATCACCCAGGGTGTGCCTGTACCGGCACTTTGGTTTTTGTTTTTGACTTGACTTAGATTGCTTGATACTTTGGTTTTGGTTTTGACCCAGTTTGGATTTCTGGATACTCGATTTTGGTTTTGATTTTGGTTTGGTGTAAACTGCAAAAGTGTGTGTGTGCCTTTTTACCTGTTCTTTGTTTTGTGGTGTGCGTACGGTGTGAGAGTGGTGTTTTGTCTCGAAGAAGCATGGGTCAGGCACAAATAAGCCCACCCCACTAGGAACTATATTGAAACATTTCAAGAAAGGATTTAAGGGAGATTATGGTGTTACTATGACACCAGGAAAACTTAGAACTTTGTGTGAAATAGACCGGCCAGCATTAGAGGTGGGTTGGCCATCAGAAGGAAGCCTAGACAGGTCCCTTGTTTCAAAAGTATGGCACAAGGTAACCTGTAAGTCAAGGCACCCAGATCAGTTTCTGTACATAGACAGTTATAGTTGATTTTAGACCCACTTCCCCGCCACAGTAGGTAAGAGAACAGCAGCATAAGTGGATGGCAGAGACAAGGAAAGACCAGCAGAGAGAAAGGAAAGAGACAGAGAGAAAAAAAGGCAAAGAGAGAGAGGAAAAGACAGAGAGGAAGAGACAGAGAGACAAAGAAGGAGTCAAGAAAAGAGAGAGACAGAGAAAGAGAGAGGCAGAGAGGAAGAGACAGAGGCAAAAGGAAAGTCAGAGAGACAGAGACAGAAAGTCAAAGAGAGAAAAAGAGAAAGAGAAATATACAGGTAGTTAAGAAAAAAACAATATACCCTATTCCTTTAAAAGCCAAGGTAAATTTAAAATCTATCATTGATAACTAAAGGTATTCTCAGTAGCCCTGTAACACTGTAATACCACTTTTTTGTCAGTGTAAACAAGGGCGTATCCCGAAAGCACTGAGGCCTTCTTATCAAAAATCCTTAACTCAGTAACCCGCAGATGGCCCAGATGCATTCAATCTGTAGAGGCAGCTGCTTTGCTAACAGAAAAAAAAAGGCCATCTATACCAACTCTAAGTTAATTTAGAGTAAACGAGGTCTTATTAATAGCAAAGGATAATTGAAATCCCAAACTTACAAGGTTTTCAATAAAAGTAAAGTTTGCTAAAAGTTAACAGTGTAACATGTATTATAGTAACTTCCAATCTTGTGGCCTTAGACAGTCTAGTCCATAGACATAAAGAAAGTTTGCTTTAAAAAAAAAAAAAAAAAAAAGAGAATGGTTATCTTAAAAAAAAAAAAAACGGATAAAAAAAAGGAAAAAAAGGGAGAGGCAGTATTTATGTAAAAGGAGTGTTATATGGTAGATTCTTGTCCTGAAATAAATTAACTGGTTGTTTAAAGAAAAAAATGTTTGCAATAAGTCAGAAAGTTGAGGCATGTCGAAGAATTGTCTGTGAAAGTCATGAAAGAAAAAGAAGTTATAAAAAATTATTCAAAAAATGTCGTATCATTTAAAAATAATAAGGCTTTCTCAGTACTATTGAAAAAACAGTTTATGTGCAAGGTGTGTAAGAAAAGTAAAATATACCTTTGGTAAAAAGATTATAAGGAGGCATAAAAATGTGGATTTTTACCTACATTAAAAGGTTAAAAAAATTGTTTGAAAGTTTAAGAAAGTTTTAAAATGTCAATTGTAAAGAAAATACTGTGTGTAAACATATTAACTAAAGTTAAAAAGATATCAGCCAGTTTTTCTGTGAACTGGACATTAAAGGAAAAATGCAACAGGTTTCTCTGAAAGCACCGACCTGCTCTTTAACAAAAATTATAAAAGGTTAAAAAGAGTCTATAAAATCTTACCTTATGGTCAAGCATGAAAAATTGGATAAATATGTCTACAAGGTTTCATTAAAATTAAGTTTAACATTAATAACACACTAATATAAAGGTAAAATTTAGCTTATCTAGTATAAAAATCATACAAAAAGCATTATTAAATGTAAAATGGTATTTGGCTTTCTTTGGTCTAAAAACTAATAAAAATAGGTGCTAAAGAAAACATTCATTTTAGTAGAGGATCATAGAAGTTAAAGACTTAAAACAAACTTTGGCAATTAAGACAGCATACCAAGATGCAAATGCCTGGTTGGAGTGGATCAAATATTCCATCTGCACGTTAAACAAAAGAATTGTTATGCTTGTGCACATGGCAGGCCAGAGGCCCTGATTGCTCGCCTTCCACTAAGGTGGTCCTCCAGTTGACCAGGCATGGGCTACATAGTAGCTCTTTTCAAGGATTCTACAGCCTGAAGTAATAAGTCATGCCAAGCTCTCTCTGCTATGTCCCAAAGTCTGGCAACCTGTGGGTCAGCCCCCGAGGGCCTTCCAGCCTCCATCTCCCAACACTAAGTTCACTTTGTGTCTCTCACAACAGGGAGGAAACTTAGCATTCCTTGGAGACCTGAAGGGATGTGATGAGCTTAAGAATTTTCAAGAGCTTATCAATCAGTCAGCCCTTGTTCATCCCCGAGCAGATGTGTGGTGGTATTGTGGTGGACCTTTACTGGGCACTCTGATGAATAACTAGAGTGGCACTTGTGCTTTAGTCCATTTGGCTATCCCTTTCACCCTGGCATTTCATCAACCAGAGGAAGAAAAAAAAAAAAAGACATCGTAAAGTGAGAGAAGCCCCTTGTAGGTCTTTCAACTCTCACATCTGTTTAGATGCAATTGGAGCCCTGCAAGGAATACCAGATCAATTTAAAGCTTGAAATCAAATAGCTACAGGACTTAATTCAATATTTTAGTGGGTGACAGTTAATAAAAATATAAATTAGATAAACTACATCTATTACAACCAACAGCAACAAGCCCTCCATGAGTTAAAAGAAAAACACAGGTTGGCCCCAGCCCTGGGGCTACCTGACCTGACAAAACTTTTTACACTCTAGATGTCAAAAAAAATGGCAGTTGGAGTTTTAACCCAGACTGTAGGGCCCTGTCCAAGGCCAGTGGCCTGTCTCTCGAAACAACTAGACGGGGTTTCCAAAGGCTGGTCCCCCATGCTCTGGTGACTTTAATAAATACCAAAGGACACCATTAGCTAATGAATGCTAGACTAACTAGATACCAAAGCTTGCTCTGTGAAAATCCCCACATAACCATTGAAGTTTGTAACACCCTAAACCCTGCCACCTTACTCCTGGTGTCAGAGAGCCCAGTTAAACATAACTGTGTAGAGATATTAGACTCAGTTTATTCTAGTGGGCCCAACCTCCGAGACCATCCTTAAATATCAGCAGACTGGGAGCTGTACATGGATGGGAGCAGCTTTGCCAACCCCTGCAAAGTCACTCTGAAAAAGACAACAAGCCCTGCTCCAGTCACACCCAGAAGCTGACTGGTGCATGCATGGCCAAAGCATGAGAACTCATCGCAGGACTCATTTTCCTTAAAATTTGGACTTGTACAGTAAGGACTTCAACTGACCTTCCTCAGACTGAGGACTGTTCCCAGTGTATACATCAAGTCACTGAGGTAGGACAAAAGATTGTTACAGTCCTATTATTTTATGGTTATTATAAGTGTACCAGGACTCTAAAAGAAACTTGTTTGTATAATGCTATTCTATCCAAGGTATGTGCTCCAGTCTCTCAATGTTATGTTTGTGAAAGAACTGTAATAGGAGATCAATGGCCATAAGAAGCCCAAGAATTAGTGCCTACAGACCCAATTCCTGACGAATTCCCAGCCCTAAAGAATCACCCTGATCATTTCTAGGTTCTAAAAGTCTCAATTATTGGACAATATTGCATAGCTAGAAAAAGGAAAAAATTCACTCAATCTGTAGGATGACTTAGTTGCCTAGGACAGAAACTGTATAATGGTACCACAAAAGCAGTTAGATGGTGGAGTTCAAACCACACAGATAGAAATCCATTCAGTAAATTTCCAAAGTTGCAGACTGTTTAAGCCCACCCAGAATCCCACCGGGACTAGATGGCACCCACTAGGCTATACTGGATATGTGGACATAGAACCTACGCTAAGCTGCCTGACCAGTGGACAGGTAGTTGTGTTATTGGCACTATTAAACCATCTTTCTTCCTACTACCCATAAAAAACACGCGAACTCCTGGGCTTCCCTGTCTATGCTTCCGGCAAAAAGTGAAACGTAGGCATAGATAATTAAAAAGATGATGAATGGCCTCTTAAAAAAAGTATACAATACTATAGGCCTGCCACTTAGACACAAGATGGCTCATGGGGATACTGGACCCCCGTTTACATGCTCATCTGAATCATATGGTTGCAAGCTGTTTTAGAAATCATCACTAATAAAACTGGTTAAGCCTTGACTATTCTAGCCTGGTGAGAAATTCAGATGAAGAATGCTATCTATCAAAATACACTAGCTCTGGACTACTTGCTAGCAGCTGAAGGAAGGGTTTGTAAGAAATTTAACCTTACTAATTGCTGTCTACACATAGATGATCAGGGGTAAGTAGATGAAGACATAGTTAAAGATATAACAAAACTAGCACATGTGCCCATGCAAGTGTGGCATGGATTTGATCCTAAGGCTATGTTTAGAAATTGGTTCCCAGCACTAAGAAGATTTAAAACTCTTATGATAAGAGTTATAGTAGTAATAGGAAACCTGCTTACTGCTCCCTTGTTTGCTACCTGTACTTCTTCAAATGATAAAAAGCCTCATCGCTACCTTAGTTCACCAGAATGCTTCAACACAAATGTACTATGTGAATCACTATCAATCTATAGCACAAAAAGACATGAATAGCGAAAATAAGAGTGAGAACTCCCACTAATAAAAAGTGAGAGTCTCAAAGGGGGGAAATGAGGGAAGAGAGAGACCCTCTTATATTGTTTTATACTGTTTTATACTCAGAAAAGGAAAGAGAAGTAAAACTAAAGGCAGGTAGCCCGGCGCCTAGGAACCAGACCCGAAACCAAGGAACCAGACCCGAAACCAGGCCTAGGCCTGCCTGACCTAAGTCTGGTAGTTAAAATTCAACCCCTGACCTAGCAACTGTTATCTATAGATTCCAGATATTGTATGGAAGGACATTGTGAAACCTCCTTTTCGGTTGTGTTTCACTCTGACCACTGGTGCTCGCAGCCCCTGTCACATACCCCCTGGCTTGCTCAATCAATCATGACTCTGTCACATGGACCCCCTTAGAGTTGTGAGCCCTTAAAAGAGAGAGAAGTTGAGCACCTGAGGAGCTCGTATTTTAAGACACTAGCCTGCCGATACTCCCAACTGATTAAAGCCACTCCCTTCACTACCTTGCTGTCTGAGGGGTTTTGTCTGTGGCTCGTCCTGCTACATGGGAAGGCACCGTTTCCGAGGTAGATGTTCCTTAGAGATTTTTAAATGAAAGGGAAAAAGGAAGTGAGCCATGGAAATTAAACGTCCTTAGAAAAATTTTAAAATCTAGTAAAATACTACCTCATCTCTGTTCCTGAGTAAGTCACCATAAACAACAACAGCAACAACAAAAACCCCCTCTTTTTCTGATAGCAATGAAAGCAGAGACCCTTAAACTCAGAAACCTAGTACACTATTCAAACCCCATGTCCTTGTGTGGTCCTTGCATAACCCTGCACAGTCTCAGACCTCAAGCTCCAGTAGAGCGATGATGAACCAAGACTGCCAGGATTCCAGCCATTCCCCACCTGTTGCTGTGGCATGGTCCAAATATATCATTCATCAACAAGACATGTAGTGAGTAACTCCATGTTCTTGGGACAGAACTGAGTCAAATGACAAAGGAAAGAAAGGCAGCCCCTTAGAAGTATGATGAAGAAATTCACCACATTTCTTTGTAATAGCGATTTCTTTTTATGCATTCAAAGTGTGGCTTGACTTGTACGGATTTGAGTTCTATGAATTGTTAGGATTGTGTTACATGGCTGTGAAGAAGACATTTTTATTTTATTTTATTTTATTTACTTATTTATTTATTTTTGAGATGGAGTCTCGCTCTGTCCTTCAGGCCAGAGTGCAATGGTGTGGTCTTGGCTTACCGCAACCTTTGCCTCCCAGGTTCAAGCAATTCCCATGCCTCAGACTCCCAAATAGCTGCGACCACAGATGCATGCCACCTTACCTGGCTAATTTTTGTATTTTTAGTAGAGACAGCGTTTTGCCATGTTAACCAGGTTGGTCTCAAACTCCAGATCTCAGGTTATCCACCTACCTTGGTCTCCCAAAGTGCTGGGATTTCAGGTGTGAGCCACAACACCTACCCAAGAAGAACCAAATTAACCAATGAATATGAGGTGGCCTGTAGAATTGAACAAAGTATTGTATGTGTTTGGATGTCTCCTAAAATGAGATACCACAACGTAAAACTTGTCAGTTTTTCAACAATCAGTAGAGGGAGGTCCATCCTAAGATGCTCCAGTAACAGAAAAGTTAACACAAAGGTGGTGGTGTGATTAGAGGTAATGATAAAATTGCCTTTCAAGGGCGTAACTCTTTTAAAGTTTATATCCATCAACATCCGGTCTTCATGACAGCCTGGCTATGAGCCCACATCTGATGGGTGAGGGAGTACAAGCTAGCTTGCATTTGCTGAAGATGACCTAGCAAATGATCAGCAGAGGAGGGCCCAGACATGCCTCAGCACCAGGGTCACTCAAGGGGACAGAATGTTAACACCTTTCTGCAATGGCCATAACAAGATATTATTTTTCCTAGTTGACATTCCAGCTGGGATTATCCCTACAAATATCTTGGCATGAATGTCTGAAAGAGGCTGAATAAATCCACCTCTGCTCTGTTTCCAGAAGTTGTCTTTATCCCAAGGGTTTGCAACCGCTCAAGTCAGTCCCTTTTTTCTTTGGATAAATATAAAAAATTTTTGACTTTAAGAAAAATTCCTCCTTGAAGTAAGCAGAAAGTTATTTCCAAGTAACTTCAACCTATGACTTCTCATCTGCAAAAGGAACGTTAAAATGTCCTCTTTCTACTTGACAAGTTGCAGAAAGAGGTGACATTCTGCTTGAAAAGGTGGGTGGAGCTAAACAACCTCAATGTCCTCACTTACCCTGTTCAGGAGGGAGACTATAGGCAGAGAGCCTATCCAAGCTGTGTTGAGCTTATGACCTACAAAACTATGACATAATACAAGTCTGTTGTTTTAAGCTGATAAATTTGTGTTAATCCATTATGCAGCAATAGAAAACTAATAATTCTCAGTGTGCATTTTATTATGCTTCTTTTTAAAGCTACTCCCTCCAAACTTTGCAGCTGATATCCTGGTGAAGCTATTATTTTTTAAAAGTTCCTTTGTAGAAAAGTTGTCCAATTAAATTCAGAAAATAGTCACTAGGCATCTTTTTGATGCCAGGCACTGTGCTAAGCACTGAAATATAAAGATGAATAAGAACTTCAACCCTAAAAGACCTCGAAGAGAAACTACACAAATAGACACGACTATTATCTGAGTCAGAAAGTTCTGAGAACCATGAGGGTATAACAAGTACAAGCTGTGAGAGTTCAGAAAAGGGAGAAATCATATCCAGCTGAGGGTGTCAAGAAAGGTTGTCTTGAGGTGGCTGTGGGGAAGAGGATAGGAAATCAAAAAGAAGCTCAGAAAAAATTTGAGGAAGCAGTGAATGTCCTTGTGGAAAAAGAGGCCTCATTTAAATAGCTAAGCCCACCAGCAACCTGACTAAGGTTATGGATATCATGGGAAAAAACCAACATGGTGAGAGATGGTGGTGGGATTCACTGAGGGCTGGGCTAATGGGCTTAGGAATTTGGGAGAGCCTGAGAAGCACGAACTCATGAAAACCAAGAATAGATTGGCTGGGAGTTGCAGAGTAGAACAGGCAGTTTTAGTAAAGGGAAATTTTAGAGTTTGAGATTTTAGAATTAAGCAATTTTCTATTATGGTGAGGGTTGGAATGGGGCTGCCAAGTCATGTGACTGGGGTGGCATAGAATTTGAAGTTGGTGAGGTATGGAAATCAAGACAATGTATAGCCAGAGCATTAGAGGGACATCAACCTTAACATTGTCTGATGCATATTTCTCATTGCCACTATACCTGGCACAGCACCATTAAACATAGAGGGCTAAATAAATGTTGACTTGAGAGGCATACAGAAAAGTGAAATAATCACAATGAGATAAAGTCAATCTAGATTTTTTTTTTCTGCATTATGCATATTGAAATTTGGTGTTGAGGAGAGGCAATAAATGGGTAAGAAGGCATTCTTTGCCAGGTGTGGTTGCTTTTAAATTGATTGAACTAATTGGTGAGCAACTTGAGAAGAGTGATGTCTTGAGACCTCAACCAAAGATATAATGTAGGCAGTGCACAGAAACAACCTGGTTTTTGTTATTTTTCTGTCATCTTGCCTCATCTGGCAGAGACAATTTCAAGACTAATTTTAGATTTTCAGGACTAATTAATGATTCAATAAAATAAACGGATACATCATGACCTATAGCTTTCCCTCCTCTTTGCCCCAACTCTTCCCTTCCCCAAACCATCAACATCCACATAGACTGAGGTGTCCTCACTTGTGTGGCTTTTTATGGCCTCGCATAGATGAGGTCTTTCCCAGCATCTGGGAAGCAGCTGAGCAGCCGTCTCCAGTGAACATTCATCAACCTAACCGACTACCTCCAGCCACAACTGCCTCTCTTTCTTGAGATCAAGACCTGCCAACAAAATGCCACTTTTGAGATCAAGCAAGTTCAGGGTAATTATACTTTCCCCAAGTCACATCAGCTCTGGATGATTTTCAGAGCTATTTCCAGGTCTATTTTAAGGGATAACTTGATGTCGCAATGCACAAGAGTCAATAGGATACATAATTCCCAATGACTCCATGCTTGCCCATGTTCCTGGTTTCAGAAAGCTTTTTAAAGAAAAGCTCAGGGTGGGCTCTCTCAGCAGGGAATACCACATTATTATGGCTTCCCAGAAGAGGGCCTATCCCCCGCATCACTCCAAGCAGGATCAAAGAATCAGAGTCTCTTCAAAGAACAGACAGCAGGCACTATGGGTGAAAGGCCACAGATGCCCTACAGATGTGGTTGGGCAACTATTTTCTAGGTTTTACCAAGCTGGTTTATAAGTCTATTTGAAGACTGAGAACAGATTTCAGAGAACATCTATTTATTCTGGTTACAGCAAAATAAATAAATGAATGTTTATGTTACTTTCAATGAGCTAAAATAACTATTTACAAAGACAGACAAGACCTGCTTTAAACAAAAATATAAAATTCTACAACTTTGTCCTCTTTGCCACCACCTCCCTCTTTAAGCACTTCTCATCCTGATCCTGATTCTGGGTTCTTCGTTTTGTTTGTTTGTTTGTTTGTTTGTTTTTATGTGGGTTCTTTTTTTGGTTCTATGTGAATTTTAGAATTGTTTTTTCTAATTCTGTGAAGAATGATAGTGGTATTTTTTTTTTAAGCTGTACTTTCTCTCTCTCTTTTTTTTTATTATACTTTAAGTTCGAGGGTATATGTGCACAACGTGCAGGTTTGTTGCATATGTATACATCTGCCATGTTGGTGTGCTGCACCCATTAACTCGTCATTTACATTAGGTATATCTCCTAATGCTATCCCACCCCCCTGCCCCCTCCCCACAATACGACCCGGTGTGTGATGTTCCCCTTACTGTGTCCAAGTGATCTCATTGTTCAATTCCCACCTATGAGTAAGAACATGCAGTATTTGGTTTTCTGTTCTTGTGATAGTTTGCTGAGAATGATGGTTTCCAGCTGCATCCATGTCCCTACAAAGGACACGAACTCATCCTTTTTTATGGCTGCATAGTATTCCATGGTGTATATGTGCCACATTTTCTTAATCCAGTCTGTAACTGATGGACATTTGGGTTGATTCTGTCTTTGCTATTGTGAATAGTGCCACAATAAACATAAGTGTGCATGTGTCTTTATAGCAGCATGACTTACAAACCTTTGGGTATATCCCCAGTAATGGAATGGCTGGGTCAAATGGTATTTCTAGTTCTAGATCCTTGAGGAATCGCCACACTGTCTTCCAGAATGGTTGAACTAGTTTATAGTCCCACCAACAGTGTAAAAGTGTTCCTATTTCTCCACATCCTTTCCAGCACCTGCTGTTTCCTGATTTTTTAATGATTGCCATTCTAACTGGTGTGAGATGGTATCTCATTGTGGTTTTGATTTGCATTTCTCTGATGGCGAGTGATGATGAGCATTTTTTCGTGTGTCTGTTGGCTGTATGAATGTCTTCTTTTGAGAAGTGTCTGTTCATATCCTTCGCCCACTTTTTTGATGTAAATTTGTTTGAGTTCTTTATAGGTTCTGGATATTAGCCCTTTGTCAGATGAGTAGATTGCAAAAAATTTTTCCCAATCTGTAAGTTGCCTGTTTACTCTGATGGTAGTTTCTTTTGCTGTGCAGAAGCTCTTTAGTTTGATTAGATCCCATTTGTCAATTTTGGCTTCTGTTGCCATTGCTTTTCGTGTTTTAGACATGAAGTCCTTGCCCATGCCTATGTCCTGAATGCTATTACCTAGGTTTTCTTCTAGGGTTTTTATGGTTTTAGGTCTAACATTTAAGTCTCTAATCCATCTTGAATTAATTTTCATATAGGGAGTAAGGAAAGGATCCAGTTTCAGCTTTCTACTTATGGCTAGCCAATTTTCACAGCACCATTTATTAAATAGGGAATCCTTTCCCCATTTCTTGTTTTTTTTCAGGTTTGTCAAATATCATATGGTTGTAGATGTGTGGTACTATTTCTGAGGGCTCTGTTCTGTTCCATTGGTCTATATCTCTGTTTTTGTACCAGTACCATGCTGATTTGGTGACTGTAGCCTTGTAGTATAGTTTGAAGTCAGGTAGCATGATGCCTCCAGCTTTGTTCTTTTTTTTTTTTTTTTTTTTTTTCTGTTTCTTATTATTTTTTTTTTTTTTTAGTTTATTTATTATTATTATACTTTAAGTTGTAGGGTACATGTGCATAACGTGCAGGTTTGTTACATATGTATACTTGTGCCATGTTGCTGTGCTGCACCCATCAACTCGTCATTTACATCAGGTATAACTCCCAGTGCAATCCCTCCCCCCACCCCCCTCCCCATGATAGGCCCCGGTGTGTGATGTTCCCCTTCCTGAGTCCGAGTGATCTCATTGTTCAGTTCCCACCTATGAGTGAGAACATGCGGTGTTTGGTTTTCTGTTCTTGTGATAGTTTGCTAAGAATGATGGATTCCAGGTGCATCCAAGTCCCTACAAAGGACTCAAACTCATCCTTTTTTATGGCTGCATAGTATTCCATGGTGTATATGTGCCACATTTTCTTAATCCAATCTGTCACTGATGGACATTTGGGTTGATTCCAAGTCTTTGCTATTGTGAATAGTGCTGCAATAAACATACGTGTGCATGTGTCTTTATAGCAGCATAATTTGTAATCCTTTGGGTATATACCCAGTAATGGGATGGCTGGGTCATATGGTACATCTAGTTCTAGATCCTTGAGGAATCGCCATACTGTTTTCCATAATGGTTGAACTAGTTTACAATCCCACCAACAGTGTAAAAGTGTTCCTATTTCTCCACATCCTCTCCAGCACCTGTTGTTTCCTGACTTTTTAATGATCGCCATTCTAACTGGTGTGAGATGGTATCTCATTGTGGTTTTGATTTGCATTTCTCTGATGGCCAGTGATGATGAGCATTTTTTCATGTGTCTGTTGGCTGTATGAATGTCTTCTTTTGAGAAATGTCTGTTCATGTCCTTTGCCCACTTTTTGATGGGGTTGTTTGTTTTTTTCTTGTAAATTTGTTTGAGTTCTTTGTAGGTTCTGGATATTAGCCCTTTGTCAGATGAGTAGATTGCAAAAATTTTCTCCCATTCTGTAGGTTGCCTGTTCACTCTGATGGTAGTGTCTTTTGCTGTGCAGAAGCTCTTTAGTTTAATGAGATCCCATTTATCAATTTTGGCTTTTGCTGCCATTGCTTTTGGTGTTTTAGACATGAAATCTTTGCCCATGCCTATGTCCTGAATGGTACTACCTAGGTTTTCCTCTAGGATTTTTATGGTATTAGGTCTAACATTTAAGTCTCTAATCCATGTTGAATTAATTTTCGTATAAGGAGTAAGGAAAGGATCCAGTTTCAGCTTTCTACTTATGGCTAGCCAATTTTCCCAGCACCATTTATTAAATAGGGAATCCTTTCCCCATTTCTTGTTTCTCTCAGGTTTGTCAAAGATCAAATGGCTGTAGATGTGTGGTATTATTTCTGAGGACTCTGTTCTGTTCCATTGGTCTATATCTCTGTTTTGGTACCAGTACCATGCTGTTTTGGTTACTGTAGCCTTGTAGTATAGTTTGAAGTCAGGTAGCGTGATGCCTCCAGCTTTGTTCTTTTGACTTAGGATTGTCTTGGAGATGCGGGCTCTTTTTTGGTTCCATATGAACTTTAAAGCAGTTTTTTCCAATTCTGTGAAGAAACTCATTGGTAGCTTGATGGGGATGGCATTGAATCTATAAATTACCTTGGGCAGTATGGCCATTTTCACGATATTGATTCTTCCTATCCATGAGCATGGTATGTTCTTCCATTTGTTTGTGTCCTCTTTGATTTCACTGAGCAGTGGTTTGTAGTTCTCCTTGAAGAGGTCCTTTACATCCCTTGTAAGTTGGATTCCTAGGTATTTGATTCTCTTTGAAGCAATTGTGAATGGAAGTTCATTCCTGATTTGGCTCTCTGTTTGTCTGTTACTGGTGTATAAGAATGCTTGTGATTTTTGCACATTGATTTTGTATCCTGAGACTTTGCCAAAGTTGCTTATCAGCTTAAGGAGATTTTGGGCTGAGACAATGGGGTTTTCTAAATATACAATCATGTCATCTGCAAAGAGGGACAATTTGACTTCTTTTCCTAACTGAATACCCTTGATTTCTTCCTCTTGCCTGATTGCCCTAGCCAGAACTTCCAGCACTTGAATAGGAGTGGTGAGAGAGGGCATCCCTGTCTTGTGCCAGTTTTCAAAGGGAATGCTTCCAGTTTTTGCCCATTCAGTATGATATTGGCTGTGGGTTTGTCATAAATAGCTCTCATTATTTTGAGATACGTTCCATCAATACTGAATTTGTTGAGAGTTTTTAGCAAGAAGGACTGTTGAATTTTGTCAAAGGCCTTTTCTGCATCTATTGAGATAATCATGTGGCTTTTGTCTTTGGTTCTGTTTATATGCTAGATTACATTTATTGATTTGCAGAGGTTGAACCAGCCTTGCATCCCAGGGATGAAGCCCACTTGATCATGGTGGATAAGCTTTTTGATATGCTGCTGGATTCGGTTTGCCAGTATTTAATTGAGGATTTTTGCATCAATGTTCATCAGGGATATTGGTCTAAAATTCTCTTTTTTTGTTGTATCTCTGTCAGGCTTTGGTATCAGGATGATGTTGGCCTCATAAAATGAGTTAGGGAGGATTCCCTCTTTTTCTATTGATTGGAATAGTTTCAGAAGGAATGGTACCAACTCCTCCTTGTACCTCTGGTAGAATTCTCCTGTGAATCTGTCTGGTCCTGGACTTTTTCTTGGTTGGTAGGCTATTAATTATTGCCTCAATTTCAGAGCCTGCTCTTGGTCTATTCAGGGATTCAACTTCTTCCTGGTTTAGTCTTGGGAGAGTGTAAGTGTCCAGGAAATTATCCATTTCTTCTAGGGTTTCTAATTTATTTGCGTAGTGGTGTTTATAGTATTCTCTGATGGTAGTTTGTATTTCTGTGGGATCGGTGGTGGTCTCCCCTTTATCATTTTTTATTGCATCAGTTTGATTCTTCTCTCTTTTCTTCTTTATTAGTCTTGCTAGCAGTCTATCAATTTTGTTGATCTTTTCAAAAAACCAGCTCCTGGATTCATTGATTTTTCGGAGGGCTTTTTGTGTCTCTAGCTCCTTCAGTTCTGCTCTGATCTTAGTTATTTCTTGCCTTCTGCTAGCTTTTGAATGTGTTTGCTCTGCTTCTCTAGTTCTTTTAATTGTGATGTTAGGGTGTCAATTTTAGATCCTTCCTGCTTTCTCTTGTGGGCATTTAGTGCTATAAATTTACCTCTACATATTGCTTTAAATGTGTCCCAGAGATTCTGGTATGTTGTATCTTTGTTCTCATTGGTTTCAAAGAACACCTTTATTTCTGCCTTCATTTCGTTGTGTACCCAGTAGTCATTTCAGGAGCAGGTTGTTCAGTTTCCATGTAGTTGAGTGGTTTTGATTGAGTTTCTTAGTCCTGAGTTCTAGTTTGATTGCAGTGTGGTCTGAGAGACAGTTTGTTATAATTTCTGTTCTTTTACATTTGCTGAGGAGTGCTTTACTTCCAACTATGTGATCAATTTTGGAATAAGTGTGATGTGGTGCTGAGAAGAATGTATACTCTGTTGATTTGGGGTAGAGAGTTCTGTAGATGTATATTAGGTCCGTTTGGTGCAGAGTTAAGTTCAATTCCTGGATATCCTTGTTAACTTTCTGTCTTGTTGATCTGTCTAATGTTGACAGTGGGGTGTTAAAGTCTCCCATTATTATTGTATGGGAGTCTAAGTCTCTTCGTAAGTCTCTAAGGACTTGCTTTATGAATCTGGGTGCTCCTGTATTGGGTGCATATATATTTAGGATAGTTAGCTCTTCCTGATGAATTGATCTCTTTACCATTATGTAATGGCCTTCTTTGTCTCTTGATCTTTGTTGGTTTAAAGTCTGTTTTGTCAGAGACTAGGATTGCAACCCCTGCTTTTTTTTGTTCTCCATTTGCTTGGTAAATCTTCCTCCATCCCTTTATTTTGAGCCTATGTGTGTCTCTGCATGTGAGATGGGTCTCCTGAATACAGCAAACTGATGGGTCTTGACTCTCTATCCAATTTGCCAGTCTGTGTCTTTTAATTGGCCCATTTAGTCCATTTACATTTAAGGTTAATATTGTTATGTGTGAACTTGATCCTGTCATTATGATATTAGCTGGTTATTTTTCTCACTAGTTGATGCAGTTTCTTCCTAGCATTGATGGACTTTACATTTTCACATATTTTTTGCAATGGCTGGTACCTGTTGTTCCTTTCCATGTTTAGTGCTTCCTTCAGGATCTCTCATAGGGCAGGCCTGGTGGTGACAAAATCTCTAAGCATTTGCTTGTCTGTAAAGGATTTTATTTCTCCTTCACTTATGAAACTTAGTTTGGCTGGATATGAAATTCTGGGTTGAAAATTCTTTTCTTTAAGAATGTTGAATATCAGCCCCCACTCTCTTCTGGCTTGTAGAGTTTCTGCCAAGAGATCTGCTGTTAGTCTGATGGGGTCTCCTTTGTGTGTAACCTGACCTTTCTCTCTGGCTGCCCTTAACATTTTTTCCTTCATTTCAACTTTGGTGAATCCGACAATTATGTGTCTTGGAGTTGCTCTTCTCGAGGAGTATCTTTGTGGCATTCTCTGTATTTCCTGAATTTGAATGTTGACCTGCCTTACTAGGTTGGGGAAGTTCTCCTGGATGATATCCTGCAGAGTGTTTTCCAAATTGGTTCCATTGTCCCCATCACTTTCAGGAACACCAATCAGACATAGATTAGGTCTTTTCACATAATCCCATATTTCTTAGAGGCTTTATTCATTTCTTTTTACTCTTTTATCTCTACACTTCTCTTCTCACTTCATTTCATTCATTTGATCTTCAGTCGCTGATACTCTTTCTTCCAGTTGATCGAGTCAGTTACTGAAGCTTGTGCATTTGTCACGTAGTTCTCATGTTATGGTTTTCATCTCTATCAGTTCTTTTAAGGTCTTCTCTGCATTCATTATTCTAGTTATCCATTCATCCATTCTTTTTTCAAGGTTTTTAGTTTCTTTGCGCTGGTTATGTAGTTCCTCCTTTAGCTCTGAGAAGTTTGATCGACTGAAGCCTTCTTCTCTCAACTCGTCAAAGTCATTCTCTGTCCAGCTTTGTTCCATTGCTGGCGATGAGCTGCGTTCCTTTGGAGGGGGAGATGCGCTCTGAATTTTTGAATTTCCAGCTTTTCTGCACTGCTTTTTCCTCATCTTTGTGGTTTTATCTGCCTTTGGTCTTTGATGATGATGATGTACTGATGGGGTTTTGGTGTGGATGTCCTTTCTGTTTGTTAGTTTTCCTTCTAACAATCAGGACCCTCAGCTCTAGTCTGTTGGAGTTTGCTTGAGGTGCACTCCAGAACCTGTTTGCCTGGGTATCAGCAGCGGAGGCTGCAGAAGATAGAATATTGCTGAACAGCGAGTGTTGCTGTCTGATTCTTGCTCTGAAAGCTTCATCTCAGGGGTGTACCCCACCATGTGAGGTGTGAGGTGTCGATCTACACCTAGTAGGGGATGTCTCCCAGTTAGGCTACTCAGGGATCAGGGACCCACTTGAGCAGGCAGTCTGTCCATTCTCAGATCTCAACCTCCGTGCTCGAGATCCACTGCTGTCTTCAAAGCTGTCAGACACGGGCATTTACCTCTGCTGAGGTTTTTATTGCTTTTTGTTTAGCTATGCCCTGTCCCCAGTGAGTGAAACCCCAACTTTCTATACTCAAGTAAATAACTTTATAACTTGACTTCAGCTATATCAGGAAACATCCTCTTCTTTTGCATAGGGTATACACCAAGTCAATAACTTTTTAATTTCACTTCATCCTCTTCATTTACATAGGGTATAAACCAAGTAATCAATGGGAAATCTCTAGAGGGTATTTAAACCCCAGAAAATTCTGTAACCAGTGCTCCTGAGCCACTTGCTTTAACTAGCTCTCACTCTGTGGAGTGTACTTTCATTTCTACAAATCTGTAATTATCTTTCATTGCTTTGTTTGTGCATTTTGCCTAATTCTTTGCTCTAAATGTTGAGAAACTGGACACCCTCCATTGGTTACAATAGGACTATGTTATTGACATAACTGCAATGGCCAAGCATGGTGACTGATGCCTGTAATCCCAGCACTTCAGGAGACTGAGGAGTGCAGACCACTTGAGGTCAGGAATTTGAGAAAAGCCTGGCCAACATGGTGAAACTCCATCTGTACTAAAAAAAAATGTAAAAATTAATCAGGTGTGGTGGTGGGCACTGTAATCCCAGCTACTCAGGAGGCTGAGGCAGGAGAATCGCTTGAACTCAGGAGGGGGAGGTTGCAGCGAGCCGAGATTGTGCCACTGCACTCCAGCCTTGGAGACAGAGTGAGACTTCATCTTGAAAAAAAGAAAAAGGAAAGAAAAGAAAAGATATAACTGCAATATATATGATCCTTCTCCCATTCCAAGTGACTAGACAAGACTGGTTCTGTGGAATCTGAATTCTGAAAATGATTGTGGAGAGTTTTCTTGTCTTCAACCTCAGCAGGGCTATTTACATTTTAGCAGGGTTGAGCCACATACCAAGATAAAGAGGAATGAAGTTCTAATGTGGTAATTCCCAGATGAACACTATATTTGAAGTGTGGGGGGCATTTATAGTTCAGATCATTTTCTAGGGTATGATGAAGAAAATCTAGAAAAACTGACATGAGGAAAAGAAATGTGCTGTCTACCTTGATCGTTTCTGTCCCCTCCTCTGTTAACAGTGCCTGGCACACTACGTGTGTCCAATGAATAGCTTGTTCACTGCTTTAAAAAGGGTTATCAAATTATTACTATGTAGATACTGTAAACTTGTCCTAATCCTAAAACCACGGGGCCTTCCCTATTTAAAATATTGCATAGATGTCCAGAAAATTCTGGGATAGATCTAAAACACTAAAATAATGCAATATCAGAGCTAGAAACCAGCAAGCTTAGCCTTTCTTATCATAGGTAATAAAACTAAAGCCAAAAGACATGAAGTAATGTAGCATTTATTGGTACCAGACATAAAAAGTAGCATCTATATTTTATATCTTCAAGAGCAGCTCTTTCTGCTCTACCTTATTCTAAAACCTAGAGTCTCAAAGGTAGCTAGAGAGGACCCCAAGTAAACTGGATGATTTTTCAAAAATTGCAGATATACACTTGCATATACCCATGAGTCTAGAATACAAAAAAAAGTAGCCTGAAAGTTAAAAGAAAAAAAATGCTTGTTCAAGTTCTCCTGCTTCTTTATAACGTGACTGTTGGAAAAATTATTTCCCTGTCTGAATCTTAATCTTCTCATCTCTTGTATGGACAATAAAAGGATTAGTTTAGATCAGTGTTTTCTAGTCCACATTCCTTTATTCCTTACTTCTGTTTGTATGTGGAAGAAACTTAAAAACAAATTTTTTCTTCAGAATTTCAGAATATTAAATAGATAAAGTCCACCTTTCTGGTTAAAGTCAGAGCAGCAGGAGCTTGCTTGCTCCAACTTCCCCACCTTCAAGAGTGTTTGTCACTCTCCCATTCTGTGTTTCCATGATTCAGCAGTAATGATTCCAAGGAAAAAAAGGGGCAGACTCATTTACAGCTCCTTACACTCTGCATTTCAGTTAGATGGCGAAGATCAGATGCTTGGAGAAAGAATGAAACCCATCTCTGCTAGCACCCATAGTACAGGTTTTGGACAAAGAGATAAAAAGTGTTTGGATGCACCTGTGTTAAATTGGCTACCAAGTCCAAGGGAAGGACTTGATGGGGGTTGAAAGAGAGGCCAGTTCTCTCTTTCCTGGTTCTCTCTTTCCTGGTGTGGTTCTGATAAGGTATCCCTGGAGTCAGTGCAATCTGAGACTGGTTTTTGGCTCCAAAATATGTGATGATTTCAGACAATAGCAGTTACCTTTGTAAAGCACTAGATGTTTTACAGAACCCCTCTGACAAAGACAGACAGACAGAGAGAGAATTTTAGGAAAACAATACTATGGTTCAAAAGTAGAATAGATAGCCCAGAAAGCTTTAAATTTCTCATCACTGGAAGTGTGTAAGGAGAAGATGGTATGCTTGACAGTGACAGGATTTAAGATTTAAAAGACAATCTGAATTAGTTGACCTTATGGGCTCCTTAAAATCCTGAGATTCTGATTCTGTGAAATAAAAAGAAAGAAGAGAGGAGATTGACATGTACTAACATTTTTGATTGTGTGCATAGGGCCTCTTGTAACACTTTATTACATAATATCTTCATTCTTCCATACACCACTGCCCCTATAAGGACCTGAGAAATGGATGGCAATTTTTTTAAAAAAAAAAATCACCCGACAACACTTATCTTTCAAAAGATCAGTGGGCAGGGAATTTAAAAGAAAAATAACCTCTTACTGTTTGACTAAGGCCAGATTTCCCTCATGTATGTGTTTTGTTTTTGATTTATCAAATATCCATCTTGAAAGTACTTGAAGTCTGTTTGTGTGTCTTGGGGAGGACACGCAAGAAACAGAAGGAAGTGGGCATTGTGTAAACCCACAGGACACTGCAGCTTCTTTCAAGGATTTGTGAAAGATGGTGGCCACACCCTGTTGATGTTGGCAACTCTTCAACTTGCATCCAGATGAGAAAAATACGTTACAGTTTCCCTTCTCCACCCAAAACCCCATCAGCTTCTCCTCTGCCAGGGCCAGAGTCTCCTGCTGTGAAGCTAAACAAATTATACCCCCTCCTCGAGTTCCCAGCTCTGGGCATCATGCCTACATTCTTGGGATCTCTCTCTAAGGCTAGATATTGGGGAAATAATTACTATGGCCAATTCAGTAGTTTATAATTAAATCTTTTTTTAGGAAAAAAACCCCCAAACCTAAAGAAACCTCTTTTTTTAATACCTTATTGCAGACTGAACGGTGTAAGGATAGTAAACTAGAAGACTACGCTGCTTTACAATTCCTGCCTCCCTTGCTCCCGCCTTCAGAATGGATTGTTCTTTGATACTACTTGAAACATTATCGGTAGAATCAATAGAACCCTCTTTTCATGTCATCTCCAACTCCAAGAAATTTTTTTTGGGGACAGGGATTCAAGCAATTTTAAACTAATTGTTCATAATTTGCCTTCAGATTCTCTCCAATTTAATCCTTCCTCCGCAATCTGCAGTTGGACCTGCTTAAAGCACAGATCCAATCATGTCATTTTTTGCTCAAGAGCATTCATTAGTTTTTTTGTTCACTGATGGCCTGATGACATCCAAATTCCTTACCCTGATCCTCAAAGCTGTCACCGCTCAGTGATGCTTAATGAACATGGCATGGAACTCAAAGGGGAAAAATATAAACAGAAGGCCATTGATTTGGCAAGAAGGAAGGAAGGTGTGGTCTTCCCAGTGCAATTTCAACAGAATGGTAGGGGTGGAACTCACTGGTCTCAGATAGGGATATCCGGGATGGAGCGGGTGGATAAAGCAGGTGGATCACAAGGTCAGGAGATGGAGACCATCCTGGCTAACACGGTGAAACCCAGTCTCTACTAAAAATACAAAAAATTAGTGGGGCGTAGTGGTGGGCGCCTGTAATCCCAGCTACTCCGGAGGCTGAGGCAGGAGAATGGCGTGAACTCGGGAGGCAGAGCTTGCAGTGAGCCGAGATCACTCCGCTGCACTCCAGCCTGGGTGGCAGAGCCAGACCCCATCTAAAAAAAAAAAAAAAAAAAAAAAAAAAAAAAAAAAAAAAAAATTAACAAACATGGTTCAAAACCAAGGCAAGTATTATTAATGATGGGCTGGCCAAGGGAAGGAGCTATGAAATGCAGTTTAGTGCCCTTTACCAGGAGCCCTATGACTCGGTAGCTGTTGTCATTATTTTGGAGGCCAGTCAGCAGGCTTTAGGGTGACATTTCTTACTAATCCTGGTTGATTATTATTCCTGAAGGAGACGTAAGTCACCATTTGCAGCAGTTAGAAGATCTAGTCTCCTTTTATTTTGCAAAGTGATCACTGCCAAGGGATTTATTTGATTTCATAATGTTACAATACTCTGGGCAATGCCATTCAAGCTTTCCATAAAACCCTTGGACAAACATTGGTAGTAGGATAAGGAAGTTGCAATCTGGCTAACTTCCAATCCTACTCCTGCTGTTATTACTAGTCCTACAAAGGGGGGTATGAGTTGGATGGCTCATTTGTATCTGGTGGTTGCAGTTAAAGGTATAATAAGGAGTTGGTTGTTGGGAGCTATGTTAATTTTGAGACATACAATAGTTCTCTCTTCAATCCACCACTTCCACGAAAGACAAATCACAGAAGAACCAATCTACCTGCAAAATAAGCTTCAGTCCCATATACTTGTCCTGATTACCCACACAGAGTGCAACAAGAATCATTGTCCATATAGACTCTCCTAAACTGGCTTTCTTGGAACATCTCACAAGGTCATTTCAGTCAAAGCCCTGAGAAAATAACTATTTCCTTCAACTGTGTCACATTACAAAAGAAAACATGTGGTTATTAACTGTATGCAAACAAACACATTGCCATGAATTAATGATATTCACAAATAGTTTACAAATTTGGGAGAAATTAGGCAGAGAGAGGGAAATGACTCAAATTCTGTTTATAAAAGCATACTCAATACACTTAAAGTATATTTCGAGGCTATAAATAACTCAAAAGAAAAAGATTCTCCAGACTTTAGACACAAAACAAAAAGAATCTGCAATATTTGGAACAATAAAAGCCATAAAAATCATTTCTGTCTTCCATTAGTTCAATCCATGCAATCAACTCCTGCTCTACTTCATATTAGGTTAGCAATCTTTATGAACACATCAGCCTTTCAATTGGTACCCTGGAAGTTTTCTCTCTAATTCAATGACACAATCTCCAAAGCTATCAGAAACTTGTATTCAAGAGTCCTTTTCATGATTTCCTCCAGAGAAGCAAGCACTGGACTGTAGCTTATTATAAGTCACATTTATTGAGAAGGAACAAAGTAAAACATCAATGATGGATGACAAAAGTCTTAAGACAGTCATAGATAAAAGACATAATTGACAAGGAAATTTATTTATTTCTGTGGTATACAGCAATATAACATAATAATCATATATTACTGACAACCTATATTAAGACATATCAGAATTTTAGGAATCTCATATAATCCTGGAACACATATTAATAACACATCTATATAAATATAACTCAAAGGAAATTAAATACCATCTCAGATTTGATAATGCCTCCTCTATAATTCTAACATTACAAATAAGCCTAGCAAGCCCAACATGTCTCTTTTGAACTTCAGGAAACTTAAGATCCAAAAAATTTGAGGTCAGAAAACTGAATTTAAAACTCAAAAAAGTCTGTCAGATTTCAAAGGTCTCACTGACGTTCAATATCACAAAATAAGATCACAAGTTACTATAAAATTGTCATTCAGGTAGCCAAAATTATAATACAAAAACGTTTACTCTTCCATACAGAGGAAACACAGTTTCCCAAACAGTAACACCTAATACTTAAGACAGCATGAGGCCAACTAAATCTGTCTCTTCCCCCTCCGTTTTCTCCCTGCAGTTCACTCAAAAGGTAAACAAAAACTTTTTATCTCTTAATACTATCCAAACACT
The DNA here is from genome assembly GCF_037993035.2 of Macaca fascicularis. Classification (NCBI taxonomy): domain Eukaryota; kingdom Metazoa; phylum Chordata; class Mammalia; order Primates; family Cercopithecidae; genus Macaca; species Macaca fascicularis. The sequence continues at coordinate 14,729,621 of NC_088388.1, forward strand.
TTGTTCAAAAGCAAAAACCAAAATTTTACCTTCCTGTAGTGCATTACTAATGTTAAAGCTAATTTTAATAAAACCTTATAAACAAATCTAATTTTAATCAGTTTGACCACAAGGTAAGATTTCATAATTTTTTATCAATGTTTTCAATTTTCTATTAAACATCAGATCAATGCTCTAAGAAAGCCCTGTTATTGTAATACATGCCCTGATTCTGGTTTTTCATTAGTGTCCTTTTTATATTAATGTTTAATTACAGAAAATCTTTGAACTTATCTAGTCCATTAGATGGGCCCGTACAATCTCACAGGCCCACCTTTTCCATGATAGTCCCTGGGCCTAGAGGGATCAAATAGTTTAATTTCTAGTCTTGTGTTTCACAAAAGCAGTTCATTTTGTTGACCCCCTTCTCCTGAGTGTGATGATGATGCCTCAACTGGTGTTAATGCTCATAATTTAGCAGGGGTCATTGCCTTTTTCCAACCCAGGAGTCAAAGCCCTGTAACTTACCAGCACAAACATTAGTTAATAAGATATTTACACTACAGAAAGTCTGATTATTCTTTTTAACATGTTACAAATTAAAACACTATGATTTGGCATTTAGGAGTTACTGCCTGCGGTACTTCAAACCATTGTATTAAAGTAGTTAGGTTGCTCATTGCATATATCTAATTGCTAGCATTCTAGTGACAGAACTGTGACAAAAAACATCCAAAGTGTCATAGGTCCTATGCCAAACATATCAAAGGAAGACAACTAACTTTTCTCTCCATCATTAAAAAATGGTAAATGCAAATACCAGTATAAGGATAAAAAATCTCCTTTCACTTAAATACTATACAATGAAACAAGAATGAAGTAAAAACAAACACAAAATAATTTCTTTTCAGCTATTTTAAAAGGGCATTATCACATCTTTCCAAGATTGGCTTCTAGATAGAGCACTGACATCTAATTAGCTACCTTTCACCACCCAAATCTTCAAACCAGTCTAACACTTGCACATGTTTTGTTTTCAAGCACACACATGAAGGCCCATCAGTAGTAAATGGCTTGGGATAAAAAAAATCACTAGAAAGTCTCACATTTTTATTGCTACATAATCCAAGTGAGTGTCACTTAATTTTAGTAATGTTCAATACAACCAGATTAGTTTGAGAGAAATCCCAATCAATATAATTTATTTAACAACAAGGCCAGTCTTTTTTGAATGTTAAAACTTCGTAGCCATATCATAGTATTTCTTCATTACCTAAAGGGAAAGATGTGAAACCTACTCAAATTACTAATTGAATTGAATTACCTTGGAAATAAACATCATTTAAACATTTTTATTCTTACCTACTTTTTCAAATAATAAATAATGTACAATTTCTGTTCAGAACTTATTTAGAAAGCCTTTTATGCAATTTTCTTTTGCCTGGAGCCTTAAAGCTCTCATAGCTCTCTAGATCATCAGAGGCAAGTAAAACCAAGTGAATTCTAAACGGCTGTTGTGCTCTGTCAATTCCTGCAGGCCCAACAAATGTAGCCTAGGAATTCAGATAAATAGAACAATTGATGACTTGCTAGAAATGCACAGGAAACAAAATAACTGTTCACAGAACAAAATAAAAGCCTTCCACCAGAAACTAATAAAAAAAAAAACCCACAATGGTTTTATATATATGAATACACAAGCCAACCCAAAGGAGAAAAAAACAGCAAACAAATGAAAATTTAGAAGCAAAAACAAATAAACAGAAAACCAACCCTAAATTTTTCCTACTCAGTTTATCTTAGAAGCTAACATGTTACCTACAGCCTAAAAACCTATATAATGAATATTTTATTCCTGATACACAATTCAATATCTTTAAGTCTACCAATATCACCATAAATCCTGTGCAATCAGGAAATTCACTCTAGGTACATGATCAGTAAATACTCCAGTGCCAGCAATATTCATGCAAAACAGTAAACATAGTATGAAGCAATGCAAGCAGATACGTGAAATTTGGTTCTACGCTAAATCTGGCTTCATGCTTCTCTGCACTGAAAAAGAATCACCAAACTGCCAATGCATTTCTTTACAATATTTCTTATTTTACTTGAATCAAGACTAAGAGTTTTAAATATGAAAATGTTAATTAGCCAAATTTCTACAAATCCTTATCATGTTTTAAATAATATTTTATTATGTAAACTTTTTCAGCTTTCTATTTTCACTCTATCTGTATGAAGACAGACACACAAAGAAACAGGAAAAATTACGTATGACTTACGTAGACAATCCACGACATGCCTGAGCTTTCTGTTCAGTCCCAGATTTTCTTCTTCTTCTTTAGATAACCAGTCATTTTACTCGAGGCCAAAACAATTTACCATACAAGATACTTTCTCATGAAAATTATTATCTTTTCTTTACAACCTTCCTTACCAAAAATATGTTTTTATAAGCATAACTTTCTTCATAACTCTTTGCCCTACTTACAGATTTCTTACTACCTTGTGTCATAAATAACTTTTTCAAATATGTAATTTGAAATAACTTTTAATTTTTATTATTTTTGCTACTAATAACACATCTTTTTGGCACATTTTATGTATATAATTACATATTAACTATAATTCTTGTCCTTAGTAGCCTTAACTTTTAGTGAAACCCTGAAAAGCAAGAAATCTTGAACTATCAGATATAAGCGTTTTATAGATAAGAACAATTCCACAATTTTTAGAAATATATTTCCCCATAGCACAACCCTTTCTTAATTGGAAATGATCCAGATATTCAATGAGCATCAAAAATAATTTTCAAATTTTAAATTACACAAAAAGTTTACCTAAAACATTTATCCCATTTATATGTACTCAATTCCTTCATTTTTAACAGTTTATTTAGGTTACTTCTGAAAACTGAGATATTAGACACCATCATTTAAACTCAGACGTTGTTAACCATTTTATAATCTATGAATATCAGGTCTTCACTGAAATAAGAACCTTAAAGTTAATTACATAGACATTCTCACCAATAACAGAGAAGATTCATCTGTTTTATTTTATTTTATGTTATTCTTTTAAGTTCTGGGGTACATATACAGGATGTGCAGATTTGTTACATAGGTAAATGTATGCCATGGTGGTTTGCTGTCACCTATCAACCCATCACCTATGTATTAAGCCCAGCATGTATTAGCTATTTTCCCTAATGCTATCATCATCTGTGTCCTCCCCTGACAGGCCCCAGTGTGTGTTGTTCCCCTCCCCATGTTCGTGTGTTCTCATTGAGAACATGATATGTGTCTCTTGAATACAGCACACCAATGGGTCTTGTCTTTTTATCCAGTTTGCCATTCTGTGTCTTTTAATTGGGCATTTAGCCCATTTACATTTAAAGTTAGTGCTGTTATGTGAGAATTTGATCTTGTCCTCATGATGCTGGCTGGTAAATTTTGCAGAGTTGTTAATGCAGTTGCTTCATAGTTCCATTGGCCTGTGTACTTCAGTATCTTTTTGTAGTGGCTGGTATTTTTCCCCTTGCCAATCATGTTTGGTGCTTCATCCAGGAGCTCTTGCAAGGCAAGCCTGGTGGTGATGAAATCCTTCAGCGTTTGCTTGTCTAAAAATGATTTTATTTCTTTTTCACTTATGAAGCTTAGTTTGGTCAAATATGAAATTCCAGGTTGAAAATTCTTTTCTTTAAGAATGTTGAATGGCCCCCAATTTCTTCTGGCTTGTGGGTTTCTGCTGAGAGGTCTGCTGTTAGTCTGACGGGCTTCCCTTTCTAAGTGATCTGGCCTTTCTGGCTGTCCTTAACATTTTTTCTTCATTTTGACCTTAGATAATCTGAAGATTATGTGTCTTGGGGTTGATCTTCTTGTGGAGTATGTTATTGGGGTTCTCTGGACTTGCTGAATTTGAATGTTGACCTGTCTTGCTAGGTTGGGGAAGTTCTCCTGGATGATATCCTGAAGTGCATTTTCCAATTTGGTTCCATTCTCCTCGTTTCTTTCAGGTATTTCTATCAGTCATAGGTTTGGTCTTTTTATGTAGTCTTATAGTTCTCAGATGTTTTGTTAGATCCTGTTTATTGTTTTTTCTCTAATCTTGTCTGACTGCCTGATTTCAGCAAGATAGTCTTCAAGCTCTGTTATTCTTTCTTCCACTTGGTTGATTTGGTTGTTGATACTTGTGTTTGCATCATGAAGTTCTCTTGCTGTGCTTTTCAGCTCTATCAGGTCATTTATGTTCCTCTGTAAACTGATTATTCTAGATAACAGCTCATGTAATGTTTTATCATGGTTCTTATCTTCTTTGCATTGGCTTAGAACATAATCCTTTAGCTCTGCAAACTTTGTTATTACCCACTTTCTGGCATCTGCTTCTGTCAGTTCATCTGTCTCAGCTTCAGTCTCATTCTATGCCCTTGCTGGAGAAGTGTTGCAATCATTTGGAGGAGAAGAGGCATTCTGACTTTTGGAATTTTCAGGAATTTTGCATTGATTTTTCCTCACTTTCAGGGATTTATCTACCTTGGATCTTTGAAGCTGTTGATCTTCGTATGGGGTTTTTGTGTGGTCTTTTGTTGATATTGTTGTTGTTGTAGCCTTCTGTTAGTTTGTTTTTCTTCTAACAACCAGGCCTGTTTCTGCATGTCTGCTGCAGTTTGCTGGGGGTTCACTGCAGACTCTGTTCACCTAAGTATCACCAGTGGAAGCTTCAAGACAGTAAAAATTCCTGCCTGTTCCTTTTTCTGGAAGCTTCATCCCAGTGGGGCACCAACCTGATGCCAGCCAGAACCCTCCTGTATGAAGTTTCTAGTGACCCCTGTTGGGAGGTCTTACCCATCCAGGAGGCATAGGATCAGGGCCCTGCTTATGGAAGCAGACTGGCTCTCCCTTAGCAGAGCTGGTGCATGGTGCTGGGGAAATCTCCCATGTCCAAATTATACAGACTCTTCAGAGCCAGCAGGCAGGAAAGATTAAGTCTGCTGAACCTGAGACTGTGGCCGTCCCTTCCCTCAGGTTCTCTGTCCCAGGGAGATGTGAGTTCTGTCTGTAAACCCCTAGATGGAGTTGCTGGAATTCCTGTAGGGAGGCCCTGCTTGGTGAGGAGGGATGGATCCAGGTCCCACCTAAAGAGGCAGCCTGGCCATGATCTGTCACAGCCACTGTGCTGTGATGTGGGGTGTACCACCCAGTCCAGACCACCCAATGTCCCTAGCACTTATAGGGGAAAACTGCCTGTCGTGGCAGTAACCCTTCACCCCAGGAACTCAGTCGTCTTAGGCAGACTCAAGGAGGCTGTGCTGGCCAGCCAAGATTTCAAACCAATGGGTCTTAGCTTGCAGGATTCCATGGAAGTGGGACCTGCTGAGTGAGGCCATTTGGCTCCCTATCTTCAGCCCCCTTTCCACTGGAGTGGAGAGTTCTCTTGCCTCACTGGAGTTCTGGGAACCACCAGAGTATGCAAAAACTGCAGCTCTGTGCCTGCCTGAACAGCCACCGACTGGAGCAGCTGCCATGGGTCTGCCCAGTTTTATGCTTGAGACCCAAGGCCCTGGTGGTGTAGGCTCACGAGGGAATCTCCTGATCTGCAGATTGCAAAAGTCCATGGAAAATTGTAGTACCCCAGGCAGGTAGCATAGTCCCTCCCTGCCTCCCTTGGCTTGGGGCGGGAGGTCTCTTTTTCCTGAGCAGCTTTTGTGTGAACCATCACCCCATCCTACTTTTCCTTGCTCTCCATAGGTTGCCCCAACTGCCTAGTCACAATGAGAAGATCTAAGTACCTCAGTTGTAAATGCAGAAATAACTTGTCCTTTGCATTTGTTTCAGTGGGAGCTGCAGACTGAAGCTGTTCCTACGTGGCCATCTTGGTCCCTCTCCCCTCAGGTGTTTTCATTAAACCAATAACATATTTAGTATTACTTATTAAAAAATCTGCACAAAGATCTTTTTGTTTTGGCTAGGTTTATATTTTTATAACCTTCTATGCCAAACCCTGACACCTCAAAATATCTACAAAAGACAAATATGAAATCCAGATGAAAATGTATGCTGACAATTTTGAAGGCATTTCTACTTTTATTTTACCAATAATTTTAAAGCCAGCTTGTTTAGTAAAGTTATACTTGTCATGTGAACTTGAAAATTGCTTGGACTTATTTGCTTAATTTATGAGTGCTCTTTTACTTATAAGCCAATTTGTAGACACAGTGTATAAGAGTAAGTGCATACAAATAAACGCATCTAGACATGTATACACACACACAAACGAAGATCCAATAGCTTTTGCCTAGATAGCCATGAGATAGTAATACAAGTTCACTGGTTTTACTTTCTTTGCCCCAATAGGTAATCCAATGAAGGCTGTGAACCAAAATCTTGGGTAAAGCAGTTTCCATGGCAGTTAGATTTTTAAAGGCCAACTTCCTCAGACTTCAAAGAACAATGGGGACAAATAGCACCACAGGAGAATATCACATACTAGCCAGGCCCGACCCTGCTTAGAACTGCAGCACAAAAGCCTGGGTACATGCGATTCCAACCCAGTTTCCCATCCAACTGGGTCAAACAGTGTTGTAAAAGAATATCAAGTTTACCAAATTCTAATTTCCTATGACTATATCAAAGACACACAAATAATCACCAGAACACAGTCCAACTGCTGCAGCAACAAACAAGCCCCACGAATGCCCAAACTGTCCCATTGTCATCTGCAAGAGAAAATTCTAAGGACAGCTTAGTACTAGACCTCTGAACCTCTGCCAAGGACATCCCCTTTGGAGAGGTTGAGGTCTGGAATAGGATCCCCTGGGAAATCCCCCTTTGGGGTCCAATCTTAGAGTGTCAGATATCTCTGACCTTAGGTGGGCCCTGGTGTCACTTTTTATGTTTTCTCTCCAGAGGCAATGGCCTACTATGAGCTTTCCCTTTGTCCCTGGATGAAGGCTTTGACTTCTAGCATCCTTGTAATTTGATAAAGCCACACTTTCCCAGGCTCCCTATTCCACTAGAGTGATAGCCATGAACTTTAATGATAGGAACTGGAGGCTGGAGAAAGAAGGTCAAAACACCTAAAAGACATTATCTTTTGTAGTTAAGGATTAACCCTATAGGAAATTTTAGCATAAGAAAGGGAGGTTTAAATCACTTGAAGTGTGTGTATTCACCATGGAAGAGCTCCCAAGCTACATTGCAGCTGCCGCTTGTGTCACACATAACAGTCAGGACTATAACCAGAAAGATAGAAGACTCTTCCTTTTTCCAGGCAGGGCAGCTGTAGAAAAAAGTGTTCCCATATATGGAAGAGAGAGGAAAAGGTAAAAAGAGAAGAAAAATAAATCCCAACCTTTGGGATTACCTCTTGGCAAGCTCCCCAAAATCTGTTACCGGTGGAGGATGTCCACGTTCTTGGGTTTTTGAACAAATAATTGAACAAAACACACAAAGCAATGAAAGAAAAGCACAGATTTATTGAAATGAAAGTACACTCCACAGAGCAGGAGTGGGCTCAGGCAAGTGGCTCAAGAGAACTGGTTACAGAATTTTCAGGTGTCTTTTTTTTTTTTTTTTAATGGAGTCTCATTCTGTCAACCAGGCGGGAGTGCATGGTGTGATCTGGCTCACTGCAACCTCCGCCTCCCAGATTCAAGCGATTCTCCTGCCCCAGCTTCCTGAGTAGCTGGGACTACAGGCATGCGCCCATATCTTTGAGCCCATTTTATATGATGGTTCTTGAGCAAAAGACAAACATTTCTGAAGACTTGCTTCTTTAATGGTTGTGTGTATAAACCATGTGAATCATCACAATCAACCCTAAATCACATCTGTTTTGGCCATAACTATTCTTCCTTAATCCCCTTGCAATTTCTACATCCTCTGATTCATCTATCAGCATATGTGAGATTTTGTTATTTTTCTTGTTTTACTGTCTTCTTCCAGAGTTGTTAACATTCTTTTCTAAACTTCTCTGTATTCTTTCCCCAAAGCATAGAACATGGGTAGGTCAAACTATATGCTTAATAAATATTTATTGGACAATGAATAAATATATCCAAATTCATTTGGTAGGAAATTTAGAGATTTTATTCTACAATAAGGGAATTAACACTTATTAGATGCTTATAATATGTCAAGCATTGTGCACAGCAGTTTTTTAAAGTTGTGTTTCAATTCTATAACATATACACAGATTCCTTGTTTGAAAAAATTCATATGCTAGCAGAGAAAATGCTTATTTGACTTTATCCTCAATTTCAATCTCTTTCTGTGCTCCCCAATAGGTAATGACTATTAAGAGTTGAGATGTAAATTTAGACTTTTTCTGCATATTCACATTCATGTATATGTACCAATTGAAAATAAATAATACTATTTTATGTGACTCTGTGTGTATTTACATAAATGGTATCATACTGAGTGATCATTCCACGCCTTGCTTTTTTTTCATTGAATATTATTTCTTGGAGCTCTTTCTGTGTTAATAGATCTACCTCGGTCTTTTTAAATTGTTTCATAGAATTGATACACAAAATCTATGTACCTATTCACCCATTAATGGATATTTAGGTAGTTTCCAGATTTTACCAATTTATTACAAAACAGTAATTGAACATGCTGCTTTATGCCAATAAGCAATGTTTTTTCTTTCTTTCTTTTCTTTTCTTTTTTTTTTTTTTTTTTTTTCAGATGGAGTCCAGCTCTTTTGCCCAGGCTGGAGTGCAGTGGCACAATCTCGGCTCATTGCAACCTCTGCCTCCTAGGTTCAAGTGATTCTTCTGCCTCAGTCTCCTGAGTATCTGGGACTACAGGCATGCGCCACCATGCCCGGCTAATTTCTGTATTTTTAGTGGGGACAGGGTTTCACCATATTGGCCAGGCTGGTCTCAAACTGCTGACCTCGTGATCCGCTTGCCTCGGCCTCTCAAAGTGCTGGAATTACAGGCTTGAGCCATCGCTCTCAGCCCTAATATGCAATTTTTATGGTAGAAACTGAGAGGTTGAATTGCTGTTTCTAGGGAATGTCTACCCATCTATGTAACAGGGCACCAATCACCTTACACTTTTTGGAAGAATGATATTGTTACTCTCTTTTGATGGGCTCTTTATATGTATCCCTTTAATCCTTGAAACAGTACTGTTAGATTGGGTTGTTTATTTTCCTCATCTACATACAACATACTACAGATGACAGAAAGGCTCCTCACATACACTATTTCTCTTTCAGTTCTCACAACCACACTATGAGATAGAAATTTTCATCATTTTTATGTGAGATAAGATATATAAAGCTGGAAAGGAGGTGAAGTAAACTATACTCTGACATACACTAATAAATTAAGAAAATCTCAAGTGCATATTTACATGACATCAGGGTCATTCATTGAAAATACACATTTTTCACTTGTATGCTTGGTACCACTCAGAGACAAAGAAGAAAATATTAAAGCAAATTCTTTCAAAAACTTGCTAAATATTTTCTCTAGTCAGGCGTGATGTAAGTGCAGAAAGAGAAAGAAGAACTGGCTTGCTTCTGCAAAATAGAATCAGTTTTAATAAGATCGCCACCTAAGTTATTTACCAGGAGTGATGAGCTGCATATAACATAGCATTATTCAAAAGTAATGAATTTCTTAATGGAGAAACTTTGTAATTTTTTTTTCATAAATGGCCATAAAACAAGGAAGAAACCAAAATGTTAAAACATAAACAGAATTGAATTAGTAATGAATAAGTAATGCTTTCCAAAGTTAATGATAGCAAGGAGGCTCTACCCAGTTTACAGCCACTGTCTACACTCAGCTAAAGGACTCACCAGTTGTGCTTGTAGCCTCTAGCAAAGGAAAACCGTCTTAAGTGTCAACGTACCAAGTATCAGGGGTTGGGGGAACAGTTCATAAAGAGAGGAATGGATGTTTTAAAGTCTACCCCCGGATTAAGCCAGGTACGAAAAGACTGCCACACGACATTGCATCAGAATCCACAAAGAACGATTTATACTGAAAGACTCTAGAAGAAATAGACTCTCTGACAACTGTCCTCTTCACTACAATTTTCCTGTATTCATCCTATTAACAATCTATACTGTATCATTGAACATGGAAACATAAACTCTTTCCACATTGGTCACTAACAAGTTTTGAGTGAAATTTGTGGCCCATCTGTAGCAAGAAGTTTAGTCACTCTGGGAGCACTTTTTTTTTTTTTTTTTTTTTTTTTTTTTTTTTTTTTTTAAGATGGAGTCTCCCACAGTTGCCTGGGCTGAAGTGCAATGGTGTGATCTCAGCTCACTGCAACCTCTGCCTCCCAGATTCAAGCTATTCTCCTGCCTCAGCCTACTGAGTAGCTGGGATTACAGGCGCCCGCCACCATACTGGCTAATTTTTTGTATTTTTTAGTAGAAATGGGGTTTCACTATGTTGGCCAGGTTGGTCTCAAACTTCTGACCTCATGATCCATCTGCCTCGGCCTCCCAAAGTGCTGGGATTACAGGAAGTGAGCCACCATGCCCAGTCTTTTATTCTTATTCCCGGCTTTTCTCTGCATCTCTGTTTTTGCTTTTATCATTCGTCACTTTTTTTTTTTTTTTTTTTTTTTTAGATGGGGTGTCACTCTGTTGCCCAGGCTGGAGTGCAGTGGCGCGATCTCAGCTCACTGCAAGCTCTGCCTCCCGGGTTCACGCCATTCTCCTGCCTCAGCCTCCCAAGTAGCTGGGATGACAGGCACCCGCCACCACGCCCAGCTAATTTTTTTTGCATTTTTAGTAGAGACCGAGTTTCACCATGTTAACCAGGATGGTCTGGATCTTTTGACCTCGTGATCTGCCCGCCTCGGCCTCCCAAAGTGCTGGGATTACAGGCCTGCGCCACTGAGCCTGGCCTAAATTTTTTATTTTGCATATTTTATATATCTTTGCAGAATGCTTGGTTAAACATTTTGGAACAAAGTAGAGTATAATAAAGTCCAAGATTTTGCTTTACCCAGAAAGATGATGCATCAGAAAGAGGATGTGTCATGGTTCTTTTGGTAGCAAATATCAGAAATGTCAATCCACTGCCACCAGAAGAAAAGAAATCATAAATACCCACGTTAGAAAGTCAATTAGGATAGGAATTCGAAGAATTGTGCTTGGTGTCTTACTCAAATTGGGTCTTTTTAGATAAAATAGACATCCCAGTGTCTTCATGTATATAATGGAAATATTAATAGCTGTTCTTCCATCATATGAATTACCCGTACAAGTTTGAGTGAGGGTCAAACTAAATAATGTAAGTAAAATAAATTTTGTGAACTATGAAATCAATGAAACTTCTAATATGTGTAAAGTGAACCCTCAAGTGTGTTTTGAATCTCTCTACATTTTGTGGTTTCGTGGATCCGATTAAAATAAGAAGGAAAACCATTTTTTAAAAGAAACCACAAAACCGCATCATAACCTAATTTTTGGTAACTCATTCATGTAATGTGGAACTGCCCCCTTTCTATCAAGATTATGACTTTAGTACTTCTATTTATGATCATTTTAACTGGACCACAGCTCCCTTTTTGTGACGAAAACTGCTAAAACTGCAGGGAAAGATAAACTGCTAAAAATCCGAAAACCTATGGAGATAACTCCTAATGAAGATGAGCACACTTGGTCTCTAATATCTGCTGAAAAATACTAAGTCCTTTAATCCATCCCTAAATCAAAGCATAAAATCAAATTGTAAGGGAGCAAATGAAGACCCTCTTCCCTTTATCAATTGCTCAATGGCAGTTTAACAGATTTTGACAAACACTTCAACGAATACTTTTACCTTCAATGAAACCAACACATTCTCTTGCTTGTAGAGATGCGGAGTAGAGTCAGGAATAAAAGAATAAAACAATAGTAAAACACACATGTTATTTTACTACTTTTCAATGTGCTGAGATAAAAATACCATATCATACTGTTGTTCTCACTGACAGTTTGCTGAGGAAGAGAATATACAAGGTGAAGGTGATTATTATTTGAAATGGAAAACTACATACAGTGAGAGTCAAGAATACAGTATGGGCTCCATAAACAATGTGGAATGAGTTAGCAGGTCTTAGAGGACATTCCAGGCAACTTTTCATATTTATTTTCACTGCCAAGTATTATCACTGTTATTTGTAAAGAATCACAGGAAATCCTACTATCCATGCTTCTGAGGACACTAAAGGGCATATGTGTTTGAAGCTTTGACCGTCACCTTTCAATCATGATTGTGGTCAGCTGAAAAATAAGCCCTCCTCTCCCAAAGATGCCCACATTCTAACCCCCAGAACTTGTGAATGTGCTACCTTATGTTGTATAAAGGAGTCAGTCATGGGGGACGTGACAACAGAAGCAGAAGGTTGGAATGATATGGAGAAAGGACCACAAGACAAGAATACAAAAGCCAAAAGAGGCAAGAAAACAGATTTTCCTCTGAAGCTTCCAGAAGGAATGCAGCTCTGAAAACACCTTAATTTTAGACTTCTGACCTCCAGCACACTGTTGGGAGTCAGACTTTTCTTACCTGGCTTAATCCAGGAGTAGACTTTAAAACATCCATCCCTTGTCTTATTAACTGCTCCCCCAATCCCTGATACTTGGAAAATAAATTTGTGATAATTTGTTGAGACAGCCATAGGAACCTACTGCAATGATCCACAAAATGACCCCAACCCCCACCCCCATGGAACATCCTGAGGGATCTTATAAAAGAGAAATTGTATCATTTTACTCTCCTGAATAAAACCTTTTATTAACTGCTGAAGTCCCCAATTCTTATTATACACAATGTACGATCAAATCCACTCCTTTACCTGTCTCTCGAGTCTCTGCTCAAACCACAGCCACCTCTGTAATCTGTAGTCATCCTAGACTTCCCATCATTATCTCCATTCTCTCTCAGTATGTCTCAATCTCTGTCTCTCTATCTGTGATATGGTTTGGATATATGTCTTTTCCAAATCTCCCTTTGAAATGGGATTCCCAACGTTGGAGGTAGGGAGGTAGGGCCTGGTGGGTGGTGATTGGATCATGGGGGCGAATCCCTCATGAATAGAAGGGCACCATCCCCTTGGCGATAAGTGAGTTCTCGCCCAGTTAGTTCACCTGACAGCTGGTTGTTTGAAAGAGTTTGGGACATCCACCTTCTCTCTCTCTTGCTCCCACTCTAGCCATGCGATGTGTGATGCACCTGCTCCCCCTTTGCATTCTGCCGTGATTCCTGAGGCCTCTCCAGGAGCAGATGCTGGTGCCATGCTTTGTGTAAAGCCTGCAGAACTCTGAGCCAATGAAACCTATTTTCTTTACATATTACCAAGCCTCAAATGTTCCTTTACATGAATGCAAAATGGCCTAAAACACTCTGTCTGTCTCTGTGTCTCTCTCTGCCTTTCTGTCTGTCTATCTCTCTGTCTCTATTTCTGACTCACTCTATCTCTGTCTCCCTGTCTCTGTGTCTCTATCCGTGGTCTCTCTGTTTCCTTTTTCCCTCTCTGTTTCTGTTTCTCTGTCTCCATGTCTATCTCTTTGTCTTTCTGTTTCTGTATATATCTCTGTCTCTATCTCTATATATCTGTCTATTTCTGTCTCTGTCTCTGTCATTCTCTCTCTGTTCTTCTATGTCTCTATGACAAAGATAGTCTCTGACTCTGTTTTTGTCTCTTCTTTCTCTGTCTCTCTCTCTTTGTGTCTGTTTCTGTTCCTCTCTGTATCTCTGTCTGTCTCTCTGTCACTCCGTTTCTCTGTCTCTGTCTCCATGTGTGGCTCTCTTTGTCGCTGAATCTCCATCTCCCTCTCCATCTGTCTTGGAGGGCCATGCTGATCCCCAGGGTCACATTGAGGTCCCTGCTATGTTCTCTCAGCACCTTGAACCTCCCTTTCGCATAGTGCATCCTGCTCAATGTCTGTCCTTGAATGACTCTAATCTTCATGGCAAAGCAAGTGGTGCCTGACTCAGTATTTGCTCAACAAATTTGGGGAGGAGTACCTTATTAATTTGACTGTACCTCACAACGTTTTTAGAGCTATCCGTGATCTCCTAGTGACTAGTCTACCCACTCTCCTCTGTTTACAAGCAAATAACTGGAGCTCCCAGTGGGGAAATAATTGGCTAATGTCTCACAGCTGGTTAATGAAAGCACTCTTCTGGCCCAGCAATCTTTCCACTTATCACACAACAGCTGGGTGTTGCTTGTTGACAACTTACCCAACAGGAGGTGAAAGGTTCTAGAAGGAAGAATGCAGTATGGTCTAAAAACCCTTGCTCCACTCTTTGGCGACTCTGATTTCCTGTTTTCAAGGAAATCATGCTACTTCAGCTCTATCCCATGAATCTTATAGCTTGGGAAATTTCTTCTCATCATACTTATTATGCCTTAAATGGAAGAAACCATAAGAGAATATATCGACTGGCAGTTTTCCAATTGTGTTCCGGGGATCCCAGGCCTGCTCTGAGAGGTGAGGAGGAAGTGAACCTCTGGGCTTTGGCACCCTGCTTCCTACTCAACCGAGGGAGCTCCTCTTTTATATGTATTATATTTTTGATTTCCATGTAAGCTTACATGGGAAAAGAAAGGCTCTACGGCTGAATAATGCTTATAATCCACAAATTTAATATAATCCTCTAATTTTGTAAATGAGAAAATGAAAGCCCAGAGAAAGGAAGCAATTTGCTAGATGGTGACAGAGCTAGGATTCACGCCGACTGCTCCTGACTCCTCATGTCCTGACCATAACCTTGCCTCTCTATGAAAAATTCCTTCGTATTATCTTACCCATCATGAAAGTACAGGAGAAGAACATTGCAGAGATCTGGCTCTTGTTAACATCCCACTGCCAGTGAAGTTAGTCTCCAGACCTTTCTCCACCCCAAGACCTCAGCTCTCTCTGTCTTTTTCTCTCTCCACTTCACTGATGCAATCACCAGCTGCTCTTTTGCCCTCTCCCGACTCTTAGGAAAAGTTCTGTTCTCATCACTTGAAGAAATAGCAGTTCTTCATCTTTATTCTAGCGGTTCAGGGAGAGGGAAGGCAGATTACATCTGCAGCCTGAGCTCTCCCTATGGAAAGAAAGTTGTTACCTCCGGAAAGAAAGGATTTTAGACTTCTGTGAAAGTATTATTTTATTCAGGGCAGGGGTGTGACAGCAGGAAGATTTGTTTCCCACAGCCCTGAAACCATAATACCTGCATGGCCACCTGTTATATCTATGAAAAAGTTAACCATTACAAAATAATTGTAACAAAAGGGAATTTGGCTGGGTGAGCTGACGCATGGAAACCCTGCCCTGCATATACTCAGGTATGGACACATTTCTTCAAACACAAAGATTCAAGCTCAAAACCAAGAAAGGGAAATATCTGAAGGCCAAAAAGAGAGAACTCAAAATCAGAGCAGTAAGTGGGAGCTGAAGCCCTGCGGCTAAGGAGCTTGCTGGGCCTTATGTAGACTTAATGGCAGAGTCTTGGGGCTTTAAGCGCTGTGGGTGGGGATCTAGGCTGCTGGTCCTGTGTACAATGTTCAAGGGGGTGATGGAACTGTTTTGGGAGTCAAGAAGGCCTATGACCACATAGGTGTGACGTTTTTGTTCACATTGATCCCAAACCAAGAAATTATCATAAATGCTGGTTCAGCATAAGACCTCATATACGGCCGGGTGCGGTGGCTTAAGCTTGTAATCCCAGCACTTTGGGAGGCCGAGGCGGGCGGATCACAAGGTCAGGAGATCGAGACCACAGTGAAACCCCATCTCTACTAAAAATACAAAAAATTAGCCGGGCGCGGTGGCGGGCGCCTGTAGTCCCAGCTACTCAGGAGGCCGAGGCAGGAGAATGGCGTGAACCCAGGAGGCGGAGCTTGCAGTGAGCCGAGATCGCGCCACTGCACTCCAGCCTGGGCAACAGCGTGAGACTCCGTCTCAAAAAAAAAAAAAAAAAAAAAAAAAGACCTCATATACTCAGCATATTCAGTATAAGTTTATTCAGTATATTGAGTCTAAGGCCTCATATACTGGTAGAGTAGGCCTCAGTAGAGGCAAAGTTAAAACCATCTTGGAGGGACAGTTCCATAAACCAGAGCAAACCAGCCTCCACAGCAAACAACCCCAGTGGAAATGGAGCTCAAGACTCAGAAATTACAAACCACACAAGGAAGCAAGTCACAAAGGGGAAGTATCAACAGAAACAAAATAGGAAAATTTCCACACCATGACCTGGATTCAACAAGATATTCTTTTTTTTTTTTTTTTTCTGAGAAAAACATCATGGTCATAATTTTTAGTTGAAGAAGTTTGTTATCACTGGATTGCAGAATCATAGACCATGTGTCATTCAGATGCTGGAAAGAATCTCAACAAGCTTTTTTCTATTTTACAGATGGGGAAACAGAGACTCAGAGAGGGAAAGTGACTTGTCTAAAGTCACCCTTAGGTTAGTGGGAGAAAGAGGAATAGAATCAAAGTTGCCAGGTTTCTAGCCCTGTGCTACTTTTTTCTGTCCCATGAGGCCCTGATTTCTCAAGGTAAAAATTAAAAATCTAGCTTCAAGAGAGGACCAGTAGAAAAGAGGGACAGAAAGACCTACCCAGGATCCAGGAAAAGTTGGAGTGAGGACCCTAGTTCTAATTAGCAAAGCTCCTATTTGGCTCTCTAATAACTAGAAACTTTAAATAAATGCCTTGTGTCTTGTATTTGTGTTATACTGACCTGGTTCTCTTTCCTAGCTTTCCCGTACTTAGTCCTTCTCCTGCTGTTGGCATAATGAAAGTGTTATTACAATTGGGGCAAGTCTGGTTCTGTGATAGTTCCTCCTTCCTTTCCAATCTGTGTCTTCTATATCTATGTAGGAGGGTTAGGAACAGGCAGAGGGGTAAGACCAGGTACCTGTAGGCCAGCCTCACTAGCTGCAGGCAAAGATGGGAAGCAAGGTGGGTATGGAACTGGCTATGGGTTCAGCCGTGCAGGGCCACAGCCTCGAAGACCAGATCAGATGTAAATAAGGCCAAAGCTTTTGGCATAGAGGAGCACTGTCTTTAGGCTTTGTAATTAATTCATTATATAAGACATCAGGTTTACACCATCCCCACCATCCCAGGTTTACCAAGGATATAACTTCAGACCAGAAAATCAATTCTTTTATAGTAAGAAACACAAATATAGTACAAACTAGACCCAGGGTAACTGTTCAAAAATATTGAAGTAAATTGAAACAAAAACTTCATAATAATGTTACTTAAGCTTGAGTATTCTATCTCAATGAGTCATGGCCTGCTTTTCCAGGGAAATGTTTGAGAAAAACTGTCGGATTTGTCTGTTTTATTCACGTCTTTATTCATTCAATATAAGCAAACTATGTACCAAACACTGCTACATTCCAAGAAGAGAATGATAAACCAATGACACAGTCCTCTGCCATTGAAGAGCTTACATTCACTCGAGGAGAGACCCAAACAAAAAGTCAATTGAAATACACAGTAATAATGCAAGAGGTGCTATTGGAGCACGTAAGAGGAAGATTCTGGTATTATTTAATGCCCTATCATTTAATAACACTTTACTGGGAGGTGCAATCCAAGGGCAGCAAATGTGAGGGAGCAAGGGAGATAAGGTAGAGAAGGAGAGGAAGCAAATCTAAAGGGGTATTTTACTGAGGTGACTGCAGCTCAGTGAAAAACACAGGTGGTTAATATCTTTAACCAGACCATATGTAACCACCAGGGCTCGGGACAATCCACTGGAGGAAGAAAGGAGAGGATCTCTTTTCTCTCCTGTATCTCAGCTCTAATTCATCAATGTTCACTGCCCTATGGAATTAAGTCCTCTTAACTTCTGGGCTGTGCAGCACCTCTGGCCAGCCACTGGAGAAGCCAGATGCCACACGCAATGACTCGGTGCTTCAGTGGAGTTCAGACATGATGAGACGAACCAGAGTCTCTTGGAGGTCCTTCATATATAGGGTCTTCAGATAAAGTACTGGATGCTCAGTTAAAATTGAATTTTTGATAAACAATGGATAAGTTTTTTATTCCCCAAGTATTGCATGAGACATTTTTATACTAAAAAACATATTCATTGTTTATGTGAAATTCAAATTTAGTTGAGTGTCCTGAATTTGTATTTGTTAAATCTAGCAGCCCTACTCTTGCTGGACTTGCAAAGGAACCACTGGGGAGGGGGAGACTATACCAGAGCCCAGGCCTCTTCCTGGGAGAGAGGCAAGTGGTTTTGGAGGTGAGGGGATGGAGGACAACCTGGGAGTCTACACAGAGGGAGTAGCCAAGGGCTTGGGAAGCTGGTGCTGCTGATGGAATCTAGGGAGACACATAAATCATTATCTTGCAACATAGGGCTATGGATTCAACAGTGGCTTCTAGGAAGAAATCATGTTTAAACTGAAATAGGAGGGCAAGCAAAAATTAGCCTGGAGAATTTAGGACATAGCCCAATCTAGATAAACAGCATGCACTGCCCAGGCTCTAGAGAGAGCACTTCAGGTTTGAGTCACTGCCCCCACCCATTTTTTTTTTTGCCTGCCCCTCAAAAGATAGCTCTTCAATTGAGGTTGCCTCTACAACCCTTCCTAATGCTCACTGCAAAATTTTCTTACATATTAAATTGTCTCTAAGTTTGTAAATATTTCCCACTTATCTTAGGTTGAAATTGAGGAAAGCCTCATGGCTCTCCCAGGAAATTGGGCATCTCCTGCCTCACAGTTATCATGTAGGGCAGGACTCTTCTGGGTCATATAGGACCTCTTCAGAAAAAAATCCCCACATTGAGGGATTGTGGAAATATTGAAATATTTTCTTCTTGAAAGTTAACTGGTGCTTCTTCAAGCACATTAATTGCCCTATTCATCTTGATCTCTGACCTGAAAACCACTGAAATTCTCCACAATCCAGTAACAAAAAAAAAATAATTGACCCAACAGGAGGCTTCTGGGACCCTTGCATTGTGGTCCTCATTCATTCCAATTAATCAGTAAACAAGATAAATACAGTCACATTCTCACAGGACCTCTTGGCTCATGGTCATCTAAAGCTACCATCTTCTTTTGCTTGGATACGATATACAGCATCACTGCCAAGACAGCCACAGCATAGAAGAAGAATGCGATCAGCCACCAGAAGATCAAACAGACCATTTGGGATCAGTTGAAGCAGGAGTGTTTTAAGATCAGAACTGTCTTCACAGGAGCTAGGGAGCCCTCAAGCTCTGGATGCCTCCAAGCAGAGGTTGGATGACCCCTTTGTCAGACTTTCTTGGAGGATGTTAAATCATTGGCTGGGAGGACAGGTCCTTTTCCATTATGGGATTCTATAATTCTATCATTCTAAATTGAGGGTCAGTAAACTACAGACTATAGACCAAATCCAGCCTCGACTTATTTTTTAAAAGATTTATTGGAACACACTCATGGTCATTCATTTTCCTATCACCTACTTTTGTACTACAGTGGCAGAGTTAGATAGTTACCAGAGAGATCATTTGATTGCGAAGCCTAGAATATTTACTAGCTTCTCATTTATAGAAAAAAGTTTGGCAACCCCATTGTAAAGCACTCCTAAAATGAATTTTTTGATAAAGCAACCAATCACTTCTCATTTACCAATGCCATTAATCCAGATGGCATTGCAATTAGATTGCTTTTCTTAAAGAGATTCATACCTTTGTTTAGGACATTAGTAAACAATAGTCAGGTGGTCTCTCTGAGTCAATATGACTTCTCATACTGTCAAATCCATAACTGGGGAGGAAAGTCAAGCTTCTGAGAGGCTCTAACATGCCTTTCCTCCAACTCCCATCCTGAAGACTGTACAGCAAGAAGAGTTGAGAGCTGATATACATTGAGCTCCTGCCTGGACCATGTTGAGATTTACAGGGATGATTGCAGTCAATCCTCTTAGCAACTTCATCTACTGTATAGAGGAAGCTCCTATTGTTTGTGTTTCACAGTTGAGAAGATGAAGGCTTGGAGAAACTCCAGAACTTGCACAAAATCATCTGTTGAGCCAGAATGTTGCCTGTATTTCAATTCTGAAACCTCTATTTGCCATCTATATTTGTCAGTCTAGCAGTTGAGATATTTGAGTGACTAGCAAAGCAAGAACAAAGTTTAGGGACTGAATAGGCTCACAATCCAGGCTTTGCTCTTAATCTCATATTAAGATTACCAATAAATAGAAGAGCCAACTGGAACATTTCAATAGAGGACCTAAAGCTCCAAATTCTATATAATTCTGTGATAGAAGAATCACCTCACTTAAATTGCTTGTTTCCACCTTAACTTATTCATGGTTATTTCAGGCAGAAAGAAAAATGGTGGCAATTTTACTTTGCTTCTTCTCAAAGTTTATCTGAATATCCCAGCATAAAGGAAGAAAAGATTGAATGTGAGACTGGTTTTATGTTACCTAATAATGAAACAAATTTAGAAATATGAAGTCTGACAGCAGTTAATCCAGACAGACTGAATGCAACTCCATCACTGCTTTTATTCACATCTTCCTTAAGGAAGTTACATGAGAGGGAAGAAGTGGAGACTGAGAAATGGGGACATAAGAGAAATTTCACTGTGTTTTCAGTCCTGTGTGTGCAAAGCTCTTCATACTAAATTGTTTTCAGCTGAAGGATAATGCAAGAGGTACTTTTTATGTTAGGCTAATGTTATTTGGAAGCCTGAAAGCAGATGAGCAGGGGAAGTGAGTTGGTCCTAATGCTCAATCATTGTAGAGCATAGCTTGGAGGAGAGATGGAGAGGAAATAATGGCTCTCAGGGCTTATTCTGTCTCCTAGACTCTTCAAATGACCAATAACAGATGCTCAAGGAGTATTTATTTAATGAATTGATGAATTGGGCTTCACTAGAATGTCCTAGAGAACTGTATTGAGAATGATGTTGAGGCAGCCTTAGGGCTCAGTGGAAATCAAGGGTATGACAGCTCAGTGATGTCTGCCATGACATGGAATAGGAGTGTGGAAGTCTACAGGCTAAAAAGGCTAAGCTTTTGCCACATCAGGGTGTCCTTCTTATTTTTCTTTTCTTTTATCTTTTTCTCTTCTTGTCTCTTCTTTCTCTTTTTCTTTTTTTCTTTCTTTCTTTTCTTTTCTTTTTTCTTCCTCCTTCCCTCTCTCCCTTCCTTCCTTCCTTCCTTCCTTCCTTCTTCCTTCCTTCTTGCTTTCTTGCTTTTTTTTTTCCAGTGTCTCACTATGTTAGCCAGGCTGGCCTTGAACTCCTGGGCTCAAGGGATCCTCCTGCTTCAGCTTCTTGAATAGCTGAGACTATAGGCTCACACCCTCAAACCAGCTCCTCTTTAGTCCAGTGGAAGTACCACACTGACATGTGTCCTCCAAATCTAAATTTGCAAATACTAAAGAGGAAAAAAAAAGAGCAGAAAGGGAATAACTGAAGATGAGAAAATGGATCAAGGAAAATGGAAGAGAGAGGAAGAAAAAGAGTGCTAATAGAGAACAGAAATGAAATGGCTTAGGCCATCAAATTCTGGCCTAGCTTTTAATGGGAATATGCAACATTTCACATGGGCCTTCTGTTTTCACCCTCCAGATTACACGGAGTCATGAAATCACTATGTTCTTAGTTTTGTGGTCAGTACCCAAATGACCCTGGTGGAAAGAGCCTCTGAGGGGAAGAAGCTGACAATGCAACTCTTAAAACATCAGGTTAGGAATCACTTGTTCAGAAGGAAAATACTGCCACTTTGTTCACTGAGACTTTCCATAACAAAGTTCACTCCAAAGTCTATAAAAGCCATAGTTCTCCGATCTACTTAGTGGTTATTTAACTATCAGTTTTCACACTGGTCTCCTAGATTCCTGCTGAAAGGGAATTGTCCCAGCAAATGCAACTAGACTTTCCTCCCCATTTG
Source organism: Macaca fascicularis (assembly GCF_037993035.2). Taxonomy (NCBI): domain Eukaryota; kingdom Metazoa; phylum Chordata; class Mammalia; order Primates; family Cercopithecidae; genus Macaca; species Macaca fascicularis. Next base: position 14,751,487 of record NC_088388.1, read on the forward strand.
AGATCACAGGTGAAATGCGGAAGTAGCAAACACCTGGACTAGTTCCAAGCCCACACAGGAGTGAACCTCAGACATGAATCATGCTTTGGCTCTGGACGAGATGGTGTCAGAAGATTGCACGGGATCAAACAGAGAAAGAAAGCAGATGTGGGACTTCCTTCTTGCCTCGTTTTGGAGGAAGTGAAATCGCCTTTCAGCAATGCAGATGCAAAGGTTTTGTGGACAAGATGCCTCTTTTAGAGATCAAAGATCAGTGTTAGCCACAGGCCATTACTCCCCAAGTGTGGCCACCTGGGGAGGTTATGTGACTGCATGTGCATTCTAGCAGAAGAAAAAGCAAAGGAAATTTCTGGTGAACAGAATAAACCAGAAAATGTGTGGGTAAAACGCACTGGTCACCACTTCCTCATATGTGACTGTTATGAGCAGTTCTACTGCTCCTGGTATGTAAAATTAAGTTAAGCCAAATTTCCCATCATTTGCACTTCTCCTTTCACTGTTTCCCAGAGAATGGGAAAGAGAACTTCCTTGAGCACAGCAGTCACAGAATCCATAGGCTTTGGGTCATTTCAGGCATATGAAAATTCCAGAAATAATTTTTTTTTTGACAGTCTCACTCTGTTCCGCAGGCTGGAGTGCAGTGGTGCGATCTCAGCTCACTGCAACCTCAGCCTCTTGGGTTCAAGCAATTCTCCTCTCTCAGCCTCCCGAGTAGCTGGGATTACAGGTATGTGCCATCACCACATCTGGCTAATTTTTTTTTTTTTTTTGTATTTTTAGTAAAGGTGTGGTTTCTCCATGTTAGCCAGGCTGGTCTTGAACTCCCAACCTCACCATCTACCTCGGATTTCCAAAGTGCTAGGATTACAGGTATGAGCCACCCTGCCTGGCGTGTTTCTTTTCTTTCCTTTTTTTTTTTTTTTTTTTTTTACATGGTGTGCATTGGTTATTTTCCTGAGCACAAAAGTGATGATTACCCAACACCCATCATTGTTGGGTACTTAATAGGCTCTGAATACAAATTTCTCAAGTTAATAAATACATGTTCATTGTTGAAAACTCTAAAAACACAGAAAAGAGGAAAAAATTAAAATAATTTAGAAAAACCTCCCAACCAGATGTAATTACTGTCTATGCATTGGCATACATCCCTCTAGTTATGTACATAGTTGGGGTCATGCTGAATGTTTTTCTTTTTTTTTCATAACATTATTGTCAGAGGTATTTGAACAAGAATAACTCCATCTCGAATAAGGGCTGGGTAAAAGAAGGCTGAGACCTGCTGGGCTGAATTCCCAGAGAGTTAGGTATTCTAAGTCATGGGACGAGATAGAAGGTTGCAGAAGATACAGATACAGATGACAAAGAGCTGGCTGATAAAACAGCATGCAGTAAAGAAGGCAGCCAAAACCCACCAAAACTAAGATGGCGACAAGAGTGAACTCTGGTCATCCTCATTGTTCATTATATGCTAATTATAGCACATTCGCATGCTAAAAGATATTTCCACCAGTGCCGCCATGACTGCCAATTTCCCGAAGTTACCCTGTATAGTCTAAAAAGGAGAGGAACCCTCAGTTCTGAGAATTGCCCAACTCTTTCCCAGAAAACTCATGATTAATTCACCCCTTGTTTAGCATATAATCAAGAAATAACAATAAGTATCCTTAGTCAAGCAGCACATGCTTCTGCTCTGCCTATGCAGTAGCCATTCTTTTGTTTCTTTACTTCTCTAATAAACTTACTTCCACTTTACTCTGTGGACTTGCCCTGAATTCCTTCTTGTACAAAGTCCAAGAACTCTGTCTTGAGGTCTGCATTGGAAACCCTTTCCAGTAACATTATGGCATAAGCATTTCTCATGTTATTAAAATTGTTTTAAATAATTGTGATGGCTACAAAATATTTTGTCTTATGGGTACAATGTAATTTTACCCTTGTTGGACCTTTCCGCTATTTTCAATTTTTTTTTCCTATGATAAAATGAAGACAATAGCTGTAGAAGAAATAAAAAATAAAGTGACTGGACGTCTGGAGACACAGGGACACCTGAATATAGAATTGTCTGTATCAACCTTGTTTGTATTCTCATTTCAGGAGAGTGAGCTCTCAACAGGGTCTACTAAAGAGAAAGGAGAGGGTAACAAATTGTCAGCTTGTCTCCAAAGCAGTGTGAGAGTATTCTAATTTTGATGAACCATTCTAGAAATAGTTTTAAGAGAAGTATGTAGGTATTTCAACAGACTCATTGGAAGTACTCAAGGGCATTCAACTCTCACTTTTCTAATTCTGGGATCATGCTGCTGAGGTATACATTTATAGCTAACTGATTTATAAATTAACTAGAACATCCTGTGCAAAGATTTGGCTCTCTAGTCAAATATAGACTGGGCACTGGTTCATAAATTAATCCCTCTTGGGTGGCTGGTGTCAGTTTCCAGAAGCATGTTAACTGTGGCACAAATAGACCCAGAATGGCCAGGTGTGGTGGTGCATGACTGCAGTCCCAGATTCCTGGGAGGCTGATGTGGGAGGATTGCTTGAATCCATGAGTTCTGGGCTGTAGTGTCCTATGCCAGTTGGTTGTCTGCACTAAGTTCAGAATCAATATGGTGACCTCCTTGGAGCAAATCACCAGTTGCCTAAGGAGGGGTAAACGGGTCCAGGTTGGAAACGGAGCAGGTCAAAATTCCCATGCTGATTAGTCGTGGGACCACGTCTGTGAATAGCTACTGCACTCAACCCTGGGCAATAAGCAAGACCCTGTCTTGGAAAAAAAAAAAATAGACCCAGAATGCAGTATTTCTAGATTTACAGAACACCATCATGGTTTTGATAATAACTGGTGAAGCCCAGCCTGGGAAGGAAGGTAACTAGCCTCATTCTTTCTAAAAACACTTCTTAGCTGCATTAATAACCAACAGAGAAATTCAATTCCTTGGAACCTTCCTTCAGGATGCATACAGGTGATGGTGTAGTGATACCTGTGAATTGCAACATGACTTTTTCAGTCTCAGTATTGTATCTAATTCATGGTATAATCTTGGGAATGTTAAGGATGCGATTGGGAGCTTCATTAAGTCCTCTGGATTCCCTGGCTACCACTAAGCATACTAAGACACAGCCTAATTATCCCAAAGAATTAACAGAGTTGGGTTTCAACCAAACCTGGCACATTGTTTTAAATTATGGGCTCTAATAGAGTTGGCATTGGAACTTGAAAAGAAGCTCATGTAATTATATTCTTCTAATGATCTAGCAGATGAATTGTTGCTTTTAGAAAAAATATTGGATAATGAGGAGCCACATTCTTTTTTATGCACCTAAACTAATTACACACACTTAGCAATGGAATGAAAAATTAAAGGTATAACAGGTACCAACTTCATGTAAAATGCACACACGCAGAGGATATATAAATGTGTGTACACATACACATGTGTTCCTTGGCCCCTGCCTGCTGTTGGCAAATCAAAATATAGATTATAGTGCAGTTTTGTCTTGAACATTTCTATCTGAATGAAAACAACACACTGTAGGGGTTCCTTGCCCTCATTCTGAATGCTTAGGACAATGCAAATTGGGGTTTCCCAGCATATTGCAACCGAATCCTCTTCAGGCCCCGTCAGCTCTGCTCCAGACAATGCCATCCCCTAACACAGAACTGTTATGGTTCATAACAGTGAAACCCACAGGACAAGTGCCCAAGAGTTCACTCCTTTCTTTTGTGGAAACAGCCTCTGGCAAAGAGGAACCCCAGGGTTGGCCTTGACTAACAGCTTGCACAGGTATGGTGGAGCCAGGGTGTTTCACTCAGGGTGGTGTGGTCATTTGCCTCTGCATATACAGTAAAAGGAAACTGGTATTGGAGTTCCAAGAGACAGCAGTCAAGAAAAATATGAAACCTCAAGTCTAAGAGAGTGAGCAAAAAGCAAAGCAAAACTTTCTGGCGGAGGAAGCAGTAGGGTGTGGGGTCAAGATTTTTTTTGTAAGTGCACGCCCCTGCAGCAGAGTAACCAGTCAGGGCTGGGGGAAAATTAGGATAGTTAACTGTTAGGCATGTAGCGCTGTGTTTGCATGTTCAGTATGGCATAAATTCTTCAAAGAAGTGACTGTCTTTAGTATTTCAACCAACTCTCGTTTCCCCATTTTGTAAGAAATTAACTTAAAGAGGAACTGGTAGCTTTTAGAGAACTGATGAGTTTTCTGCTTCATCATCTACTTTTGTTTTCTCCATTTTAGGTTGCCCAAAGCTTGCTGGCCGCTGTGTAGGGCTGGCGAGTGGCCGGGGCTGTCTGAGCCATGAACAGCTTCAGGGCCACCATCCTCTTCTGGGCAGTGGCAGCATGGGCTACATCAGGCAAGCCTTTGGGACAGACAGATGAAGCTGGAGTTCAAAAATGCAAAAATGCCTTGAAACTGCCTGTCCTGGAAGTCCTACCTGGAGGGGGCTGGGACAATCTGCGTAATGTGGACATGGGACGGGTTATGGAATTGACTTACACCAACTGCAGGACAACTGAGGATGGACAGTATATCACCCCTGATGAAATCTTCACCATTCCCCAGAAACAGAGCAACCTGGAGATGAACTCAGAAATCCTGGAATCTTGGGCGAATTACCAGAGCAGCACCTCCTACTCCATCAACACAGATCTCTCTCTTTTTTCCAAAGTCAATGGCAAGTTTTCCACTGAGTTCCAGAGGATGAAAACCCTCCAAGTGAAGGACCAAGCTATAACTACCCGAGTTCAGGTAAGAAACCTCGTCTACACAGTCAAAATCAACCCAACTGTAGCACTAAGCTCAGGTTTCAGGAAGGAGCTCCTTGACATCTCTGACCGTCTAGAGAACAACCAGACGAGGATGGCCACCTACCTGGCAGAACTCCTGGTCCTCAACTATGGCACCCATGTCATCACCAGTGTGGACGCTGGGGCTGCTCTTATTCAGGAGGACCACATCAAGACCTCCTTTCTCCAAGACAGCCAGAGTAGTCGTAGTGCCGTGACCGCCTCTGCTGGACTTGCCTTCCAAAACACCGTGAACTTCAAACTTGAGGAAAACTATACGTTGCAGAATGTCCTCACCAAGAGCTACCTCTCAAACCGAACCAACTCCAGGGTGCAGAGCATCGGAGGGATTCCTTTTTACCCAGGCATCACCCTCCAGGTCTGGCAGCAGGGTATCACCAACCACCTGGTGGCCATCGACCGCTCTGGCCTGCCACTGCATTTCTTCGTCAACCCCAACATGCTGCCTGACTTGCCAGGCCCCCTGGTGAGGAAGGTGTCAAAGACGGTGGAAACTGCTGTGAAGCGCTATTACACATTCAACACCTACCCTGGCTGCACCGATCTCAATTCTCCCAACTTCAATTTTCAGGCCAACACGGATGATGGCTCCTGCGAGGGGAAAATGACCAACTTCTCTCTGGGTGGGGTTTATCAGGAATGCACTCAGCTCTCAGGGAGTAGGGATGTCCTCCTCTGCCAAAAGTTGGAGCAGAAGAATCCACTCACTGGTGATTTCTCTTGCCCCTCTGGCTACTCCCCGGTGCACTTGCTATCCCAGATCCACGAGGAGGGTTACAACCACCTGGAGTGTCATCGAAAGTGCACTCTCCTCGTTTTCTGCAAGACCGTGTGTGAAGATGTGTTCCAGGTGGCAAAGGCTGAATTCAGGGCTTTTTGGTGTGTGGCCAGTAGCCAAGTACCTGAGAACTCAGGATTGCTTTTCGGAGGCCTCTTCAGCAGCAAGAGCATAAACCCCATGACAAATGCGCAGTCATGCCCAGCCGGCTACTTTCCCCTGAGACTCTTTGAAAACCTCAAGGTATGTGTTTCTCAGGACTATGAGTTGGGAAGCAGGTTTGCGGTCCCCTTTGGTGGGTTCTTTAGCTGCGCAGTTGGGAACCCCCTGGTAGATCCTGCTATATCCAGAGATTTAGAGGCACCTTCCCTGAAAAAGTGCCCTGGGGGCTTCAGCCAGCACCTAGCCCTCATTAGCGACGGATGCCAAGTGTCCTACTGCGTCAAATCCGGGCTTTTTACAGGAGGGTCCCTGCCCCCTGCCAGGCTCCCACCTTTCACCCGGCCACCCCTCATGAGTCAGGCTGCCACCAATACTGTCGTAGTGACCAATTCTGAGAATGCGAGATCCTGGATTAAAGACTCCCAGACCCACCAGTGGAGGCTGGGAGAGCCGGTAGAGCTGCGGAGGGCCATGAATGTCATCCATGGGGATGGTGGTGGTCTGTCAGGAGGGGCTGCAGCTGGGGTCACAGTGGGGGTCACCACCATTCTGGCTCTTGCTATCACCCTGGCCATCTACGGCACCCGGAAGTTCAAGAAGAAAGCATATCAGGAAATTGGGGAAAGGCAGAGTTTGGTTCCAGGCACTGCAGCAACTGGAGACACACCTCACGAAGAGGAGGGGCAGAGTCCAGCTTAAATCTCTCCCCGAAAATGGTTTCTCTCATCTCCAGTGTGGTCACTGCTGACCACTCTGTTTTCCTAAACATTGAAATGGCATGTGCAACCAAAAGTAGGTATATTTGTGACTTCTTGTTTAAGTCTCTGGGACAGAAAATTCACACTGTTACATGGATAAGGGTGGGATTGGGGAGAGGGAACAGTTGGGAGTAGAAGCAAAAGCCATTCTGGGACTAAAATAGGAAGCAGATGCCGTTTCCCAGTGTGTGTCCCTGTCTTCACCTAAATGCATTTGTGTAAAAATAGAGGAGGGAGAATGCTAACATTTGGATTTGGAAGCCATGAATTTACTCTGAAGTTTGCAGTTGTTTCCAATTTGTGAGCTCTAAGAGTTTCTGCCTGTAACAACTACCCTCCCTTTATTTTGATTTTTTAAAAGCTGTCTGAATTTCACACTCTTAGAGCCCAGAAGAGTCCCGAAAAGACACAAGTCTTGCTTGGTTACTGCTTTTTAACTGTGAGGGCTCTATGTTGACAGACTGTTATCTACTCGGAGCCACCTCAAACATCTGAAAAGAAAGATGTTGCCTGTGCCGATTCCACTTTTTCCAGCTGCCCCTTGATGAACACTCCCTTACACCAGACCACTCTTGGACTTCTGACTTGTGTCATCAAGTCCTCAGAAAATATTTTAACTTGTAAACTATTAGTGGGTCAAAGAGGAAGGGATGATTTGGAGACAAGGAGTAATGAAAGATGGGTAAAAACTGAAAAAATTCCGGTGCTGAGTACTACCGCTTCATCTTCCACGGATGGTCATGACCTTTCCTGTCCTCCTGTTCATGAACACACACACACACACACACATATGAACGCACACACACATACACACACACACATGCACCCCACATTTCAATAATTCTGCATTGTTCTAGGTCCTTACCTTTCTTGTCCATTATATGCACACACACACACAAACACCCCACATTTCAATAAGTCTGCATTGTTCCAGGTCCTTACTATTCCTGTCCTCCTGTTATATGAACACACACACACACACACACACACACACACACACACACTCCACATTTCAGTAAGTCTGCATTGTTCTGGGGGTAAAACAGGCAAGAAATTAAAGTAAGACCACATTTAAGTATTACTCTGTAGAATCAAAACAGAGTAGTTAACACCAATTATGCAAGCTACTTTTTTTTCCAGCAGAAAGGGAGCTGACATGATCAAATCCATGTTTTCAAATGAACTGAAAAAGTCATCCAGCACCACTTGTAACCCATTTATTTCAGTTCCAGGCTGAGAGCCCTGGGGCATCTAGCAGAATGCATAATTGTCATCTGGCAATAGTTGGGACTTTGCTCAATTTTAATACCAATCTCTCCTGATTGCAATTACCTCCACTACTTTCATGATCCCCTACAATATTTTTTAAAATAATACATTTATTCACTGAATCAAATGTCATTAATGAGTTATCTTCTGTGGAGGATGACTGTTCTCTTTGTTAATGTTCACAATCAAAATCTTGGGCTGAGAAGAGGCCCTTCACCAACGAGTTTGAAGCATCACAGCGTGTGGGAAGGTGGGAACCAGGATCCCCATTCATTTCCAACTGAGACACAGAGAAGTGAGTCACAGAATTTGAGCCCTGCTCTCTTGACTGCCCAGCCAGGGACACTGATTTCTTTAATGTCTTCACTTAATCCTGCCTCTTAAGCATTAAAACATTCTCCTAAACCTCTGAGTGTTTTGTGGGTTCTGGGTGTTTTGTACATTTTAGCCAAGTTAACCACTTGTCTGCAAATACTGACTTTCCTATGAATTCTTTGAAGATTATTGAGTCAGAAAGGAAAAATATAGCCCCAAATTCCCAGGCTTTTAATGCGCTAACCGTGTATTGAAATGAGAAGTTCCTTACAAACCTATATTCCTACCAACAAGATTGCACATAAATATACATTAAAATATGTACTAAGGAACTCTCTGTCCAACAGCTCATGCATGTGAAGTTAGAACATGGGAGTCTGCCGGTTGCATTCATCAAATCATTTTGCAGAGTCAGATTCCAAATGCAAGAGCTCGCAGGCTCTGCCTTCCAAGTCCTGGGTTCCTAACTGGTGGTCTTAGGCTGGGGTCTGTGGGGAGACCAACCCTGGCTTTCAAGAAAACCTCATCCCATGGACTATCAGAAATAGACACAGATTTGGGTGACAAAGGTGGCTCTGCATTTGCATTTTATTTTTGTGTTCTTGTCAGTTTGGGGATGATTAATATCAAACATTTATTTGAGAAACAACAGCCTGTAAACCATTTAAACACATACTATATTGTAGTCAGGCAAAGGGACCTTTAAAAGTGAATATTCGTGATTTCAAAAGTGTTTTTTTCTCCCACACGTTCACTTACTCATTTTCCCGGCCGTGTGATCTGTTCCTTTAGTCTCACGAAGAGTCTAGCCAGGTCAAATGTGTGGGTGGGTAATATGTGGAAAATTTGTTTTTAAGTGGTGGGGGAGGGGCTTCCCCCATCAAGTGGAAGGGCTTGTGGTTGCTTACAGACTCAGGGAGGTAACCCAAATCCCTCACAGATAGGTGCACTAATCTACAAAAAGCAGAAGGCCAACAACAGCAACAATTTTGTGGTTGTTCATTTGCCATTTATTGTTCTGCACAGACACCTCATGAGCACCAGGTGGCGATGTCCTCTCACAGAGCAACACCAAAGACTTCAAAAACACTCCAGTTACAAACAGAACAATTCACTTAGGACATTCACCTGCCTCTCCCAGAACCCCCAATCTAATGCCGGGGACCACAGAGAAGGAAATGGGTCAGGCGTCCTTTCTTGTACCACATGAGCCTTCCCCCAGTTTTCTCATGCATACAACAGTGCAATACCAAGATGAGTACTTTTGACCAAGTATAAAACCACAGAGACGACCCAATTTTACAAAAATGGAAAGAGAATGAAAACACAAAGGCACACGCAGCCACAAACACACACTTAACCTTTTAGGGGATGAGCATCCGATGAGGTTTGTCTCCAATCCAATTTGTCATCCCAGGAGACTCTGGAAGGGAGAAACTAGGCTGCTGGCACTAAGAGCATGAAAGGGAAGGCATGGAATCCCCTACTTGGGCCAGGAGAGCACAGCAGGGCTTCTGGTGGGAAAACACTTTGTGTTAAGGTAGTGGATGCACAGGGCTCGGCTGGCAGGGTTCTCGCTGAAATCTAGACTGCACCTTACCAGGTTGGCACAAGAGAAAGGGCAGAGGAATGCTCCCTGCCTTGCCTGGCACAGTGTTAGAAAGGAAATTCAAGATCCCTACTGCCCAGAAAGCCACACAAGAACAGCACGAGAATGAGGTAGCCCCTACTGGGCATCTGCAGAGAGGACAAGAAATTGGGCACAGACATAATCAAAAGCCCAGGGGAAAAGGCTTGAAGGTGTGAAGACGACCTCTCCAAGTGGTATTGCCACATGCACAGCGGCTCCCTTTCCATCCTGAGTCCTCTTCCTTCTCCTCCTGGCCACCCCTTCCCGACCTATACCTTGTTCTCCCTGACGTGGGGAAACGGATCTCTCCCCACTGCCTAATTCCATTGTGAAAGTCTGTCTTCTTTTCTTCCCCACCTCCGACTGCCTCATCGTGTCTTTCTTCCCAAGAGCCCTCAGCCTATTTCTGCACCCTTGCAGCCAAGAAGCTCAGCAGACACTTGACCAGTGTGCTGAAGGCAGAGACGGCATGAGGCTCTCCAAGTAATCTCTGGCACATGGTAACTCGACAAAGGGCATGGGTGTGACATTAAACACCGCAGGGATGTCTCTTCCATTTAGTTCAGGGGTTTTCTTCCTGACTCTGGCAGGAAATTGCCCTGTGGTGCAGTAAGCTCGGGACCAGTCTCCTGGTCTGCTGGTGAGATATAATGGCTGCCTGCTGACAGGAGACACGGGGACAAGGATGGCAGAACAATTCCTCCCATCAGAGCTCCCTCTGGTGGAGCTGATCAACATCCCTTGTAGCCATTTGGAAAGAGAGCAAAGGCTCAGCACCAGCACATCCACAGAACTGGGTGACAGGCAAGTGAATCGACTATCCACACCCACGTCAAAATGGCTGGAGGCCTAACAGCAAGCAGCTATGGGGCTGGCTTTTATGAAAGCCTGGCCTCCGGTTCCCATCGAAGTACCATTTTTGAAGGTTTTCTTGTTTCCATTTTTCTAGCATCAAAAACCTTCCAAATATTATGAAATATATATGCATATATATATACGTCAAACCCCCAAAACATGAGGTATATAAATACAAATTAGTATCCAGAGGAACTTCCCCCAAACACATAGTTCAAAGAACCCACTTTCAAAGGGGGAATTCGGTTTCCCTTCTTGATCCCCCCTTTTCTCCTCCCTGGCCCCCAATTCATTCCTTACTGGGAGCCAAAGGCAATAAGAATGTTGGGGAGGAGACAGGGTCTTGGGACACAACCAAGATGCAGATTGGACCAGACCATACCATGGTCCCAACCCCATTAGGAATGAGCTAAAGAGGTTCTCTCCCTGCTCTAAGTCAATCTATAATAGATGAAGGAGATGAGGGACCCAGCAGCTCTGGGCTCTGATGAGCAAATTTGCATGGAAACAGATTGAAGCCTTTATAGAAACAAGACTGGATGGAGATGAGCTCTGCTCCAATCTCGAAAAGAAATATAAAAGGATGAGTCCAACCCTCACCTCATTGCATCTCCCCAGGCACAGTTCTGTCTCCATTGGGGTTTCAGTTCTCTGTGGGATAGGTTGGCAACAGGTGAGGAACATCAAAGGACCACAGCCTGGCTGTTGGAGCCCCATCAGAACTGGGGTTTTGCATCTTGCAAAACAGAGTGCAGGGACATGACGGGCCTTCCCATCAAGCTGGCCCAGCGATGCACACACGCCCCCTCCCCCACCCCACACACACGCATGCACAGACACAGAGGGCACAGAGCCCAGCATGGGCTCCACTCACAGTGACTTGATGAAACTCATGGAATCTTTGAGCTGGTCTAGAATGAGTTGGGAAGAAGGCTGTGGGCTCCTCTCCCTGAGGACAGTTCAGATGCTCAATGGGATGCAGGCTCTGGTTTGATCAGAGAGGGGCTAGAAACAGCATCATGGGATGCCACCCCGAAGAGGAACCCCAGAGTCCATCCATCCACATGAGAGAACCAGATGCCTCTTTGGACAGGTCAGAGCTGTGAGGAGGAGAGGAGGGCCCAGAGAAGCCAAGGACTGTGATGAGAGCGGAATGTGCTCCCAGAGGCTTTTCCTTCTCTGACCCTCTTGGGAAGGAGTGCTTCCTCGCTCTACACCAAGGCATCCGTTTCTGATGTCACAGCAGTTTAGTGTTTCACCCCTTTGCCCCCCCAACCTTGCACAGTGAGAGCTCCCTGGCTCCAGCAGAGGGATAATAGCAGAAACTCCACTCTCAAAGCAGAGTGGAAGTAGCAAGAAGCCGGCTGAGGCAAGAAACCCCGGCTTCCCAAAGCCAGGGTATGGAGTGCCCAGGCACTGCCCATACCCCAGGTGTGTTGACCATGCCCCTACTTGGGAGGTGGGGTAGGGAGGGGATTCTTGACTACCCAGCACCAAAAACTCCATGGGAACAGACCCAGGGTGGCCCTCATCCCCTCTCCCTTTGTGTTGGATAAGGTTTATGAATGATGTCGCTATATTCAGTCTGGCTCCCGCTGTGGTTGGGAGGGATGAGGGGTGGACACAGGGCAGGAGGGGAGGATAGAAAGTTGGGAGGGCAGGACACCAACTTCTTCTACATTGACTCACTCTCCTCACTTCCTGTCCTGCAGTCCCCACGGCCCCTCCCACCTCAAAGCTTTTCTGGCCTCAGTCCTTCTCCTGGGCAGTGCTGTCCTCAGAGATGCCCTGGGCAGCCAGTTCAGCCAGCACATTATCCAGGTAATTGGCATCTGGGTAGCCATGGCCAGTGAGATTAGAGCCAAACTCTGTCTTGTGGTGGACCTCATTCCAGATGACAGTATCTGACTCCCCCGTGGTGCTGGAGGTGCCAATGGCAAAAATGAGGCGGCGATCCCAGGCCACGAGCAGCAGCTTCAGAACCTAGAGGGACAAAAGTGGGTTATGAAAAGCAGACATTAATTGGCAGTCAAAGACTATCCCTTGGATGGTAGAGAATCTTCCCAAGGGCCCCATCCCTTACTGCATCATGATACCCTAAGCGCCCAGGGGAAAGAAAGAGATTTGGACTTGGAGTTTGGAAGCTACAGGCTGAGTCCCGGCTCTGTCACTGAATAACTGTGTGACCTTGGAGAAGTTATAGCACCTCTTTGAACATTAATTTTCTTATTTATGAAATGGCAATGGTACAATCTGCCTCTAAATATTGTGAACATCTTACTGGACACTACATGAAAAGTATTTTCACACCAGTGCCTACAACGCGCTAATTGATAAATGTTATCTGCCAACGTAACAGCTGCATTTTCAAAGATAGGATCTAGGAGTTGAAGGCACTTATGATCTGAGAACTTCTGAAGCTCTGCCCTTCATTACCACCACCACTACCTCAATGTAGTATTAATTTACCCAAAGCTGAAGTTGTATGATATTTCTCTAGTGACATCTTGGAGCACTTTGACTTTCTTGAGGTGAGAAAACTGAGGCTCAAAGAAAGTTTTGGGGCTTGCAGAATGTTCTAAATCAGTTAAATTTAAAAAATGTTTGTTGAGCAAGACCAATGCCTAATGCCCTGTTCCAGGCCTTCGTCAGAGTAGTGTCCAGCATGAAGGAAAAGCATCCAATGAAAATGTCTTGGGTTCAAAACTGAACTACTGTAAACATGGTATGGGCTGGAGGAGAGGAAACCATAATAGTATTAGTAATAAAAGCAGACATTAGAAATATGAGCTGCTATTTCCTGAGTGTTTACTTTCTAAGTGCTGGACATTGGGACATGTAATTGTTACATATAATCAGATGATACAGGTATGGCCATGTGCCACACATATGACATTTTGGTCAATGACTGAACACATATGCAATGGTGATCTCACAAGATTACAATAGAGCTGAGGAATTCCTACTGCCCTAGTACTTACTATACTGTACTTTTAATCATTATTGTAGAGTGCACTCCTACTTATTTACAAAAAGAAAAGCTAACTGTAAAACAGCCTCAGGCAGTTTCTTCAGGAGGTATTCCAGAAGAAGGCATTGTTATCATAAGAGATGACAGTTCCATTCCTGTTACCGTCCCCAAGGCCTTCCAGCAGGCTAAGATATGGAGGTGGAAGACAGTGATGCTGCTGATTCTGCCCTGAGTAGCTCAAGGCTAATGCTTATGATCATGTGTTCATTTTAAACAAAAAGTTTCAAAAGTAAAAAAAAAATTAAAGTTTTAAAAATAAAAAAGCTTATAGAATAAGGATGAAATATTTTTCTACAGCTGTACAACGTGTTTGTGTTTTAAGCTGTGTTGTTACAAACAAGTCAAAAGTTAAAAAAAGTAAAAGGTTTTTAAATGGAGAAGTCACAGTAAGCTAAGGTTAGTTTATTATTGAAGAAAGTAGTTGTATATAAATTTAGTGTCATTTAAGTGTACAGTGTTTATAAAGTCTTTAGTAGTGAACGGCAATGTCCTAGGTCTTCATATTCACTCACGGATTCAGCCAAAACTACTTCCAGTCCTGCAAGTCCCATTCATGGTAAGTGCCCTATACAGATATAGCACTTTTATCTTTTATACTGTATTTTTACTATAAGTCTTCAATGTTCAGATTCACAAATACTTGCCATTATACAACTACCTATGGTATTCAATAAAATAACATGGTGTACAGGTCTGTAGCCTAGGAGCAATAGGCTATACCATATTGCCTAGCTGTGTAATAGGCTATTCCATCTAGTTTTGTGTGAGCACACTCTATGATGTTTGTATGATGATGAAGCTGTCTAATAATAATGATATCCATGCCATTAAATGACAGAAAACTGGACTCTCATTATCCCTCTCAAGGAAACAGAGGCTCAAAAGGTAAAAGACTTGCCTTGGTCTTATAGCTAGTAAGTGGTTGGGGGCAGTGGTTAAGGGATTGATTTCAGGACTGCCTGACTCCATAGCCCATAGACTGAATCACCACTCTGTTGACTCTCAGATGGGAATCAGTCTAGAATTCATGGAGGAGGTTGCTTCTGAGCTGAGTAGTAAAGGAAGGGAAGGATTTGGGGTATATTAATAGAGAAGGATGTGCAGACCTAGTAAACAAATATAAACCTAAGGCATGGATAAATCACAATTGCTGTCACTGTGCTGTGCATTTTACAAATGATATTTTCATTTACTTTTTCCAACATCCTGTCCATACAGATGGAAATTATCACCACTGTTTTACAGATTAGGAAACCGAGACTTTAAGACATGAAGCCAACCAGTTCTCACAGCTAGTAAATGGCAGAAATGGGACTTGAACCCAGGCTGGTCTGGCTCCAAAGCCCATCCTCTAATTATACCTCAATCTACAATGAAGTCCAATGTTAGGTTCCTGGAACAGCAGATGTGAAGGATAAGGATGAGAAATTGGTGTGAGGAGAAGGTTTAACTCACACTGTAGTAGGTCTTATATGTCAAGCTGAGAAGACTGCACTTTGTTGTTTCTTTGTTTTATTTCTTTTACACACAAAAAGCTTGATTCTAGAAACTGTTTGAGATAACTAACCTGGTAGCAGGTAAAAGATGAAGAAGTCTTATCTATGTTGGCAGTGGCAGGGTTAGAAGAGGAGTCTAGTGGTTTGGAAGGCAGTGAGTGCAGGGAGGAATGAGCTAAATGGATGCAGTGGATAAGAACAGGTGGATAAGAATAGGTTCATGTGCCCATCTGGGTACCAGGAACTCTGAGTATGTCATTAACATAAAGAGGGAGGCCTGGAAGAAAAGCAGCTCTTGGCAACAGGATTCTAGTTTTAACTGCAGGACTTTAGAGTAGAGACATTTCGCCAAGAGTTGGGATGTAGCTCCAGGGCTCAAGCACAGAAATCTGACTCTTCAAGGTAAACAGTATCAGGGATGGTCCTCACCCCTAATCTGGGGACACTGCACTCGCACATCTTCTCTGTGTGGTTGATTTTCTATTTCTTCCAAAATACCTGCTTCCCACCTGTAGGGGGAGACCATATCCACACCCTTTGACAGGAAACCCAAAGGGCCTCCCTGTAGAAAGGTCACCGTCCCACCCCTTATCTGGCTTGCCCAGGACTTGTTGGGGCCTGTGAAGGGGTGAGTGGAAGTAACAAGCATCCAGGAGCTCTAAATGGGATTACACACTTCCACTTGGGTTCTCTGTCCTCTGTCCCCTCCACGGGAAGGGCATGGGCCACAGAAGGGCTGCTCCTTCCACCTGGGCTCCAGAACAGGAAGACACATGGAGCCGACTGAAGCTGCTGCGATGGTCTGAATATGTGTCCTCACCAAATTGCCATGTCGAAATCCTCACCCTCAAGGTGACAGTATTAGAAGGTGGGTCCTTGGAGAGGTGATTAGGTAATGACAGCAGAACCCTAAATGGATGACATTAGTGCCCTTATA
This sequence comes from Macaca fascicularis, assembly GCF_037993035.2. Classification (NCBI taxonomy): domain Eukaryota; kingdom Metazoa; phylum Chordata; class Mammalia; order Primates; family Cercopithecidae; genus Macaca; species Macaca fascicularis. The sequence continues at coordinate 14,767,532 of NC_088388.1, forward strand.
AAAGAAGCCCCAGAGAAACCCCTTGCCCCCTTCTACCATGTGGGGACACAGTGAGAAGGCACCATTTACGAACCAGGATGGGTTCATATGAAGAAGTCCTAGCCAGACACTAAATCCACCAGCGCCTTGATCTTGGACTTCTCAGGCTCCAGAATTGTGAGACATAAGTGTCTATTGTTTATAAGCCACCCCGTGTACGGCACTATGTTACAGCAGCCAGAACAGACTAAGACACTGACCCACAGCAACAACATAGCCATAGCTGCTGACATGCAAAGTGCATGACAAATAAACACTTGTTGAAGTAAGCTGCGGAAATTTGGAGAGAAAGCTCACTAAAATACATCTTGTCCAATATTTCCCCCAGTACTCCCTGTAGATCAATGGTTCCTACTCCTTTTGAAATCAGGAAAGATTTTGAAAATCCAACGATTTTCTGGCCTCATCCATAGAAATACAAACATACATTTTTTTATTCGAATTTTAGAGTTCATAGAACCACTGACGCCTAATCATGAATCACTAGGAATCCAGAAATCCAATGATTGTTTTCTCTGCCCTTTTGGGAAAAATTCAAATGATATGAAAGTACATAAAAAGAAAATAATCTACATGTTAAGATCCCTATCCCAGACCAGTGTTTCTCAAGCTTCAAGGTGTTGTCAGATCAGCTACGCATCTTGTTAAGATGAAGTGGCTTCTGGTTCTGCATTTCTATCAAGCTCCTATGTGGTGCCACTGGTGCTGGTTCCAGGACCAGCTTTTAAGCAGCAGGACTCTCGACACAGGATCTTAAAATAGATAAATTATTGCCAGTAATACCCTAGAGAGGAAACAAACTGATACGGTCTGACTGTGACCCCACCCAAACCTCATCTTGAATTGTAGCTCCCATAATTCCCACACGCTGTGGGAGGAACTCAGTGAGAGATAATTGAATCATGGGGGCGGTTTCCGCCATACTGTTCTCGTGGTAGTGAGTAAGTGTCACAAGATCTGATGGTTTCATAAGGGGTTTCCCCTTTCACTTGGCCCTCATTCTCTCTTGACTGCCACCATGTAAGAGTTGCCTTTCATCTTCTGCCACAATTGTGAGGACTTCCCTGCCACGTGGAACTGTGAGTCAATTAAACCTCTTTCCTTCATAAATTACCCAGTTTCATTTATGTCTTTATTAGCAGCGTGAGAACAGGCTAATACACAAACGAAATGTCCCACTCCCACCCACCTGCAAAAAAAAACCAAAAAAATTCGAATCGTAGCCACCCCACCTATGGTTGACTCAAACTTGACCTTGCTACTGTGTGCATCTAGAGTTAAAAGAGACACAGTTCTCTTTGGTCTGTGCATTGTAAGAAGTAAAACTTTAGGCCTTGATATAGAAGTAAACTGCCCGATCTATTCTAAAACCTAGTTCTGTGTGGAAACCTCCGGTCTTACTTTTCTCCCTTTCTCGCTGTCCGGAAGGTAACAATGTCGTGGGAAGCCTCGGGCGCTGAAACTCTTCCCAGGATTCGGGTGTTCTGGTCCCTGAAAGCAGAAAGCAAGCAAGCAAATGGCATTTTTCAAAATATTTCTGATAAGAGGCGGGTTAGGCTGTGACTAATTTCAATAATAATGATAATAATAATTCCCACAGCGCCTCAAGAGAGAACAGACCCGGAAAGCACTGTGAATGGTCATTTAACACATGTTTCTGTGTCCTTAGACCTGGGTTTGGATGCAGAGCTGCTACCTCCCACTGTGTTAGCTGGAACCCTCCCTTGGGGCTTTTGTTCCCCATCTCTCTAACAGGAATGATGCAGAGTCCTTCCCTTATGGGGCTGTTATAAAGTTAAGTGAGCAGTGCCTGATGAGTAGTAAGAGCTCAGTAAATATTTAACATCATTGTCCATCATCTTCATCATCTATTGTCTTACAAAAGAAGAAATCTGCAGTGCAGAGAAGATAAGTGGCTTCTGTAACATTAGCGGCTTTGCTACAACTGAAGCCCAGATTTCCTGAGGCACACTCTGGATTTTTAACTACTCAGAATAAAGAAAGTGCCTCCAAGCTACGAGGCATGCCAAAAGAATTTTCTGAATGATTCTTGTGGATTTTCTCCTTTGTCCTTATGGGTTTTTGTTTGTTTTCTTCTTTAACAATAGGAATTGGGATAGTCAGGACTAAAAATCTTCTAACAGCATTTCAGCTATTGCCACCCAATACCCTATTAAGTAGGCAGTCTCAGGCCACTGAGTGAGAAAAAAAACTGAAGAACAATTGAGTGAGAACAGGTTTCCTAATCAGTGCCCAGAATGGGTCCACAGACCCCCTTGAGAAGCTCATGAAAAGCGGCAAATTTTCTCCCGGTAACAATGACCAAATCTCTCCCTCCCCATACAAAGGTTTGTCTATGATTTCTGAGCATCCTTGACCCCCTCAGGGATGGAATCCTCTTTAAAAATCCCTTCTAGATTCAACCAGTATAAAACTGATACTTCCATGCTGTCATGTACATGATCAGCAAATATATCCTGTCTGAATAAATGAATGAGTGTGGAAGAACAAATGAATGAAAAAACGGAAGAAAAAACCCCAGATTTTTCTTTCTCTCTTATTATGGACCATGGTTCCAAAATGATAAGAAATTCTGTGGTTTTCCATTTTCTTAAATAGTTAACCCGATTCAAGATCACCTATGGTTTGATGCAGTAAATGCAATGGGGTCTCAGAGAAGGGAGAGGTCACCGTGAGCTGAAAGAAGCAACAACGCCTTCTTGGAGATGCAGAATGCAGCATTTATGAATTTTACATTCATAGGAAATCACTACAAATTTACAACCTTCCCATGGCCCCGGCTGTTTCTAAATCAAGTTGCCTGACTGAAAGGCCAATTCTAACCACAGCTCTGACTGCTCCTGATCTGCCTGGGACTGTTGCTTGTGTGGCCAACTCAGATGCCTGCCTGGCACTGACCCAACACGGCTGTGCCCTCCCAGCTCGTTGCTAAGTGGAGCAGTCACGACTCTGCCTCAGCCCAACCCAGAGTTTCTCCCCAAGGGAATGGTTCTCTGCAGTGAATGCAGAGCTTGAAGGTCTCGACTCCTCACAGAGGCGCATGCCTGTGTGGTGCCTGGAAACTTGAGTGACATGGCACTGAGTGTCCTGCTACTTACACGGAGGGATGAATGTAGATCCTAACAGTGGAGAGCTGCATTTCTCTTGATACGAGCTTGGGTTTTTCAGGAGGAACCACCACGGCACCCATCAAGGCAGCATGCGCCACCTCTATCCCCTAGTGTGGGTTCTCTGCTCTTTAATCCTGGAGGAAATGGTAGCCCCAGGTTTGTCTTTGCAAGCTTCGGTCTGTTCTACTGCTCACCAGATCATTGGCTGTTTCTCCCAAGTCCTGTTTTTTTCATTCATGTCTGTATCACCTTGACTCACTGCCTCTGAGACACTCGAGAAGTCTCACCTGACCCCATATCCAACCGTATCTCTCTCTTCCTTATCCTGGCCTTCCCTTGTTCGAGCCCCATTCCTAGGGCCTGGACTGTGGCAGTGGTCTTTTAATTGGTCTTCTTCCCTCTGGCCATCCCCGACTCTTTTGCCTGACTAGCCTTCCTAGAGCATAATTGCAATCACACAGTGGTCCATACTCCTAACTGCACACCCAAGAGCTGTTGAGTAAAATCCATGACCCCCGCCCTGGTATTCAACGCCTTCTATGATCTGGATGCAACCTCCCTCATGGCCTAGTCTTTTCCCTGCACCTCCTTCATGCTTCCTCCCTGTACTTCCTTGCAAGTCTTGAGCCCCAAATGAAACCCTTCCTTCTTGTCCTTTGATACTCAAATTTTTCCTCTACAACCCTCTTACCTCCTCCCACTAAAAACATTCTCCTCCATTTCTTCATGTCTTTCTAGACTCAACTAGAGAATTCCCTGCACTAGAAAGTCTCCTCTGACCCTCCCCGACAGAGAGACATAAGCCCTCCTCTTTACCATGACAAGGAGGACCTAAAATAATGTTGACAAGCAGGTGTGGAGCATCTTGGCACTGTGCTCATCCTTCAATACGCATAGACAAACGTTATCTCCCATTCTCACCAAACCTCTGCCAGTTGGGCTCCTGGCTGTGCAGGTGAAGAAATCAGGCTCCAAAAGGTCAAGAGCCTGTTGTCTAAAACAGCGGTCCCCAACCATTTTGGCAACAGGGACTGGTTTTGTGGAAGACAACCTTTCCATGGACCGGGATGGTGGGGGATGGTTTTGGGATGATGTAAGAGCATTGCATTTATTGCGCACTTTCTTTCTATTGTTATTACATTGTAATATATAATAAAGTAATTATACAACTCACCATAATGAAGAATCAGTGAGAGCCCTGAACTTGTTTCCCTGCAACTAGGTGGTCCCATCTGGGGGTGATGGGAGACAGTGACAGATCATCAGGCATTAGATTCTCATAAGGAGTGAGCAACCTAGATCCCTCACATGCACAGTTCACAATAGAGTTTGTGCTCCTATGAGAATCTAAGGCTGCCGCTTATCTGGAGAAGGCAGAGCACATGTGGTATTACTGGCTCACCCACCACTCACCTCCTGCTGTGCAGCCTCTTCTGTGGCCTGAGGGTTGGGAACCCCTGGGCTAAAGGCACCAGCTAATAAAGACTCAGCCGGGAAGTAGAACCCAGTCCGTCGGACTTTGAAGGCCTGTGTTCTCACTTTGTCTACATTGCATCTCAGAGGTTTTGTTAGTGATGTACATTTATCTTCCCCTGACTGGCTGGTAAGCCCCTCCAGGAAGAACCATGATTTATTCACTTCTTCTGCAGGCTATCACAACTTCCTGTTTTATTTCCTCCACATCGATGATCGCTATCTGGAAGTACCTTGTTTATTCATTTGTTTCCTTTATGGCCTTCCTGGCCCCATTAGAATAGGGGATTCAAGGAGCAAGGATTACATCTACTTTGCTCATTGCTTCTCCAATGTCTAGAACATGTCTGGACCATAGTCCACACTCACATGTTTGTTAAATAAAAGACAAAATGGAAGAAGAAAACTAGGGGGAGGAAAAGAGGAATTAATATTTGCTAAAGAAATGCATACAGTGAATGCCCCAGAACACTCAGAAAAAGCTTCATTGTGTAAAGGAAGGTGCCACATTTGGATTTACTGGCAGGAATAGTGTTCAAATTTGTTCTTCAGGACTGTCTTTCAAAGAATCAAAAGAGGAAAGTAATGCCCACCAAAATCAAAGCCAAGTATAGCTATCAAATGACAAGTGCAAATACCGTTTGACAAAGAAATTCCACTTCTGGAAAATTATTCTACAGATATATTCACATGTGTACAAGGTTATTCATTCCAGCATTATTTGTTGTAGCCAAAGACTGGCAACAATCCATATGCCCATCAAATGGAGACTGCTGAATGCAAATAGTGGTGCATTTATACAATGGATGATTACACAGACACAAGAACGAGGAAGCTCTCTCTATACGGATGTGGAAAGATCTACAGACTATATAGTTAACTGAAAAATGCAGGATGCCAAACAATGTGCCTAAATGGCACTGTTTGTGAAAAAAAAGGGAGGGGTGGATGCAGTTCTCTGTTGCATGTGCACAAAGAATCCTGGAAGGATACATAGGAAAGTCAGAACAATGGCGATGAAGTCAGGGGATGTGGGCGAGGCTGGGTAGATGGAGGACAAGTGTGGGAAGGAGACTCTTCATATGTAACATTTTACCTACAAACATGTAGAACAATAAAAACCAAGGGCTGAAGGAAAGGCTCACCTGAGAGAAAGGCTCACCTGAATGCCAGGGGGGATGCTGTAGATAATCCGGATGGTTTTGCAGTCTGGGTGGCCAGGCAAGGAGTGGGGGATGAGGTGGTACTCCATCTTCCCCGGAGGTTGGGTGCCTGTCTTCACCCCATAAATGGTCTTGCAGGTTGGACACTGCAAACTCCCATCCTGAGGGGCCATGGCCAGAAGAGCCAGGTTGGGAAACAGTTTTGGCAATAACTTCCCCACCCAGTCCCAAAAGGTACCAGAGATAAAGGGCCAGGGGGACAAAGTGTGCCCTAATGAGTGATAGATCTTAGTTTGTCACCCCCAGCTCAGTCACGTAGGCCATTTCTGCTGTCTTCAAAGTAATAGGAGGTAAATTCCACAACTGGTCCCATGCTCCACGCTGAGGGATATGTAAGAGAAGCCCCTGTCCCTGAGGAGGGGACCAGCTCACTAGGGCAGGAGCAGACACAGGGAGTCATTATTCAGCTACTCAGTGCCAAATGGGTGGAACAGACAGCAAGACCTGGAGAGCAGCAACTGCCCAGTTCCTGAGCATCAGAATCACCCACACAGCTTGTTAATCATACAGATGCGTGGGCCCCACATCAGGTCCACTGAGTAAGAACTGGGAAGCTGCAAAGCGTAGTGGTTCAGGCTGTGAATGCGAAAATCAGGCTGCCTAGACGTAATTCTTAGCTCTGCCATCTGCCTGCTGTGTGACCTTGGAGAAATTAATTAACTTCTCTGAGTCTCAGTTTCCCTTATAGGAGAAGGATAAAAAATATCTGTCTCATTGGGTTGTTGAGAGAATTAAATGAGATAATCTATAGGAAGCTTTTAGCATGTGGTGTATCTAAATGTTATCAGCATTTTTGCAATTTCTGTGGAAAGACTGATGCTCATACAGGTTTGGAAACTACTGCTATGAAAAGAGAAACTGGCCACTAAGAGCTGGAGTAAGTGAGGATAACTTTAAGAAAACAGTCCTTGAAGAATAGCTATGAATTTGCTTAGAAGGATAGAGTGTAAGGTCTGCACAAATACCTAGAAGAGAGAATGAGGCCAGTAATTATAGTGCTTTAAATCATACTATAAAGAGAGTTTAACATTTCTTGTTTCATTTAGGCCTCAGCTTCTGACACTGGCCTGGAAGAAATTATTAGTCCCTTTTTATAGAGAGGAAAATCGAGGCACAGCAAGATTAAAGGACTTACTGCTTGTCAGGGGGTGGGGTCTGTTTAAACCCCCAGCTTTGCATTGCAACTCAGTGGCTCCATTAGTGGGAAGAGGCAGTTCTGGATGCAGGGATGTATGGTCTCACTGCAGGGCCTGGTGAGGTGCTGCCTGGAGGAGGGCCTGGACACCAAATCCTATTCCCAGGCTCGCAAAAAGGAGGGGCGAAGAGAAGGAAGGCGCATGGGCTGGGAGCGATGTGTGTAAAATGTGCTGCTGTGCAGCTGGGAATGAAAGCTTGCCAGGACATCCCCATCTCCTCAGGAAGACAGGGATCCTCTGCTGAGCTATTTAGGGACTTCTCCAGTCTACTCACTTAAAGCAATAGCTCGTATTCAGGGTTACTATTCTCTGAAACCAGGCTCCCACTCTCTGCTCTGGCCTTGACTTGCTTCATGACCTAGGGTGAATCACTCCCTTCTTCCTGGGCCCTTTTCTCTCATGTGTTTGATCAAATAAAAACACAAGCTTCAAAGTATTAGTGCAAAAGAGAATAAAGCATAGACTCTTGAGAAACATTTTTGAAAGCCCCACGGAAATAAAAGTAGAGTTACCATATTCTTCTTGAATATAGACATCAAATAGGGAACAAATGTGCTAAGGAACCCCTTTAAGCCCAAAATAACCTCTTGAAATGCAAGATCCCAATGAAATCTTTTAGCCCAGGGTTGGGAAAGTGAGCAAGTGATCCAGATTTGCATCCCCCATCAATGACCGACCACCCACCACTAGAAGCATGTCTCTCAGGGACACCAAGAAAGTGCTTTGAGAACTTCAATCAAATAGGCTACATGAAGATGAAGGAAAAAATTACAGCCTTTAATACAAAGGTGATATCAATTTGAATAATAATAGCATAACACCCCATAAAGTAGGTATAGTTTTAATCTCCATCTTCCAGATGGAAAATGAAATCTCAAAGAGATTGGAAAACCTTGCCCAAGGTCATTCAGCTAATAAGCCAGGATTCAAGTTCAGGTCTCCCACCTCTCTTGCCTCTACTTCTTTCCCACAGTAACAGATGTATAGAACAGACCCTGAAACCCAGACAAACTTCTTGCTTAGTGAGAGGTTGGGAGCTATCAGGGATATCACAGACTGTCATGTAATCTAAGCTTGGCATGAAGAAAGAGGTAGTATTTAAACTCATGGAGATGGGGAGTAAAAGTTATCTCGGGCATAGGAAAGAACGTGAGGCAAAGACTTAGGAAATGCTCAGACATTGTAAGGAAAGAATCATCACCTATGGAGCCTTCCAGACTCCAAAGAACCAGCTCTAATGAGGAGATACCATTGCATTGTCAGATAATAGTCAAAATAAGCATCCAAAACAGCCTTCCCCTCTTCCAACAGTGGGATTCTAGGGCAGGGATTACCAGGTGTACTTTGGCAACAGTCTTTAGTACCTTTGAAGGGCCAATCAAGGGTATTTTGAAACTGTCCAAAGAAAATTGTAGCTGAAAATCACTATCCCTGGAGAAGAAAGGGTGATTGGGAAACCCATTTACAATGGTATGAACGAATACTCACCAAGGGTCTAGAGCTGTGATAAGAACTTCCTTTTCTCTCACTGATGGGAACACACTTCACCTAGCAATGGGCCATGACAATGGGCCACTCCCCTCAGAACCCTCATGGACAAAAACCTACCCCCCTCTTAGATCTGACACTGAAGATGGAGAGTTAGATAGCACAGCCCAAAAGGGAAGGTGAAGACGGGTCTTACCAGTGCCGTAATTTAGTAAAGAACTGATCCTGCTGAGAACAGCCAAGATCCTCACTCTTGCCTAGGGGTAATCTCTAAGACTTCCCAGATCACTTGAGCAAGGACCCTATAGGGCCTTCACCATCTTGCTACTCCATAGCCCAGTGTGAAGGGTGGCAGGAGCCCCATAGGCTGGCACTGACCTTGTTTCCATTGTTGTACATGGCGACCAAGCAGTAGATGTGGTAGATGTGGCCGCATCTGGATAGCTTCCCTACCAGGTCAGGTTTTACCGTAGGCTGCGGGCCCTTGTAGCCTGAGGGGGCCGTGAGGCGTTCCATACAGATGGTGCAGTCCTGGGGAGGGAGGAGACACAACAGAGAGGCCATCAGCTCTCACCCAGCCTGGGAGATTTCCATATGATCTCAGAGGTCAGATGAGCTCTTACCACTTCTCTTCTAAAACGTCCACAAATCAGGGTGTATGTGCTTTCTGGAATCTAAACATCGTTTTATCTTATTTTACACAACAACGTCCTGAAATAATTCCTGGTACTGATTAACTTGGGCTCATCATCTAAATTATCATAATCATGAGGGCCATGACAATGCACTGCCCTTCTGTTTTGTCCTCCAATGGCTTATGGAGGAAACAAATGCTGTCGACAAGCCCACTGACGAGCTTTACTTGAGGTGAACCTGTAAAGGAATGTAAAGGAATTGTGTTTTAACTGTTCCAGAGGGACTGCTATTTAAATAAATGTCCAACAGGGTTTCTCAACCTCAGAACTATTTACATTTTGGGGAGGACAATTATTTGCTGTGAGGACTGTCCTGGGCATTGTAGGGTGGTTAGCACCATCCCTGGCCTCTGCTCTACTCACAAGGTGCTGGTGACATCTCCTCTCCTGAGAATAATGACAACAAAAATGTCTCCAGACATGGCCAAATGTTCCCTCAGGGGCCAAATTGTCTCTGTTTGAGAACCACTGTTCTGTATCAAACCCATTTTAAGGTGAGTTCTTGTGGCTTACCATACTGCTTTTCTGAAATTGAGACTGCCGTGTTAAGGTAGCTTAAAATCAACCAGCACTAGGTTGAAGGGGGAGACGGGAGAGACTGAGGTGCAGCTGCAGCTCTGGACCATGGCCCTTGAACCCTCAGTGTCAGCTCTGACCAGTTCTGTACCCATCAGAGCTTGGAATGAAGCCTCTGCCATATCCCGTAGAAACTGACAACGGCAGAGGAAATGCGTGTGGGTGATGGAGAGGTGAATCCCGTTCTCCTAACTCTGAACTCACCTCATCTGGTGGGTGCCGGACTTTCTGGAGATATTTTTTTAGCACTTCCTCTGGGGTTTTACCTGCAGAGACAGGAGGTTCAGTGGGTCACCGAGGCAGAGGTAAGAGATCAAACAGCCTTGCCATGCTAGGCATGACAGAGGGGGAAGTTATTAGGCAAGTTAAAAGCAAAAAGGGGAGGAATTCCTTCTGCAATGGAAGTTAAGAACATGGAAGAGAGTATGGATTGTGCAAAAGCAAGTCAGATGGTTTGAAGAGAAAGCTTTACTTCTTGCAGTCCCTTTTCTGACATCTCTGCCTGTTTTCAACAAACCCACTTTTTAAATTGAGAAGGTTTGAGTGGGTTTCTCTTCCTTGTAATCAAATGATTTGATAACAGCACTTTGTAAACGGTTACACGTTAAATAGACGTTAGGCACTTACCACCTTCATTTTAAAATTTGCTAAGTATAGTCTCAATTTATAATGTGGTGTCAATGTGAGATTATTTGTATGGGAAACAAGGAAGTTACGACCCACAACTCCAGAACAATCTTTCCTGGCTGTGGATGACACTGTCACCGCCAGCAAGCACAGCCCTGCAGCAGGGGAAGGGTGATCCTCTGGGAAGCATCCTGATGGGCTGCAATGATTTAGGGATTTTTTTGGGGGGACTGGACTCTTAAAAGGTAGCCCAACCTGAAGGTAGAGGATGGGATGATACAGCCTGAAAAATGATCAGTGCCACCTTGGGCCACTCCCTTAATTTCTCTAAGCTTCTGTTTTCTCACCTAGAAAATGGGGATGAGCAATAGCACCTACCTCAAAGGGTTGCTTAGACAATTGAATGAGCAAATGGATGTAATGCCCTTTAGCTCTCTGCCAGATAAGGGCCCGATGTGCACTATTAATAATAACAGGAAGAGTGGGAAAGTGTAAAATGCTGTTATTTCCTATAAGACTATGAGCAAGGCAACTGAGCTCATTTAAGCAGGGAAATCTTGATAGACTGGAAAAGTGGGACAAGGGTTTGAGGAAGTGGATCATGCAACAGCCAAAAGCTTCGATGCAGGCCCTTTCCTCTGGCTGCCCTGCTTCTCTTGTAAGAATTAAGCTCTAGTAATTAAGAGCCTATTTCTTGCCAGGCCCTGGGCTAAGTGCCACACACATATGATCCAATTTAAACTTCACAAGTTTGCAAGGTTGGGGCTTAGGGAGATGGTCAAATTTAACAACTAATGCCAGTGACCAGAAAGACCAGCCACAGAGCTAAGCTGGGGTCCTGCAATGCTAGGAAGGTACAGATATTGACCCCTTACTTGCCGGATTGTGTGCAGGTAGGAGGGGGTTCCTAAAGGAGGATTTCTGAGCATCTGTGCATTCTAGGGGGACACAGGACAGTGACTATATCCTGTCATTGATGCATTCCAGGATATACCTGCTGGATACCAGTTATACCAGTTGTGACTATTTTTACTTCATTATAAAGATGAGAAAATAGGGGCTCCATGTGGTCACCCAACTTGCAAGAAACAAAGGTACGATTTGACTCCAGTCTATTTTGGTTCCAATGCCAAAGTCATCTTTCTCTTCTAACATATTTTCTTTGTACCACACCTTATATTTTTATGTTTCTACACTTTTGCACTATATATTTTTATTTCTCAAGGTGTTTCTATATGATCCATACACAATCAGCTTTGGTATAATTATCAACGTTTACTGGTTAGGCCCACTCAGCAGATGCAGAAATTGAGGCACAGAGGGTGAAGCTGTGGCTATGACCCTTGGAGGTGGAGGCAGAGTCAGAGCTGAGAGCCAAGTCTTTGACTCTCAGTACCCCATGAGACAAGAGGCTGGTACCTTTCTTGGCTTGTTTTTTGGTGGTCTTGCGGCTTGTGTTGGAAACCCCTGGGATGGATTTTATTTCACTCTTGCTGACGGGGGGTGGGTGTAGGACCAGCTTTGGTGGCCTGGTGAGACACACAGGCAGCCCCGCTGCACTCATGAGGATCCCAGTGATTCCTGGAAGGGGCAGGGCATGGGTGAGGAAGGACCGGAGACTTAGCTCTCAACATTCCCCAAATTCCTCTTTCCCCATTAACCTACTCTCCTCCTTTCCAGGAGAAAGTTCTCATAATTCCTGGATTCTCTACCCTGCACTTTCCCCAGAAACTTATTTATTCACTCACTTATCTTCAATTGCATGCTTTCCTTTCAGTAATAAGTTCTTCTCCAAACTCTTCATACCCTTCCCATGCAATTCCTAAAATCACCATTTCTTTCATTAATATCCAGATTCTCTCCTTTTTTCCCACAAATGCTCATGACCTATTTCATCACTCTGATTTCTCTACCTTAACCCAGAGCACCCTGGGGTTTCTCTTACCTGCCAAGGCAGGGTTGACAGGGCTGGACCCATTTAGGTTCTTCACTGGGACTGTGGGGACCCTGTGAAAGGAAAGAGCAGATACAATGTCATTTTGACATGTGGAACAAAATGGACTAGTATTTAATTCTAATAAAATGCAGTAAGTGCATAACACAGCAGACAGCAGGAAGTGGCATCTTCAAAACCTAAGTCGGGCCGTGTCACTCCACCACTCAGAACCTCAGAACTATGTTCCTCAGTTCACTCAGAGTCAAAGCGAAAGTCCTAGCAAGGCCCACAGAGCCCGGCACGATCTGCCAACACTGCCACCCAGCTTCTCTTATTCATCTTGCTTCCTCTCATGTCACTCAGCTGTCGAGGAGCCAGGTGCATTCCTGCCTCAGAGCCTTTGCATATGCTGTTCCCTGTACCCAAAATGCCCTTCCACCAGACAACTGCTTAGTTTCCTCCTACAACTCCTTCAGTCCTGGCTTAAATCCTACCTACCAGGTGAGGTTCCTGAGACCATCGTATTGAATACTGCTACCCACCCCTGCATCCCACGCCAGGACTCCTGCTCTACTTAGGATCCTTTAAAGGAAATTATTGCTTATTATGCCTCCTTCTAGAATCCAGGCTCTACAAGGGCAAAATATCTTTGTCTGTTTTGTTCAGAGCCAGACACTAGCAGGCATTCAACTGATATTTGTTGAAGGAATGAAAACACAAAGAAGCAAGTTCAAACCAGGGTACACACAAGAGTCACCTAAGACGCTTTTAGAAGGACAGAGTCCCAGATGTAGACCAGAATATCCACCTGTGGAGCACAAGAAGTTGCATTTCCCAAAGCTCCTGAGAGGATGCAGATATAGTAATCCCCAGCAAAACATTTGGAACCACTGCTAGAACAGCTGTCAAGTCTCCTTTTCCCTGAGACATATATAAATACGAGGCAAAGCCTCCTCCCCTTCCTATCCTTTTCCCCAGCAACTCCAGCCAGGCTGGAGAGGAGATGGCGCAGCTGCCTGGGAAAGGCACGACCCCCCACAGCGCTGACTCGGAAAATATGGGACACATGGGGCTGGGTCTTGCGCCATCCCTTCTGCCACCCACACTCCTGCAGCTGGGCTTGGAGAGGCTAATGGACCCGGTCACAGATGACTCCAGGAGGCAGACAGCCTGTGAAGCCAGCAGCTCTGCTGTGGGGGCAGGACGGTGCTGGGAAAGCAAGAGGAGGGAAAAAAGAATATCTGTGTATTGATTTATCCATCCAAAAAGTATTTATTGAGCCCTACTTTGTGCTGTTGGCTATTCCCAATGCTGGGGGTCAGGAGTGAACACACAGCTCATGGTCCTTCTTCACTCACATGTTATAGTTGCCAACATTCACGGAGCTCACCTCCTCCCAAGACTGGCTCCAACTGCTCACAGCATACAAACCTGTCTAATCCTTCCAACATCCTATGCAAGAGATGCACTTATTAACACCATTTTAGAGACAACTACATTGAGGCACAGAGAGGTTAAGGAAACTTGGTAAGATCACACAGCTAAGCCAGAAAATCTGGCACCAGAGCCCATTTACCCTGCCACGCTCTTGTGTTTATGTAATCCTTGTAACATCCCACACTGCAAACATAGATCAGAAACTCAGAGAGCGTAATGAATAAACCCACCATTAGGAATGGGGAAAGCTGCAACGGGACCTCCATGCCAAGCAATGGGGTCTGTCTCTTCCCCTCATGTCTGTAAGGGAGGTGCTTCCCCAGCTCTAAGCTACTGTGAGCCTGCCCGGGGCTCTGTCCCTTCCCAGGGATGACGACATGTGCACCAATGCTGAGAGATGGATGTGAAAGAACAGATGTGGGGATGGGAATGTTTGTGTCTCACCAGGCCACCCAAAGCCACTTTTCTTCTGAAACTGTCCCCAGGATAAATCAAACCAGGATGGGAGGATGGAAGAGAAAGCTGAATACAAAACAAGGGCAACTGGGCCAAGAAAAGAAGAATGGACTTGCTTCTGGACTCTGTGACCTGCTCCCCAGGGCCAGGCATGGTATGGTGGATGGGGAGTCAGGAAAATCAGGTTCAAGTACCATCCCTGACGGGAGTTTCTCACTAAGGTAGTTAGCTTTTCTGAGCTTCAATTTCCTCATCTGTAAAACTGTGAGGGTCTTGGGTTAGAAGATGCCAGGGAAACTGGTTGACAACTTCCCACCTCAATATCTGAGAACAAGGTGGCCACCCAAGCCCTGAGTCCCCCACTTACGGCAGATTCTCCTCCCCCAGCTCTTTCCGGAGAGGTTTTGGGAAAAGACCTGGCTTCCTGTGTCCTGCTCCCAGCTCCCCAGCAGGGGGCAGCACTCAGGGCTCAGTCGTGCACCTGCCTTCTCCCTCGCCATCTCCAGACCCCCCACTCCAGCTGATAAGTAGCTGTGATCTGGGTGACAAAAGCCACCTTTGTTCCCATAAACTGGACTGGCAGGTTTCCACACCCAATCTGGCGAACCAGGAAATAATCCAATCCCCGGAACACCACACGTCTCAGGCAGCTCAAGAACTCAGGGGCAAGGTCTGGAGAGAGGGAGGGAAGGGCCCGCATGCGCACCTGGGACACACAAGAAGACTGTGGGTTCAATAGGTGGGAGAGATACATGTCCCTGCCACTTGAGGAGAGGAATGACATGGTAGGTGGGCTTGTCAGTGGGCTCTGGGAAGGAGGGGCCTGGGAGAAGGGGGGATATTTGCTTGTGAAATCCAGAACGGTGTAATGGAAGGAGCTCTGCACTGGCGTCAGGGAGTCTGTTTTAGCCCTGCTCAGCAATGACCTGCTTTGCCTTTGGGAGAACCACACAGCCTGTCTGCGTTTTGTTGACCATCTCTGAGTTACCACAGCTGGGAACAGGGCATCCTAAATGTCTGCCCCACGGGGGCCCTGTGAGGATTTAGGAACTAGGTCAAATAACTGTGTAAACAGCTGAGCCCTATGCAAGTTTGGGTGCTTGTTTATGCTTTTACCTCCCAAGTATAAAAGGGGCATTGGGCTGAAGAAAGACGTTTTCTGCTCTAATGTTCCAATTTTCTGATTCTGATTCTTGAGGTCATGGGTATCCAGCAGAAAGCTGAGTGCTAGGTAGTACTGGAGATGGTTGAGTTGACAACACCTGATCTCACCTCCCCCACTATTACTGGTTAAACCTTGGAGAACAGCCCATCAAGTCCCATCTGGTCACACCCAGTTGGGGCCCCAGCTACAAAAGCCTGAGTTCTCCTAGAAAACAGCAACCCAATGGCAGGCATGCATCTCACATCCTTCAGGCAACTCCATCAGCCAAAACTGTCTGTGCTAACCCCTTCTTGGCCAATCAGAAGACACTCTCTGCCCCCATTCAGTTGGGCTGTTCCCCGATACGCAGGGTCCAAGGTTTTGTTTCTGTCGCTAAAACATAAAACTAAGACAAGAGAAGAGAGCTGGCAAGGTGGCAGAGAAAGGAGTTTTGAGGGAGGGAGGATATCGCTGCAGGCACCACAAGGAGAAGCAGTATTTTTCTCGGAGTTATGCACCAGCCCAGGAATCCTCCAGCGGGACAAGGATCTTGTCTCTACGGCAACTGAGGCCTAGCTGGAGACAGAGAATCCTCAGCTCTAGAGGAGGGGGCTAGAGGGGTGGCGCTTGCCTCCACTGCACAGCCCCTTTCTTGCTTCCCTTTAGAAACCCCCTGCTTCTGTCTCTGAATAATTCACAGGATCTTTTGTTCCTGCCCCCAAACCTTTCTCTTCATCCCACTCCTCCCGCCCTCCCTGGTCTTCCTTTTTCCGTGGGAAAGTTGCTGGAAGAGGTCATGGGCAGAGAGAGGAGGGGGAAAGGGGCCCTGCAGCGACAGAAGGTTGATGGCAATGCCAGACAAAGGGAATAAACACGCTAATTAAATGGCCAAGAAAGGCTGGAGGAGAAGATGGGAGTGGGGGTGAGAGAGGTGGTAAGAGGTGAAAAGCAAAGGGCTGGAAGATCGAGAGGAGTAAGCGGGGGCCTCCCTCGTCAGGAAAACAGAGTAGAGAAAAAAAAACAACTTGTTTCTCTAGCCCATTTGAAACTGTGCTGCCCAGACCTCCACCCATTCTCTAGCCCCAATTCTATTAGCGGGCAGAGGAAATAAAGAAGATAGATAAAGCTGCTGACTCCACTCCCTCATCAAGATTCAAAGCCACCTGGGTGCCTCTCCCTCAGTGACGACATGAAGTCACTTGGCATTTGTCAAGGGCACCAGAGACAAGGTGGGATGTCAGACTCTACTTAGCTTTGACTTCAACTACATGGATACCTGTTAACAATAATAACAGCAATCACAATGACAGCAGCCTATACTGACTGAACTCTTATTATGTGTCAAGTACTGTGCTAAGTGTATACACTTAGCATGTCATTTGATCCTCATGACAACTGTAAAAGGAAGTTACTATTACTATCTCATCTTACGGGTGAGGAAACTGAAGACAGGGGATGCAAATCTTGCCCCAAGTGACACAGCAAGGCACTTGGGTTCGAGCCCAGACAGTCCTAGTTTCTGTAGGATGTGTTCTTATCCAGCACAGGCCCCCAGGATGGTGCTGTGTGAAACTGGGGAGAAATTAAGCAGTAGCAAGGTTTAGCCATCCATTCCCCGCTCCCAAACACTTCTGCCATCTCAGGGGAAGTCATGAAAATCTCATGCATCTCGCCAGCATTTTGCCTTTTATAAACTGCCTTTGCGTACAATGAGGAGCTGGGCTTTAGCCAAAAGAACAGTGGATCAGGAGACCAAAACCTGGGTTCCAACCCCTACTGCATAATACATGAGCTCTGTGTTTCTCCTTGGGAAATCAGTTCTGAGCAGGATGTCTGTGCGTAACACTTAGATCACAGAGTAAGAGAACGCACTGCCAACGGCCAACTCCCTTAGTGGAGATTTTCACGATAACTCCATGGAGGAGGTAAGGCCACTGGATCTTGCAAAGATTCTGTGGCTTACCTCAGTGACAGCGGTAGCAGTAGGGGCTGGGTCTCTGGATTTCCAATCCAGCACTCCTCCCACTCTGTGGTGTACCCTCCTTCATTCCTCCTCCCAGTACCAAACCTCTGTGTGCAGGGACCCAGCCGAGTATCAAAACAACCTTCTTAGGGCGGTCTGGACTTTCAGACTTAAGCACCCAATGCAATCGAAAACCATCCTGATCAGCTGGGATCAGGGGCAACAAGGAGAGCCAGGCCTCTCTGGAGACAGGAAGGGAAGACTGGGTGGCTGTGAGATGCTAAGACACCAGGGGCTGGCAGGCAAAGGTTGCAGCCACCACATGAACCTGGGTCACTTCAATTTTATGATCAGGAAAATCAAGAACATAAAAAGCAATACAAACAGGACCCACAGCATCAACAGGTTGTCACAGAAATAACTGAGACAATGTATGGGAAGTGTCTGGCCCATAATAAGTCATCACTAAAAAGAGGCCAGTATTTCAATTTGGAGTCACCTCTCTGGCTTCCAGAGAGACTACAGGAAAGAAACTCTCATTTTGCACCTACTGAACGCTGGGCATTGTGTAGGTACTTGGTAGAAGAGGAGCACAGCAGAGTCAGAATATGGGCTCTAGTGTCAGATGTCCTAAAGTCTGAATCCCATTCTCTGCCAATGATTAGCTATGTACCCTTGAACAAGTGAACATTTACTGTCTTCACCCATAAATGGGGTAATGCCTACTTGCCTACTTCATAGAGTTGTTGCAAGGATTACATGAGATGATAAAACCCCAAACTATAATATAGTGGGAGTTCAATTAATGTTGCCTATTATTGCTTAGTAGGCACAATCTTATTTTTTCTTTCTTTTTTTTTTTTTTTTTTTGATACAGGGTCTCATTCTGTCACCCAAACTGGAGTGTAGTGGTACGATCACAGCTCACTGCAGCCTTGACCTCCTGGGCTCAAGCGATCCTCCAGCCTCAGCCTCCCAAAGTGCTGGGATTACAGGTATGAGCCACCACGCCTGGCCACAATCTTCTTTAAGCCTCACAGCCACCCTAACAGGAGTATTACTGCCAGCATTTACAGATGAGAAAGTTAGGACTCCATGATGTTAGGGATCTGGTCCTAAATCATATGACTAGTAAGAGGCAGTCTCAACCAGAGTCCAGATCAGAGGCTGAGCATCAAACCTTCCCTCATCCACCACACCATGCTGCCTTCACCTGCAGCCAGGGGTCAGCACAAGATGAGGAGAAGCTTAAGTCTTGGCAGCCCCTCCTTCTTCTGATCCAGAAGATCTGCTGTAGCCTATCTCTGCTGTGAGTAAATGCTCTGAGGCAGCTGTGGAAGCACCTACCCAGAGGCGATCAGCACCCGAGACTGGGCAATGGCCAGTCGCTGCAGGTTGCTACGATTCAAGGTGGCCAGGGCCACCCTTCCGGTCTTGCCGTTGGGTCCTGGGGGGCTGGCAGGAGAGCCTACGGTTGTCCCAGTGGGCACGCTGGAGGCTTGTCTCCGGATCACCTGTGATGGGGCGGTCTTCACCGGGCCTCGAATGGTGCCTGTGCTGTCCAGTGGCTTGGCCCCAGAGCCTGGTGGTGGGGGCAGCCTGACCACTCCGGGAGGGGGCAAGTTCTTGCGGGTCACTGGTGGCTGTAGGGGCCCAGTGCTGCCATTGACCACAGCTGCCTTAACACTCATCACCAAGACACACTGGGGACAGGAGCAGGGGGACATGGGGGGCGAGGTGGCTGGCCCAGAGCTGACTGGCCAGGACTGAGCCTTAGGCAAGGTCCCCGTGACCATGGGGTAGATGAGGTCGAGGCGCCGGCGGACGCGGCGTTGGCGCTGGGTCTGACGGTTGATCTGGCCCATGGTGTTGAAGTCAATGACATAGCTAAAGCCAATGGAAGTGAGGTCGATCCAGGGGTGCTGCTTCTCATAGGCGTGCTGGATGGTGATGCCCACTTCCATGTCGTAGGGCGTCCAGGAGCCATTGTCGTTCTCCCACTCCCACACCACGCCCTTCCCAGGGGCTGAGGAGGGGTCATAGTAGTTGCGGCGAACTGGGCGGAGAGTTCCTGCCAGGGTGGGATAGGGGAGAGGTCAGAGTCAGCATGCAATTACATGAATGGCATGACATTAACAAGTCATGCCATTGCAATAATGGCAAACATTAAACAAGTCCTACTGTGTAGTGGGCATGACACTGCCTGAAGTGCCAGCTTTGAATGAAACTCATTTCTCCCTTTAAGACGTCTACAGTCCAACCACGGTAGAAGCAGATGAGTTATGACATGAAGGATATGGGTGGCAGTGTAAGGTAGCAGAAAGACTGCCTCCTGGTTTGTAGTCAGGACAACTTGGTTTGCAGCCAAATTCATTCCATTTACTAGCTATTATAGAACCTCTTAGCCTCCCTTTCCCTCCTGGGAAACAGGATAACTCCTTCCTAGAGTTTTTGTACAAATTAAATATGACTCACTTATTTATTCAGCAAATATGTATTTGTACCTGCCAGGTTCTGGATTTCATGTGAACCCTATGAATGCACTAAGGCATGTAAAACCCTTGACAGACAGTAGGTGCTCATAATGATCATATTCCTTCTCTGTTCCTCTAAATGCTCTTGTGCCAAGAGTCATAAGGAAAAGAATGCAGGGCTGTGGAAGCCTAGAGGACTGAGGGAAGACTCTGCCTCCACGCGGGAAGGCTGCCCAGAAGTGGCTGTGAGGGAGCTGGATCTCTATACATTTATGAATGCTGTCAAAAAAAAAAATGGTGTGTTACTATGAGGAGACGGGAAATCAGGTTGGGAAAACTCTCTCATATTTCCCAACATTAAGTCTTATATCAGCAGCAAAAGTAACATTCTCAATGGTCATGAGAATAATTTTATATTTATCTGATGTCTTTCTTTAAGAAGCTCAAACCCTCCTAAAGATAGGATTGTCTTAATTTTGACAGTCTCACGTTGGGGCCAGGAAGAGGTCAGGGTTATTACACGGTCATGGTACAGCAGATATGAACTGTCAGGACTGCAAGGGAACTGAACCTGTAACTGTTACCTCTTTCTCCCCACTCAAAACCTGAATCCTGACCCATTCTCAACCAGGGCTCATTTCATAGTATCAACATTAAGGCTAAAGATGCCTGGCTCAGGGTAGGGTGGGGAGGTTGGGGAGGGCCCCTGGGATGCTGGAATCTCTGCATCTGTCAGCTTAAGCTCTATCCATCAAAGTGGTGAGAAAAGGCTCCCTTCACCAGCCTCTGACCCACCCCTCCTCCAACCCAGAGGGATATACCAAGACTGGGGACAGAATCCCATTCAAGGAGGGAAGAAAAGAAACAATGGCTATTCAGGCCTTTGCCAGGGTCATAACCCGCCCCCCACCCCAACTCCAAGCCCCTTAATGACCCAAACATCAACATTCAGAGGCACAAGAGAGAAGCAGAACAATCCCCTATTCATCACCAGGGCCTCTGCTGGGGAATATGGGGGTATCTGGATGGGGGAGCAGAGGAGGGGGAGGCGATAGTTCCCTGGTTTGTCTCCATTTCCTTCCTAAGTGCCCAGCTTGCTGGGGGCAAAGAGTATGCGCTTTGGAGCCAACAGGGGTGGTTTTGTCCCTTCCAGCTGTGTGATTAAGCCTCAGTTTCCTCATCTGTTTGGGCCCCGGGTAGCGACTTCAAACGGTGGATTTGAGGATTAAATGAAGAAATGAATATAAAACTCAAAAATAGCACCTGTCACCATGGCAAGAGCTCAGTGAAAGTTGGTGATTATTATTGTAATTTATTTTCTATTATATGTCTAAGCAGGATGGAGAAGCCATGGGGAAGGTTTAGCTCAGGGTGTGTGTGTGTATGTGTGTGTGTGTGTGTGTATGTGTGTGTGTGTGTGTGTGTAGGGTGGTAGAGGGGTGTAAGAAAGAGAGAGAAAGTTTCTATATAACTGACACAGGATTTTCTTCTCGGTCACTTTGCAAGCCAGGGACCTCTGGCCGGCAACAACCTGCCTAGGCCTCCCTCGGCCACACAGCCTGCTGCAGGAGATGGCAGAAGATGCCCTGCTCACTCTGCCTACCTGGGCCAAGTTTGGCTGCACACCAGTTCCTAAGTTCTTGTCCCACACCCAAGAAGAATGAGGATATGCTGACAATTGAAGAGTGAGCAAGGTGGGGAGTTTTATTGAGTGATGAAACAGCTTTCAGCAGAGAGGGGACCCAGGGGTGGTCCCCCTACCCAAAATTGGGAAAGTCCTTGCAATGTGGCTGAGTCCGGGGCTTTTATAGGCTCAGAATAGGGGAGGGGCAGGCTGTAGGTAGTACTGGAAAAGGCAACATTTGATTGGTTAAAAGGCATTATTCAGAAAGAATCAATTGGGAAAGGGTAGGGAAACAGGAACAGAAGTTCTCACACTGGGTTGCGGGTTTCATCCTGGACCAGCAGTCCAGTCTTTCAGCCTTCAGGCTGTTTTTGGCTTGAAGGTAGGGTTTCACTGGAGACCTGCCCCTATCTGCCTAGTCATTGGGCTGCATTCTACTGCTTTCAAATTGGTATTCTTTATTACTTACAAAGCACCTCACATATCCTATGTAAATTTCATAGCAATCCTAGAAATACCTTTCACAAATGAGGAATTTAAGTTTAAAGAGTTTAAATGGCACTATTTGATATTCTCTCCAGGGTGGCAGGGACGGTGCAATTAATTCCCTCACAGATGTGCCTAAAAGACTTTTTTTTTTTTTTTTTTTTTAAACACAATGCCGTTATCAATCCTGGCGATGCCTGAGAGTTGTCCCAGAACTTCTGGAAACTACGCCATGGACCTATAATGTACCTTTCTAGGTTTGTTTTCCTCAGTCTCTGTGTTTTCTTCTATTCCTGCCCGACAGAGGCCCCTTTTATCCTCGTGCATTCCCCCAGAGTTCTCTGACTCCCTTCCCCACAATTCGCTACGTCCCTTCTACTGAAATGGCCTCCTTTGCCATTTTTACCTATTGAAATTCTCCTTACCATTCAGGTCTTAAGCCATTCTCCAACCATTTCTTAAAATGTTCTCCCAGCCCAGGCTCCACCCTCAGGAAGCCTGAGCTGTGTAGCTTGACTATGCTGATGTGCACCAATGTTTCAGCAACACTTTTCATACCAGCCTGCCTTAAGCGGGGGCAGGAATGCCACTGTGGAGCTCTTTGCATTCTTAGTGCCTAATGCAGTGTCTGGCAGTTGCAAGGGCTCCACAAACTGCTGAGACTGATTGAAGATTTCTGGCTACTTTAATATTTAATCATTTATCACATATCACTGAGTACTCATTAACTGCTATGGGGAATGCAGATTCAAGCATTCCTGAAGTAGCTTTCAGTCTAAAACAGGGTTGGAAGACAAGTGTGTGAATGACTATTTATGAGGCAGAACGCTTCACAAGGAGAATGCCAACAAAACGCGTGTTGGCAGGAAAATCGACCACGTCCCCTCCCTGCATAAATCCCTTCCATGACTTCCCATTAGGTTGAAATCTAAATCCCCCCTACCCACCAACGTACATGGCCCCCTCATAGCCTAACTCTGCCCACATTTCAGCTACACGGGCCTTCAATCTCTCCTCATTGCTAGGTTTCTCTGATTCTGGGCCTCTTCACAATGCTGGTTCCTCCCCAAAACTCTCTGGCATCTTTTCCATAGCTCTTCCTACAGGAAGGGCTTATTTCTTCAAGGAAGCCCCCTAGGCAGTCCTGGCCAGGTCAAATTCTCATTCCTTTTAAAAAATTTAATAGCGCTCATCTCAATGTGCAGTTACATATGTACTTATGTGTCTAATTTGATGAACATCTGTCCCCCTCACTAGACTCCCAATCCCATGAGAATGGGCATCAAGGCGTGTGCTCATAGTGGTATTCTCTATGCCTGCATGTCCTAGACACCCCGAAATGGTGATTCAATAAATGAAGTAACGATGGTTTGGAAAGCATTTCAAGCTGTGGAGAACATTTTAAGAAATGAATAACAAATGGCCTGGGCTCGTATAACAAAAATAATTTTGACAGGTAAAAATGGCAAAGGACAGTGTTTCAGAAGAAGGGACCTCAAGGCTAGTTGTGGAGTGAAGGGTGTCAGAGAACTCTAAAGGAATGCATGAGGATAGCGGTGGCCTCTGTTTGGCAGATTGGAGGGAAATATAAGGCATAGAAGAAGACAATCCTGGAAAGATATGTTAGAGCCAGAGCGGGTATGGAAAGTCTGAAATGGCAGGCTATGATAGATTTACTTTGTAATCAATGAAGAGCCACTAAAGTTTGTTAAGAAAAGAGGGGCAAGACCAGAGCCACTCTGTCCATTAGCTCCAGGTGCGTAGAAAGCTGTTGGCATAGAAAATGAAATGAAGGTGGCAAACAGGAGAGACCTTACAGAGAAAAAAATGGGTAAGACTTGATCATCAGTAGCTAAATGCTTTCCAAGTGAGGTTTGAAGATTGCCTCCATCAGAATCTCCAGGGGTACGAATTGAATCAGCAATGCCCTTGAGACCTACAGGCCAGCATCTCCCAGGCCTGGGTATGGGAATCTGCATGTGAATGGCCACCTTGAGTGGTGCACAGGTACACTCAAATTTCAGCTGCTGGGCTACGGGATCTATGTGCCTGTACCTATTAGGTGCCCAAATAAGATTCTAAATGACAGAATGAGTCAAAGAATCCTGGGCTTGGACCATGGGAAAGTGGTAAAATGGTGTCAGAGGGCTGTCAAGAGGAAGAGCTGGTTTTGAAGGGAAAGTTGTTGAGTTCAATTCAATGCTAGAGGAGAGTCAGAGATAACATGCAGACCTCAGAACCAAAGTGTTGAGACAACAGACATGGTGGGATTTTATTCTCTGATTATTTTCAGAGACCACCTTATTTTGGATGTGCTGGTTCTCAGCTTTTCTAGAATCAGGATTATAAACCAGATAATCTGTGAAGTAATGCAAGGAAAAGGGCTCCAGTAGGATAGGGATTGAGGATGTTCATAAACTAAGGATGAAGAAGGAGAAAGAAAATCAGTTTTTTACTGATTTTCCACCTGCGTTACAAAGCACCCAAAATCTTTCGGCTTCTGGGAAGTGGAAGGCAATGCCTTCCAGGCATGCACTGAGGTCTCTGGGACATGTTACACACATCTATGTAAGTGACTCACTGCCTACAGGGCAGGCACTATGTCTAAGAAGTCTCAGGCCACTCTTACCAGCGTCCCCTATGCCCACCAGAATTTTCCACAAGGACAAAGAAACATTTGGATGCGCTATTATTGCTATATCCCACATGTCTGGAACAGTGCCTGCGCTAAACAGTTGCTCCATAACTATTCACTGAATGAAGAAATAGGACATAGGGCACCTCATTCAGAATCTCAGCCCTGCCATTGACTAGTTGTAAACCCTTGAGCAGCTTAATCACTTTCAATTTGTTTCCTTACTTATAAAATGGGGATAATAATAGGTTCTTCATAAGACTGTTGTAAGGATTAAACCAGATAGTGTGTGCAACGTGCTTGGCATGATGCAGTCACATGGTGCATCCTGCACATTGTAACTATCATGTGGTCATCAGGATGCCTGCCTCCTCCACTTCTATGCTAACATAGGGTAGGGGGCGTTGTCGGGGGTGGCTAAAACTCAGCTTCTGTCAAATCATTTAATTCAACTCAACCTCTTTCTCTCCATCTGACACTTCTTACCACTTTAAAAGACATAAAGAAGGCAACACTTGCACAGGAAACTGTGAGCTGGAAATAACTCTCCTTCACCCTGTGCTTATCAGTATCATCACTGGCACAGGGACCATCCCATTCATCTGTTGATGTGCATGACGGGAGGAAAGAAAAAGAGGGAAAAAAGAAATCTTAATGCTGCTCTTCATTCTAGAAAAAGAAAAAAAGAGAAAAAAATGAGGCCTGACCATTTAGAGACTTGCTCAGGGGCACGGAGTAAGCAGTGAGCCTGGAATGAGAGCCACAGTTGTTTCTCCCACCCTCAGCCTGGGTCTTCCTCATCCTGCTACTGAAACCCTGGAGTTGATAGGATCAGGCGTGTTGAAAGGTACAGGGGGAAGTGATGCTGAAGTAAAGTTCTTCAGTCGCTGCCCTACAACAGAAAAAGGGCAACCCAGTCAAGGTAAATGATGGCAGGTGGAGAAGGCCTCACCGAGGCTTTTGGAAATGGCCAAGAGCCAGTCCCATCTATCTCACCCCATCTCTTCCCTTCTTCCAGATTCTCTAGCCCAAAATGCCTAGAGGAGACTGGCATAGAATGCAAATAAGAACAGACCCCTAGGTGGTCTGGGGAAGGAGAAGGGCCCAGGGCAAACAGAGGCGGGCAGACGGGTGTCTGCAACCTCCCAGCCATCTCCCTGGAGACAGGCTAGATGAGGTCAGGAGCCCAGGCAAGCGGAGAGCCTGAGGACTCTCTCAGCAGCAGAGCAAGCAACTTCTAAAAAGACAAAGCTCTCATGTCAGGAAATGTCCCCATATAGAGGAGGCAACAAAAAAGGAGAGGAATCGCCTCTGGGCAGGGGACTTCCAGCTCTCTTTTGTTTGTGGGGATGTTTCTGGTTCCCAGCTTTGAATTATGGCTTAAGGATGGTGGGTAATTTAATTAAACATTGCAAGGGCTTGGCCGAGGTTGCCTGGGAGCCACTGGTTTAAAGTTCCTACCCTGTCATGGCCTCATCAATGAGATTGAGAGAAACTATGTGTGTGTTGGTGGAGAAGGGAGAGGAAGAGGCTCAGAGCTCAGAAACCCAGAGATTCTTTTATTCTTCTTTGACAAGCGCCCTGACAGACCCAGCTTTTCTGGGAATTCAGCCCAGTGTCTGAGCACCCAGCACAGGGCCTGGCGCACAGGAGAGAGGTACTCGGGATGGCTGACTGACTCTAGCAATGAGTGGATGAAACCACAGCAGTCTGATGATAAACACACCCTGGGGCAGCCTTTAAAATGATTCAGGGCAAGTTCTCTGCCTGAGGTTTAAAGTCCAGGGAGCGCCATCCTCTGACTAAATTGCTCATCACCAGGCAGTACTCAACCTGTCCTCAGGTAAGAGTGATCAGACCTGGGACACGTAGCTTCTTTCCTTCCACCCAGTTTTCTCTACAACTTCACTTCTGTAGAAAGGGTCATGAACCTTTGTAGATACCTTGCCTATCCTAAGTCCCACCAAACTCAGATTCCACCTTTGCCCTTCCCAAATGTGGGAAAGGGGCTGAGACCTTTCTGTCACAAGGGTGGTTTTCCAAATGCTGCAGAGATTTAGTCTGAAATAGAAAAGCTAAAACCCGCTTTTTTTTTTTTTTTCCCCGGGACTGGAATCCGCTGTCAGGTGCTTTAACTGCTGGTCTCTCTCTCTCTGGTTCCACCTCCACGGCTCAGCTCCCCACAACACACACCCCCTCCATCCTCACCTCCTGACACCTCCACCCTCACCTCCACAACCTTTACCCAAGTTGCACAATGACGTTCTCTCCCCCTACCTCAGCCACACTTAATCCTCTTTCTCAATCTCCCCACATTCCTCTCTATTCTCTCCTCCTCCCAGTCTCCCTCAGCTCCACACACCGTTTAAGCCCCTCTAGATTCTAACACTTCCAGAATCCTCTCCCCAGAAAGCTCTCCTCAATCAGCCAGTATCCGCAGAGTCCTTGGCAAAGGGGTTGCTGGGAGTTATGACTAAAGATGGGGACATGAGGGTGGAAAGATACCCCTTTCCCATGACAATCCTAATTAGCACACAGGATGTGGGGGCTTTCCAAGGAAGCGGAGAGACTCTGCTCAAACAGCTGTTCACTGGGGAGGGCCTCTCAGTCATCTTCTCTACTTCCTCCCCAGCACACCGGCCTTTCCAGGCTCCTCCGTTACACTCTTGGGAAAGCCGAGCCAGAATTCCAGAAACAATGGCCCCCTCCCCACCTGTCACCGAAGGAGACGGAAACTCTTCCCAGGTCATCGATTAAGCAAGCACCGAGCAAAGAGGGGCAGTTCTGCTCTCCCTCGGGCAGCACCCTCACTCCCCACCCCCCACGACCCCATCCTGGAGGCTCCCTTCCTGGCTCTGACCTGGAAAGGCAGGTCAGCTGGGAAGCGGGTTTGTGCTGGCTACAGTGGCAACTTGATTCTCATGAAAAGATAGTAGTTTGGCGCTCCGGAAGACCAAGGGTTCCTTACGGGCTATGGTTTTAAGAGGAAGCGTGGGGACAGTTTCTCCTTAGGAATCTGCCTCCTCCTCCTCCACAGACAAAGGGAGCGGCTTCCCTGCCATGCATTCCGAAGCCCTGAGCCTCCCCCTCCTCTCTCCATCTGCTCCGGCCTGTTGCTTCCGCGCTTGTAGTGTGTAGCAGAGGCATTCGCCAATGCCACGGCGTCCAGGGTACCCCAGCCCCAGTCTCTCCTCCCAGGGAGCCCGGCGCTTCCCTTACCCGACTGCAGCGAGAACCTCCGGGGAATCCCTTCTTCCTCCCCCAGTTCCCACATCCAGGACCCAGCTGCCGGGAGGCATCCCACACAGGAGACGCAGAGGCAGTGAGATCGGGGGTGAGGGGACGTGTGGCAAGCCCCAGCGTGCCTGAGGCAAAAGAGGGTCAGGTCAGCCGAGGTGCCGGCCGCCACGGGATGAGGGCAGGACGCCTTTGCGAAGGGCTGGAATTGCCTGTAGTCTGGGGTGACCCTAGAATTTCTACATGGAAAGACTTAGGGCCACCAAGTGCTGAAAAGGGCGGGGGGGCATGAAAGGGGGTGGGGAGTGGATTCTTACCGACTAGGTTGAAGCTGGGTTTGCAAAATCAGAACACCAATACTACTTGCATGGACGTTTAGGGGGGAGAGAGGATTCTGCGAGAATCCAGGGGAATGAATCGCCTCCCACCACCTCTTGGTGACACTACTGCACAGAGGTGACGACTAGGTGGCCAAGGTGGGTTCACAGGGAGGGAGGTACCTTGGCAGGTTGGGAAGGTGGGAGCAAGCGGGGCAGGGGCAGGGGCAGCTGGCTTACCCGTGTCTTGGCGGAACTGGTTCATGGACTGCAGGTCGATGATGTAGGGCGCGAGACGGCTGTCCACCTGGCCCAGCACCACGCTGCCCCCCGCGCGGGGGCCGGCGCGGACCACCGCCTCAATGTGGTGGCTCACCGCCGGGCTGTAGGGACGCCAGCGGCCGTGCTCGTTCAGCCATTCCCAGACCACCACCGCCGAGGCCAGGAGCATGGCGAGCCCGGGGCTGCGGCCCGAGCGCCCGACCTCCTCCGCTTCCTCCTGCGCCGCCGCCTCCGGGCCTCGACCGCGCCCCCTGCCCTGCGCTCCCCCTCCCCGGGCAGCCTCAGCTCCGGCCCATGGGATCCTCCCCAGCCGTGCATCCACCGGGTCCGGCACACCAGGGCCACCGGGCTGGGACCGCGCGCCGCCGCCGCCGCCGCCGCCGGGGTCCGCCGCTGCTGCCGCTGCTCCGTGGGGTCGAGTCGCTTCATGCAAATGTCCAGCTCTCTGCAAACAGGCCCCCGCCTTGCAAAAGCCACTCGGCGGGCGCGCGGCCCGAGCCCCGGCGGCCGCGAGCTGGGGCTGACGGGGAGGCGAGGACCCAGCCCTCGCACCAGTTGCGCCTCGGGCTCTGCAGACGCCGGGGTGGGATCTCGCCGCACTGCCGCGCTCGGAATGGCACGCTCTGGTCCCCTCCCCTCTCTCTTTCCCTCCCCACCCCTTCACCGCACGAATTGCAGTAGCCGCCGCGGGGAGAGCTCCCCCTCCCTGTGGCTCTGCTCAGTCCCTTCCAGAATGAACTGCCCCTCCCAAGCGGGGCGCTAAGGCAAACCCGCGCCCGCGTGTGTTTCCCAGGTTCCTTGATGCAGAGAAGCGACCCGCCATAACACGGCCCCGGGACCACCACTGTCGCCCAGCCGCAACTTTGCAGCCTCCTTCCCCAAAATGTAATTTTCTCTCTCTCTTTTTTTTTTCCCCCTTAATGGAGCACGATCAGTGTCCGCAGCGCAAACTGAAGACACGCATTGCCTCGGGGCTTGCGCACGCACTGGCACACTCACAGTCGCAGACACGCGCGCGCACCCCCAAGCCTTCCTTGCCCCGGCTCCTATTACCTCATCCGCTCCAGCATCCTTAGCTGTCAGTCAAGGAAGCAGAAGCCACGCCCCCTGCTGCTCGGGCGAGTGCCCTGGAGCTTACCCGCCCCCTGCTGGCCTAAAGTGTCGTGTGCCGGCCAATGGCTACTCCAACCTCTGTTAATAGACCCAGTCCGAAGGGATGCAGCAATTTGGCTAATGATGGATTTCTATTACCTAGGTAGGGAGCAAATGTGGTTTTTCTGGCCAGATTCAATGTACTAGAGTCAGGAAGACGCATGTTAAATTAGTTTTATCTGCATCGTTTCTGTAACTAAAATTATGAAACACTAGGACAAACACAAGCTAAACTTATTTTGATCATCAATAGTTAATATGGAAAATAACCTTAAATAGGTAGGTTCTGACTAAAAGGGAATATTGAAGTCAGGATTATGCATTATGCTTGTCAAAGAACACAAATTTTGTTTTGTTGAGATTGCAAACCACATAAAACAACGAATTGAGTCTATCAAGATCCAAGATATAGGATGTGGGAAAGTAAAAATAGATTATGTGTTAGAGAATGGGATTGTGAGTCTTTTGAAATTATCAATTTTTTCATAAATATCCTAAGACCCTTTTATGTTTTAGAAGAGTTGCTTCTCCCTCCCTCTCCTTACAGCTGTCTCCAGTTGTTAGAATTTTCCATCCCTCTAACCTTTATCTTTCTCCCAACAGAGTTCTGAATACAAGCAAAAGAAAAAGTGTGAGATCTGTTCTTCTTCAGGCCTCTAAAGGCACCAGGCTCAAGGGACCTCTCAGCTTTGTTCTTTCTGGTCTTCTTGCACAGCTTGACCTCCAAAATGCCTAGTCAGCCTCTCCCTTAATTGGTGACTGTTCCTAATCCAACCCAAACAACACCACTCATTAAAATGTCGAGTTTCAGAATTAGAGCAAAAAGAAAACAAGCTAAGGATACCTCAATTAATTCTATCATAGGCCATTATTATTACCATTTTACAAATGACGGGACTTAAGGAATTTAAACTATTTGCCCTAGATTGCATATCTAGTTAAAGGGGAAGCAAGTATTCAAAATTTAGTTGGGCTGACTCAAAAGAAAATGCCTGTTCCATAGCATGTCCTCTATGACACAGAGGTGGCACAAAAACAGGCAATGTAGAAGTGTCTCAGTGTGAAAGAAGGGAAGGGAGAAAATGGTGGTAGAATTTTCTGGAAAAGAAACAAAAGTCAAACTGAAGAAAAAGTAATTTAAACATTTATTGGGCTAGTTTTATTTCTAGTCATAAAAATGGAAAGTATCAAAACTCAGGAAACTTTCTTACAGTCTTGGTAAGTATGAATCAAAAAGGGAAGAGTAATGATTCAAGGGGATATTGGAAGAACCAGCGAAAATATAGTCCCTGACCAGCTAAGCCAGAAATTCCCAGGTGAAAAAAGTCTAAACTAGATAAGAGGGCTACTAGCAAATGTTAGATGAACTGTTTGAAAGATGAATGGAAGGTCGAAGGAAACTGACGCCTACCTGCCTATGTCCAGCCTAATTTTGTATCTGGTCTTCTTGTATCTTCCATGTTAAGCACAACAGAGTATTACAGCAGAATAAAAATACCTTATGACATGCGAGAAGGTTTGTATGTAGTCTGATTCATTTGCAAGAGGAAGTGAATACACACACACACACACACACACATACACATATCCACACACGAGAGGGGTCTTTAAAAGTTTATGGAAAATGCGTATTATGAAAAAACTAGGCAGGTAGTTCAAATTTTCTTTTGCACCCAAATAAACTCATACTAACTTGTATGAGTTTTTGAGACAAAGTCTTGCTCTTGTCCCCCAGGCTGGAGTGCAATGGCGCGATCTCGGCTCACTGTAACCTCCGCCTTCTGGGTTCAAGCGATTCTCCCACCTCAGCCTCCCAAGTAGCTGGGATTACAGGCACCTGCTACCATGCCTGGCTAATTTTTGTATTTTTAGTAGAGATGGTGTTTCACCATGTTGGCCAGGCTGGTCTCGAACTCCGGACTCAGGTGATCAGCCCACCTTGGCCTCCCAAAGTGCTGGGATTACAGGCATGAGCCACCGTGCCCAGCCAACATTCTATTTTAGTATCCAAACTATATCCCCCAAATTGCCTTCTGTACCCATAAGTGGCATAAAAATCTTTAACCAAATGATATTCCAAATTTTTAATTTGAACATATGGTGGCTATAATAAAACCTCACTAATTGAGACTATGAAGCCAGTTTTGAACTGTTCAAAGGTACAATTTGATGATACTTCCAAAAAGGTCATTATTGTCTAACACAAAGGTTCAATGAAAAAGCCACTTCTCTTCTTTTTCTGTAGAATGTTCATAGACAAAATCCCCCCCTTTTTTTTTCAATTACCTATTATTATGTGATAAACCACCCTAAAAGTTGTGGCTAAAAACAGCAACAAGCATTTATTTTTCAAACACATCTGCGCTTTGGGGAGGGCTTCCAAGGACAGCTGGTCTTTGCTCCACACAGCATTAGCTCAAGGGAGCTCTCAGGAAAGCAGGTGGCTGGAATCATCTGTAGGCTTGCTCATGCATAAGTCTACTGCTTGATACTGGCTGTTATCTGGGCACTTAGCTAGGGCTATCAGCCCAAGTACCTACACATGGCCAGTCCATGTTATTGATTGGCATTCTTACAACGCAGAAGTTAGTTTCCAAATAAACCAGAGGCAAGAAAAAGAGCCAGGCAGAAGAGGCATTGCATTTTAATTTTTTTATTTTAAAATAATTGTAAATTCACATGCGGTTATAAGAAACAAGACAGAGCCTGTGTATCCTCAGCATCCTATAATACTCTAGGAAAACTATAGTGCAATACCACTGCTGATATTGACACGGTTAAGATTCAGAATGGTTACAATTCTGCTCCTTTATTGATACAATACCATTGTGTCACACATTATACAATATACATTTTGTATACAATATACATTTTCTGCACCACAAGGATTTCTCATGTTGCCCTAAAAGGTACACCCACTAATTCCTCCCCACTACCATCCTGTCCATAACTCCTGGCAATAACTAATATGTTCTCCATGTTTATGATTTTGTCATTTCAAGAATATTATGTAAATGGATCATAGAGCATTTAATCTTTTAAGATTGGCTTTTTCCACTCAGCATAATTATCGAAAGATTCATCCAAATTGTGTGTATCAAGAGAAGTTTGTTTCTTGTTATTGCTAAGTAGTGTTCCCTACTATCCATGGACCATCTTACTGTTCATCCGTGGAAGTTCATGTAAGTTGTTTCTAGTTTGGGCTATTATGAATAAAGCTGCTATGGACACTCTCATCCAGGTTTTTGTGTGAACATAAAGTATCCATTTCTCTGTGATAAGTGCCTAGGAGTACAATGGCAAGGTCATAGGGTAGTTGCATGTTTAGCTTTTTAACAAACTGCCAGTTTTCTAAAGTGGCTGCACCATTTTACATTTTCTCCAGCAATATAGCCATGATCTGGTCACTATATCTTCACCATCATTTTTTGGTCAGTATATTTTATTTTAGCCATTTTTATAGGTGTGTAGTGTTATTTCATTGGGCTTTTAATTTGTTTCCTTATTGACTAATAATGTTGAACATCTTTCCCTGTGTTTATTTGCCATATATGCTCTTTGATATCTGTTCAGGTCTTTTGCTGGTTTTTGTTTTTCATTGTTGAAATTAGAGAGTTCTTTTTATATTCTAAATATTGGGCTGGGCACAGTGGCTCAAGCTAGTCATCCTTGCACTTTGGGAAGCTCAGTCAGGAGTTCGATTGCCTGAGCTCAGGAGTTGGAGATCAGCATGGGCAGCATGGGGAAACCCTGTCTGTACAAAAAATACAAAAATTAGCTGGCCGTGGTGGTGCAGGCTTGTAGTCCCACCTACTCGTGAGGCTGAGGCTTGAGTCTGGGAGGCTGAGGCTGCAATGAGCTGTGATGGTGACATACTCCAGCCTGGGCAACAGAGTGAGTGAATCCTAGTCATAAATAAATAAATAAATAAATAAATAAATAAATAAATAAGTAAGTAAATACTCTTAGTGGATATATAGTTTGAAAATATTTTTTCTCAATCTGTAGCTTATGTTTTCCATGCTCTTCATAGCATCTTTCACAAAACAAAATTTTTTAATTTGATAAAATACAACTTATCATTTTTTTTTTCTAAATGGCTTCTGCTTCCTGTGTTAATTTTAATAACTCTTTGGCTAGTCCTAAGATTTGAGTATTTTTTTCCTCTGTTTTGTTCTAAAAGTTTCATTCTTTTACAACTTACATTTAAATCTATGATCCATTTTGAGTTAAATTTTTGTGTATGGAGTGAGGTTTAAGTTGAGTGTCTTTTTATTTGTTTGTTTGCCTATAGATGTATTGTCCTTGCACCATGTGTTGAAAAGGCTTTTCTTCCTCCTTTGAATTGCTTTTGAGTCTTTGTAAAACAATCATTCTGGCATATTTGTGTAGATCTATTTCTGGTTTCTCTAGTCTGTTCCATTGACCTGTATGTTTATCCCTTCGCCAGTACTGCACAGTGTTAATTAATAAGCTGTATTAATAAGCTATGTAATGTCTTATATTGTAAATTGGGTAGATTGATTCATCTCACTTTATTCTTCTTCAAAATTGTTTTAGCTATTCTGGATCCTTTGATTTCCACATAAATACTTGAAGAATCTTGTCTATATGTGCAAAAATTCTCGCTGGGATTTTGATAGGAATTGCATTGAAGCTGTATATCAATTTGAGGAGAACTGACATATTTTTACTGTGTGAAGTCTTCCAATCCATAAACACGATATGGATATGCTTCTCTATTTATTTAGATATTCTTTGTTTTATGTGTTTTCTACTTTTAAGCATACCTGTCCAGTTCATTTTTTACTCAATGTACACTTAAGTAGTTCATTTTTTCAGAGTGATTATATTAATAAATGGCATTCTATTTTTAATATTGGTTTCCACATACTTATTGCTGGCACATATAAATACAATGGATTTTTGTATGTTTATTTAGTATTTTGTAAACTTGCTAGGGAGTCCAAATCTGGGTCTAAGAGTTTTTTTTATAGATTCCTTGGGATTTTACTTGTCATCTCCATATAGGGATAATTTTGTTTCTTCATTTCTGATCTTATTCTTTTCATTTCCTTTCTTGCCTTACTTAGAATTGTATTACCTGTAATTTCCAGTACTATGTTTAATACAGTCATGAGACTAGACATTCTTGCCTTGTTTCTAATTTTAGATAACATCTGGTTTTTCACTATTAACTATGATATTAACTCTAGGTGTTTATTTTAGATGTTCTTCATCAAGTTGAGGAAGTTTCCCTCTATTCTTACTTTCCTGAGAGGTTTTTTTTGTCATGAATAGATATTGAGTTTTATTAAATGCTTTTTTGGTATCAATTGATATGATCATAATTTTCTTTCTTTAGACTGCTAATAGGGTGGATTGCATTGATTGATTTTCAAATATTTAATGAGATTTGCATCCCTGGAATAAACCCCACCTAGTCATAGTGTATAATTCTTTAAAAATATTGCTGTATTTTATTTGTTAAAGGTTTCAGGGGGCTGGGCATGGTAGTGCATACCTGTAGTTCTACAGGATCTGGAGACTAAGGTCAGCCATATCTACATCACTAGCCCCCAGTAAAAACCCTGACACTGAAGCTCAGATGAGCTTCCCTGGTTGACGATACTTCATGTGTATTGTCACACATTGTGGCTGAGAGAAATAGCACTATCTATACAACTCCACTGGGAAGGGACACCTGGGGGCATAAATCTAAAAAGGCTAAACAAGCTCTTTATGAAGAAAACTACAAAATTCTGATGAATGAAATCAAAGAATGACTAAATAAATGGAGAGATATTCAATGTACCTTTA
Source organism: Macaca fascicularis (assembly GCF_037993035.2). Taxonomy (NCBI): domain Eukaryota; kingdom Metazoa; phylum Chordata; class Mammalia; order Primates; family Cercopithecidae; genus Macaca; species Macaca fascicularis. Next base: position 14,802,943 of record NC_088388.1, read on the forward strand.
TAGAAAGACTCAATATTGTCACATTTTCAGTTCTTCCCAACTTGTTCTATAGATTCATTGCAACTGCAATCAAAATCTCAGCAAGTTAGTTTGGATGGGAAGGAGGGGAATTGCTCAAACAAATGGTATTGTTTTTGGTTTCAAATTCTAGTTGGTACAATGTACAGCTGGAATTTGAGAGAGAATTCTCTCAAATAAAATAATAAATAAAAGGGAGAATTTATTTTATTTGGAATTTCAGAGAGAATTCTCCTTTTTCTCAGAGCAATTGATTTAGGGGATGTGACTGATTTTTACTGTCTCCCTTTTCTGGTGTCCATTCTAAATTACCCTCAGTCTCCCGTAATGCTTCTTCTAGTATTGGTGTCTTACCTGGTGGCGTGACCCAAATCTTCATTTCTGAGGGGTCTGAGACCCTGGCTCCCATGCTATTTTCAAGCTAGGGTGGTGCAATTGTCTGTTTACTATCAAATTTGGTCAAGTAGGGTCCAAATGGATCATGTGAGTGGCAAACATATTTCTTTCTGCCCTTACTGGGTCACATAAGCACTTCCTCCTCCTGAAGAACTGGGTTAATTGCCTGAGCCCAGACAGTGACTCTTCTTGCATAATGGTCTCTGGATACAAAGTCTTTGCAGTGACAGGCAGAAGCTATGGCTTAGAGTTCAGCGGGACTCTTTCCATGTCCCCTGGCAGAAGTGTGCCCCCATAGGGAATCAGGACCTTTCATCCTACAGAGTCCTGACTTGGGGGCTGGCAGGGCCATGGATGGCAGACAGAGAGACAGGAAGCACAAATTCCCTAAGTGTATTATTAGGAATACAGATAAAGGTAAGCAGGGCCCTTCCTGCCTCTACCCTTTGTTTCCCAGGCCCAAGTATAGGCCTGTATAGGTCAGACATCTGACATGTATCTTGCTGGACTAAAATGAAGTTCTCTTTGGAGGATTTAGAAGAGAATCTATTTCCTTGCCTCTTCTTTCTCCTAGAGCTCACTCACATTTCTTGGTTCACGGCCCCTTCCTCCATCTTCAAAGCCAGCAGTGTTCCATCTCTCTATGCCTCTTTCATGGTCACATTTCCCTCTGAATCTCTGATTCTCCCTTTTCTCATTTTTAAGAATCATTGTGGTTACATCAGGCCATCCAGATATCCAAGATAACCTTGCTATCTTAAACTTAGATGATTAGCAGTCTTAATTCCCTCTGCAACGTTAATTCCCTTTTCCCATATAACCTACATAGTCATATTCCAGGGATTAGGCTGTGAACATCTTTGGGAGCCTGCTCCTCACATTTCTCATACAACTCACTTGTGGCCTCCTTTCTTGCTCATGCTGCTCAATGCTAGGTATTCCAACTCCATTATATGAGAGACTGGTTTTTTGGCCACACTTGACATTATGACTTGATAAATCTGATAGAACTTATTACAAAATGGGGAGATTTGGATGCAGAGTCACTTAATGTCTCAAGATTAGGTGCTCCCTACCAGGGCCCAAAAGGTATATTTAAACAGTATATAATTCAAAAGGAGTTGTTATTGAAAAGATATGTAATTATCCACTGCAAAACATGGCCTTTCTCCAGAACCCCAAAACTTTGCCTTGTACTTTTCCCACTTGGGCTTGCTTTCAACTCCATATGGTATCTCTTCCCACATCTGATACTTCTGAAACCAGAGGGTCAGCCAGGGCACACGGTCCAAGTAGCCGTACTGTTTTCACTATAGCGTGGATCTTCTGGGACCCTTTCCTGAACCGGTTTGAGCCGGTCTGATCCTGTTTGATCCGGTTCCATCTGGTTTGATCCGGTTTGAACCGGTTTGAGCTGGTCTGATCCGGTTTGATCCAGTTCCACCCGGTTTGAGCTGGTCTGATCCGGTCTGATCCGGTTCCATCTGGTTTGAGCCGGTCTGATCCGTTTCCATCCGGTTTGAACCAGTCTGATCCGGTTCGAACCGGTTTGAGCCGGTTTGATCCGGTTCCATTTGGTTTGATCCGGTTTGATCCGGTCTGATCCGGTTTGATCTGGTTCCATCCGGTTTGAGCTGGTCTGATCCGGTTTAATCCGGTTGAGCCAGTCTGATCCGGTTCGAACCGGTTTGATCCGGTTTATTCCGGTTCCACACGGTTTGATCCGGTTTGAACCGGTTTGAGCCGGTCTGATCCGGTTTGATCCGGTTCCATCCCGTTTGATCCGGTTTGATCCGGTTTGAACCGGTTTGAGCCGGTTTGAGCCGGTCTGATCCGGTTTGAGCCAGTCTGATCCGGTTTGAAACGGTTTGAGCCGGTCAGATCCGGTTTTATCCGGTCCCATCTGGTTTGATCCGGTTTGAACCGGTTTTAGCCGGTCTGATCCGGTGTGATCCGGTTCCATCCGGTTTGATCCGGTTTGATCCGGTTTTAGCCGGTCTGATCCGGTTTGATGCGGTTGCATCCGGTTTTAGCCAGTCTGAGCCGGTCTGATCCTCTTTCATCCAGTTCCATCCGGTTTGAGCTAGTCTGATCCGGTCTGATCCGGTTTGATCCGGATTGAACCGGTTTGAGCTGGTCTGATCCAGTTCCATCCGGTTCGAACTGGTTTGAGCCGGTCTGATCCGGTTTGATCCGGTCTGATCTGGTTTAATCCGGTCTGATCCGGATCCATCCGGTTTAATCCGGTTTGATCCGGTTTTAGCCGGTCTGATCCGGTTGCATCCGGTTTGAGCCAGTCTGAGCCGGTCTGATCCGATTTGAACCGGTTTGAGCCGGTCTGATCCGGTTTCATCCGGTTTGAACCGGTTTTAGCTGGTCCGAGCCGGTTTGATGTGGTCTGATACGGTTTGATCCGGTTTAAACCGGTTTGAGCCGGTCTGATACGGTTTGATGCGGTTTGAACCGTTTTGAGCCGGTCTAAACTGGTATGATCCGGTTCCATCCAGTTTGAGCCGGTCTGATCCGGTTTGATCCTGTTCCATCCAGTTTGATCCGGTTTTAGCCGGTCTGATCCTGTTTGATCCGGTCTGATCTGGTTTGATCCGGTTCCATCCGGGTTGATCCGGTTTGAACCGGTTTGAGCCAGTCTGATCCGGTTTAATCCGGTTTTAACCGGTTTGAGCCAGTCTAATCCGGTATGATCCGGTTCCATCCAGTTTGAGCCGGTCTGATCCGGTTTGATCCGGTTCCATCCGGTTTGATCTGGTTTGATCCGGTTTGAGCCGGTCTGATCCGGTTTGATCCGGTTGCATCCGGTTTCAGCCAGTCTGAGCCGGTCTGATCCTCTTTCATCCAGTTCCATCCGGTTTGAGCTAGTCTGATCCGGTCGGATCCGGTTTGATCCGGATTTAACCAGTTTGAGCTGGTCTGATCCAGTTCCATCCGGTTCGAACTGGTTTGAGCCGGTCCGATCCGGTTTGATCCGGTCTGATCCGGTTTGATCCGGTTTAAACCGGTTTGATCCGGTTTGAACCGGTTTGAGCCAGTCTAATCTGGTATGATCCGGTTCCATCCAGTTTAAGCCGGTCTGATCCGGTTTGATCCTGTTCCATCCAGTTTGATCCGGTTTTAGCCGGTCTGATCCTGTTTGATCCGGTCTGATCCGGTTCCATCCGGGTTGATCCAGTTTGAACCGGTTTGAGCCAGTCTGATCCGGTTTAATCCGGTTTTAACCGGTTTGAGCCAGTCTAATCCGGTATGTTCCGGTTCCATCCGATTTGATCCGGTATGAACCGGTTTCATCCGGTCTGATCCGGTTCCATCCGGTCTGGTCCGGTTTCAACCGGTTTGAGCCGGATTGATGCGGTTTGAACCGGTTTGATCCGGTTTCAAACGGTTTGAGTCGGTTTGAGCCGGTTTGAACCAGTTTGAGTCGGTTTGATCCGGTTCCATTTGGTTTGATCCGGTTTGAGCCGGTTTGAACCGGTTTGAAGCGGTTTGAACCGGTTTCAGCTGGTTTGAACCGGTTCCATCCGGTTTGATCCGGTATGAACTGGTTTCATCTGGTCTGATCCGGTTTGAAACAGTTTGAGCCGGTTTGATCCGGTTTGATCCGGTTCCATCCTGTTTGATCCGGTAGAAACCGTTTTCATCTGGTCTGATCCGGTCTGAACCAGTTTGTTCCGGTCTGACCCGGTTGCATCCGGTTTGAACCGGTTTGAGCCGGTTTGTTCCGGTTTGAACCGGATTGATCCGGTTTCAACCGGTTTGAGTTGGTTTGAGCCGGTTTCAGCTGGTTTTGTCCGGTTCCATCCGGTTTGATCCGGTCTGAACCGGTTTCATCCGGTTTGAAGCGATGTCATCCGGCCTGATCCGGTTTGAACCGGTTTGAGCCGGTTTGATCCGGTTCCATCCGGTTTGAAGTGGTTTGAGCCGTTTTGATCTGGTTTGAACCGGTTTGAACCGGTTTCAGCTGGTTTGATCCGGTTCCATCCGGTTTGATCCGGTCTGAACCGGTTTCATCCGGTCTGATCCGGTTTGAACCAGTTTGACCGGTTTGATCCGGTTCCATCCGGTCTGATCCGGTTTCAACCGGTTTGAGCCGGATTGATGCGGTTTGAACCGGTTTGATCCGGTTTCAACCGGTTTGAGTCGGTTTGAGCCGGTTTGAACCAGTTTGAGCCGGTTTGATCGGGTTCCATCCGGTTTGATCCGGTTTGAGCCGGTTTGAGCCGGTTTGAAGCGGTTTGAACCGGTTTCAGCTGGATTGAACCGGTTCCATCCGGTTTGATCCGGTATGAACGGGTTTCATCTGGTCTGATCCGGTTTGAACCAGTTTGAGCCGGTTTGATCCGGTTCGGTCTGAACTGATTTCATCCGGCCTGATCCGGTCTGAACCTGTTTCATCCGGTCTGAACCGGTTTGAACCGGTTTGATCCGGTTTGATACGGTTTGAATCGGTTTGATCCGGTTTGAACCAGTTTCAGCTGGTTTGATCCGGTTCCATGTGGTTTGAACCGGTCTGAGGCGGTTTGATCCGGTTTGAACCCGTTTAAGCCGGTTTGATCCGATTCCATCCGGTTTGAACCGGTCTGAACCGGTTTGATCCGGTTTGAAACGTTTTGAGCCGGTTTGATCCGGTTTGAACCGGTTTGATCCGGTTTGAACCAGTTTCAGCTGGTTTGATCCCGGTCCATCTGGTTTGATCCGGTTTGAGCCGGTTTGATCCGGTTTGAACCTGTTTAAGTCGGTTTGATACGATTCCATCCGGTTTGATCCAGTCTGAACCGGTTTCATCCGGTCTGAACTGATTTCATCCGGCCTGATCCAGTTTGAACCGGTTTGAGCCGGTTTGATCCGGTTTGAACCGGTTTGAACCGGTTTCAGCTGGTTTGATCCGGTTCCATCCGGTCTGAACCGGTTTCATCCGGTCTGATCCGGTTTGAACCGGTTTGAGCCGGTTTGATCCGGTTTGAACCGGATTGATCCGGTTTCAGCCAGTTTGAGTTGGTTTGAGCCGGTTTCAGCTGGTTTGATCCGGTTTCATCCGGTTTGATCCGGTATGAACTGGTTTGATCCGGTTTGAGCCGGTTTGATCCGGTTTGAACCGGATTGATCCGGTTTCAGCCAGTTTGAGTTGGTTTGAGCCGGTTTCAGCTGGTTTGATCCGGTTCCATCCGGTATGATCCGGTCTGATCCGGTTTCAACCGGTTTGAGCCGGATTGATGCGGTTTGAACCGGTTTGATCCGGTTTCAACCGGTTTGAGTCGGTTTGAGCCGGTTTGAACCAGTTTGAGCCGGTTTGATCGGGTTCCATCCGGTTTGATCCGGTTTGAGCCGGTTTGAGCCGGTTTGAAGCGGTTTGAACCGGTTTCAGCTGGTTTGAACCGGTTCCATCCGGTTTGATCCGGTATGAACGGGTTTCATCTGGTCTGATCCGGTTTGAACCAGTTTGAGCCGGTTTGATCCGGTTCGGTCTGAACTGATTTCATCCGGCCTGATCCGGTCTGAACCGGTTTCATCCGGTCTGAACCGGTTTGAGACGGTTTGAACCGATTTCAGCTGGTTTGAACCGATTCCATCCGGTTTGATCCGGTCTGAACCGGTTTGATCCGGTTTGAAGTAGGTTGAGCCGGTTTGATCCGCTTCCATCCAGTTTGAGCCGGTCTGATCGGGTTCCATCCGGCTTGATCCGGTCTGAACTGGTTTGATCTGGTCTGAACCGGTTTGATCCGGTTTGAACCGGTTTGAGCCGGTTTGATCCGGTTTGATACGGTTTGAACCGGTTTGATCCGGTTTGAACCGGTTTCATCCGGTCTGATTTCATCCGGCCTGATCCGGTTTGAACCGGTTTGAGCCGGTTTGATCTGGTTTGATCCGGTCTGAACCGGTTTCATCCGGTCTGATCCGGTTTCAACCGGTTTGAGCCGGATTGATGCGGTTTGAACCGGTTTGATCCGGTTTCAACCGGTTTGAGTCGGTTTGAGCCGGTTTGAACCAGTTTGAGCCGGTTTGATCGGGTTCCATCCGGTTTGATCCGGTTTGAGCCGGTTTGAAGCGGTTTGAACCGGTTTCAGCTGGTTTGAACCGGTTCCATCCGGTTTGATCCGGTATGAACGGGTTTCATCTGGTCTGCTCCGGTTTGAGCCAGTTTGAGCCGGTTTGATCCGGTTCGGTCTGAACTGATTTCATCCGGTCTGATCCGGTCTGAACCGGTTTCATCCGGTCTGATCCGGTTCCATCCGGTCTGATCCGGTTTCAACTGGTTTGAGCCGGATTGATGCGGTTTGAACCGGTTTGATCCGGTTTCAACCGGTTTGAGTCGGTTTGAGCCGGTGTGAACCAGTTTCAGCCGGTTTGATCGGGTTCCATCCGGTTTGATCCGCTTTGAGCCGGTTTGAGCCGGTTTGAAGCAGTTTGAACCGGTTTCAGCTGGTTTGAACCGGTTCCATCCGGTTTGATCCGGTCTGAACCGGTTTGATCCGGGTTGATCCGGTTTGAACCAGTTTCACCTGGTTTGATCCGGTTCCATCTGGTTTGATCCGGTCTGAGGCGGTTTGATCCGGTTTGAACCCGTTTAAGCCGGTTTGATCCGATTCCATCCGGTTTGGTCCGGTCTGAACCGGTTTCATCCGGTCTGAACTGATTTCATCCGGACTGATCCGGTTTGAACCGGTTTGAGCCGCTTTGATCTGGTTTGAACCGGTTTGAACCGGTTTCAGCTGGTTTGATCCGGTTCCATCCGGTTTGATCCGGTCTGAACCGGTTTGATCCGGTCTGATCCGGTTTGAACCAGTTTGAGCCAGTTTGATCCGGTTTGATCCGGTTCCATCCGGTTTGATCCGGTATGAACCGGTTTCATCCGGTCTGATCCGCTTCCATCCGGTCTGATCCGGTTTAAACCGGTTTGAGCCGGATTAATTCGGTTTGAACCGGTTTGATCCGGTTTCAACAGGTTTGAGTCTGTTTGAGCCGGTTTGAACCAGTTTGAGCCGGTTTGATCGGGTTCCATCCGGTTTGATCCGGTCTGAGCCGGTTTGATCCGGGTTGAACCGGTTTGAGCCGGTTTGATCCAGTTTGATACGGTTTGAACCGGTTTGATCCGGTTTGAACCAGTTTCAGCTGGTTTGATCCGGTTCCATCTGGTTTGAACCGGTCTGAGGCGGTTTGATCCGGTTTGAACCCGTTTAAGCCGGTTTGATCCGATTCCATCCGGTTTGATCCGGTCTGAACCGGTTTCATCCGGCCTGAACTGATTTCATCCGGCCTGATCCGGTTTGAACCGGTTTGAGCCGGTTTGATCTGGTTTGACCCGGTTTGAACCGGTTTCAGCTGGTTTGATCCGGTTCCATCCGGTTTGATCCGGTCTGAACCGGTTTCATCCGATCTGTTCCGGTTTGAACCTGTTTGAGCCGGTTTGATCCGGTTTGAACCGGATTGATCCGGTTTCAGCCGGTTTGAGTCGGTTTGAGCCGGTTTCAGCTGGTTTGATCTGGTTCCATCGGGTTCGATCCGGTCGGAACCGGTTTGATCCGGTTTGAAACGGTTTGAGCCGGTTTGATCCGGTTTGAACCGGTTTGATCCGGTTTGAACCAGTTTCAGCTGGTTTGATCCGGTTCCATCAGGTTTGATTCGGTCTGAGCCGGTTTGATCCGGTTTGAACCTGTTTAAGTCGGTTTGATCCGATTCCATCCGGTTTGATCCAGTCTGAACCGGTTTCATCCGGTCTGAACTGATTTCATCCGGCCTGATCCGGTTTGAACCGGTTTGAGCCGGTTTGATCCGGTTTGAACCGGTTTGAACCGGTTTCAGCTGGTTTGATCCGGTTACATCCGGTTTGATCCGGTATGAACCGGTTTGATCCGGTTTGAACCGGTTTGAACAGGTTTGATCCGGTTTGAACCAGTTTGAACCATTTTCAGCTGGTTTGATCCGTTTCCATCCGGTTTGATCCGGCCTGAACCAGTTTCATCCGGTCTGTTCCGGTTTGAACCGGTTTGAGCCGGTTTGATCCGGTTTGAACCGGATTGATCCGGTTTCAGCCGGTTTGAGTTGGTTTGAGCCGGTTTCAGCTGGTTTGATCCGGTTCCATCCGGTTTGATCCGGTCTGAACCGGTTTGATCCGGTTTGAACCGGTTTGAGCCGGTTTGATCGGTTTGAACCGGTTTGATTCGGTTTGAACCAGTTTCAGCTGGTTTGATCCCGTTCCATCTGGTTTGATCCGGTCGGAGCCGGTTTGATCCGGTTTGAACCTGTTTAAGTCGGTTTGATCCGATTCCATCCGGTTTGATCCAGTCTGAACCGGTTTCATCCGGTCTGAACTGATTTCATCCGGCCTGATCCGGTTTGAACCGGTTTGAGCCGGTTTGATCCGGTTTGAACCGGTTTGAACCGGTTTCAGCTGGTTTGATCCGGTTCCATCCGGTTTGATCCGGTCTGAACCGGTTTCATCCGGTCTGGTCCGGATTGAACCGTTTTGAGCCGGTTTGATCCGGTTTGAACCGGATTGATCCGGTTTCAGCCAGTTTGAGTTGGTTTGAGCCGGTTTCAGCTGGTTTGATCCGGTTCCATCCGGTTTGATCCGGTCTGAACCGGTTTGATCCGGTTTGAACCGGTTTGAGCCGGTTTTATCGGTTTGAACCGGTTTGATCCGGTTTGAACCAGTTTCAGCTGGTTTGATCCCGTTCCATCTGGTTTGATCCGGTCGGAGCCGGTTTGATCCGGTTTGAACCTGTTTAAGTCGGTTTGATCCGATTCCATCCGGTTTGATCCAGTCTGAACCGGTTTCATCCGGTCTGAACTGATTTCATCCGGCCTGATCCGGTTTGAACCGGTTTGAGCCGGTTTGATCCGGTTTGAACCGGTTTGAACCGGTTTCAGCTGGTTTGATCCGGTTCCATCCGGTTTGATCCGGTCTGAACCGGTTTCATCCGGTCTGGTCCGGATTGAACCGTTTTGAGCCGGTTTGATCCGGTTTGAACCGGATTGATCCGGTTTCAGCCAGTTTGAGTTGGTTTGAGCCGGTTTCAGCTGGTTTGATCCGGTTACATCCGGTTTGATCCGGTATGAACCGGTTTGATCCGGTTTGAACCGGTTTGAACAGGTTTGATCCGGTTGAACCGGTTTGAACCAGTTTCAGCTGGTTTGATCCGGTTCCATCTGGTTTGATCCGGTCTGAGCCGGTTTGATCCGGTTTGAACCCGTTTAAGTCGGTTTGATCCGATTCCATCCGGTTTGATCCGGTCTGATCCGGTTCCATCCGGTCTGAACGGATTTCATCCGGCCTGATCCGGTTTGAACCGGTTTGAGCCGGTTTGATCTGCTTTGATCCGGTCTGAACCGGTTTCATCCGGTCTGATCCGGTTTGAACCAGTTTGAGCCGTTTTGATCCGGTTTGATCCGGTTCCATCCGGTTTGATCCGGTCTGAACCGCTTTCATCTGGTGTGATCCGGTTACATCCGGTCTGATCCGGTTTGAACCGGTTTGATCCGGTTTGATACGGTTTCAACCGGTTTGATCCGGTTTGAACCAGTTTCAGCTGGTTTGATCCGGTTCCATCTGGTTTGAACCGGTCTGAGGCGGTTTGATCCGGTTTGAACCCGTTTAAGCCGGTTTGATCCGATTCCATCCGGTTTGATCCGGTCTGAACCGGTTTCATCCGGCCTGAACTGATTTCATCCGGCCTGATCCGGTTTGAACCGGTTTGAGCCGGTTTGATCTGGTTTGACCCGGTTTGAACCGGTTTCAGCTGGTTTGATCCGGTTCCATCCGTTTTGATCTGGTCTGAACCGGTTTCATCCGGTCTGTTCCGGTTTGAACCGGTTTGAGCCGGTTTGATCCGGTTTGAACCGGATTGATCCGGTTTCAGCCGGTTTGAGTTGGTTTGAGCCGGTTTCAGCTGGTTTGATCCGGTTCCATCGGGTTTGATCCGGTCTGAACCGGTTTGATCCGGTTTGAACCGGTTTGAGCCGGTTTGATCCGGTTTGAACCGGTTTGATCCGGTTTGAACCGGTTTGAACAGGTTTGATCCGGTTTGAACCGGTTTGAACCAGTTTCAGCTGGTTTGATCCGGTTCCATCCGGTTTGATCCGGTCTGAACCGGTTTCATCCGGTCTGTTCCGGTTTGAACCGGTTTGAGCCGGTTTGTTCCGGTTTGAACCGGATTGATCCGGTTTCAGCTGGTTTGATCCGGTTCCATCGGGTTTGATCCGGTCTGAACCGGTTTGATCCGGTTTGAACCGGTTTGATCCGGTTTCAACCGGTTTGAGTCGGTTTGAGCCGGTTTGAACCAATTTGAGCCGGTTTGATCGGGTTCCATCCGGTTTGATCCGGTTTGAGCCGGTTTGAAGCGGTTTGAACCGGTTTCAGCTGGTTTGAACCGTTTCCATCCGGTTTGATCCGGTATGAACGGGTTTCATCTGGTCTGCTCCGGTTTGAGCCAGTTTGAGCCGGTTTGATCCGGTTCGGTCTGAACTGATTTCATCCGGTCTGATCCGGTCTGAACCGGTTTCATCCGGTCTGATCCGGTTTGAACCAGTTTGAGCCGTTTTGATCCGGTTTGGTCCGGTTCCATCCGGTTTGATCCGGTCTGAACCGCTTTCATCCGGTCTGATCCGGTTACATCCGGTCTGATCCGGTTTGAACCGGTTTGATCCGGTTTGATACGGTTTGAATCGGTTTGATCCGGTTTGAACCAGTTTCAGCCGGTTTGATCCGGTTCCATGTGGTTTGATCCGGTCTGAACCGGTTTCATCCGGCCTGAACTGATTTCATCCGGCCTGATCCGGTTTGAACCGGTTTGAGCCGGTTTGATCTGGTTTGACCCGGTTTGAACCGGTTTCAGCTGGTTTGATCCGGTTCCATCCGTTTTGATCTGGTCTGAACCGGTTTCATCCGGTCTGTTCCGGTTTGAACCGGTTTGAGCCGGTTTGATCCGGTTTGAACCGGATTGATCCGGTTTCAGCCGGTTTGAGTTGGTTTGAGCCGGTTTCAGCTGGTTTGATCCGGTTCCATCGGGTTTCATCCCGTCTGAACCGGTTTGATCCGGTTTGAACCGGTTTGATCCGGTTTGATCCGGTTTGAACCGGTTTCATCCGGTCTGAACTGATTTCATCCGGCCTGATCCGGTTTGAACCGGTTTGAGCCGGTTTGATCCGGTTTGAACCGGTTTGAACCGGTTTCAGCTGGTTTGATCCGGTTCCATCCGGTTTGATCCGGTCTGAACCGGTTTCATCCGGTCTGGTCCGGATTGAACCGTTTTGAGCCGGTTTGATCCGGTTTGAACCGGATTGATCCGGTTTCAGCCAGTTTGAGTTGGTTTGAGCCGGTTTCATCTGGTTTGATCCGGTTACATCCGGTTTGATCCGGTATGAACCGGTTTGATCCGGTTTGAACCGGTTTGAACAGGTTTGATCCGGTTGAACCGGTTTGAACCAGTTTCAGCTGGTTTGATCCGGTTCCATCTGGTTTGATCCGGTCTGAGCCGGTTTGATCCGGTTTGAACCCGTTTAAGTCGGTTTGATCCGATTCCATCCGGTTTGATCCGGTCTGATCCTGTTCCATCCGGTCTGAACGGATTTCATCCGGCCTGATCCGGTTTGAACCGGTTTGAGCCGGTTTGATCTGGTTTGATCCGGTCTGAACCGGTTTCATCCGGTCTGATCCGGTTTGAACCAGTTTGAGCCGTTTTGATCCGGTTTGATCCGGTTCCATCCGGTTTGATCCGGTCTGAACCGCTTTCATCTGGTGTGATCCGGTTACATCCGGTCTGATCCGGTTTGAACCGGTTTGATCCGGTTTGATACGGTTTCAACCGGTTTGATCCGGTTTGAACCAGTTTCAGCTGGTTTGATCCGGTTCCATCTGGTTTGAACCGGTCTGAGGCGGTTTGATCCGGTTTGAACCCGTTTAAGCCGGTTTGATCCGATTCCATCCGGTTTGATCCGGTCTGAACCGGTTTCATCCGGCCTGAACTGATTTCATCCGGCCTGATCCGGTTTGAACCGGTTTGAGCCGGTTTGATCTGGTTTGACCCGGTTTGAACCGGTTTCAGCTGGTTTGATCCGGTTCCATCCGTTTTGATCTGGTCTGAACCGGTTTCATCCGGTCTGTTCTGGTTTGAACCGGTTTGAGCCGGTTTGATCCGGTTTGAACCGGATTGATCCGGTTTCAGCCGGTTTGAGTTGGTTTGAGCCGGTTTCAGCTGGTTTGATCCGGTTCCATCGGGTTTGATCCGGTCTGAACCGGTTTGATCCGGTTTGAACCGGTTTGAGCCTGTTTGATCCGGTTTGAACCGGTTTGATCCGGTTTGAACCGGTTTGAACAGGTTTGATCCGGTTTGAACCGGTTTGAACCAGTTTCAGCTGGTTTGATCCGGTTCCATCCGGTTTCATCCGGTCTGAACCGGTTTCATCCGGTCTGTTCCGGTTTGAACCGGTTTGAGCCGGTTTGTTCCGGTTTGAACCGGATTGATCCGGTTTCAGCCGGTTTGAGTTGGTTTGAGCCGGTTTCAGCTGGTTTGATTCGGTTCCATCCCGTTTGATCCGGTCTGAACCGGTTTGATCCGGTTTGAAACGGTTTGAGCCGGTTTGATCCGGTTTGAACCGGTTTGATCCGGTTTGAACCAGTTTCAGCTGGTTTGATCCCGTTCCACCTGGTTTGATCCGGTTTGAGCCGGTTTGATCCGGTTTGAACCTGTTTAAGTCGGTTTGATCCGATTCCATCCGGTTTGATCCAGTCTGAACCGGTTTCATCCGGTCTGAACTGATTTCATCCGGCCTGATCCGGTTTGAACCGGTTTGAGCCGGTTTGATCCGGTTTGAACCGGTTTCAGCTGGTTTGATCCGGTTCCATCCGGTTTGATCCGGTCTGAACCGGTTTCATCCGGTCTGATCCGGTTTGAACCGGTTTGAGCCGGTTTGATCCGGTTTGAACCGGATTGATCCGGTTTAGCCAGTTTGAGTTGGTTTGAGCCGGTTTCAGCTGGTTTGATCCGGTTACATCCGGTTTGATCCGGTATGAACCGGTTTGATCCGGTTCGAACCGGTTTGAACAGGTTTGATCCGGTTTGAACCGGTTTGAACCAGTTTCAGCTGGTTTGATCCGGTTCCATCGGGTTTGATCCGGTCTGAGCCGGTTTGATCCGGTTTGAACCCGTTTAAGTCGGTTTGATCCGATTCCATCCGGTTTGATCCGGTCTGAACCGGTTTGATCCGGTCTGAACTGATTTCATCCGGCCTGATCCGGTTTGAACCGGTTTGAGCCGGTTTGATCTGGTTTGAACCGGTTTGAACCGGTTTCAGCTGGTTTGATCCGGTTTCACCCGGTTTGATCCGGTATGAACTGGTTTCATCTGGTCTGATCCGGTTTGAACCAGTTTGAGCCGTTTTGATCCGGTTTTATCCGGTTCCATCCGGTTTGATATGGTATGAACCGGTTTCTTCCGGTCTGAACCGGTTTGAGACGGTTTGAACCGGTTTCAGCTGGTTCGATCCGGTTCCATTCTGTTTGATCCGGTATGAACCGGTTTGATCCGGTGTGAAGTGGATTGATCCGGTCTGAACCGGTTGAATCCGGTCTGATCCGGTCTGAACCGGTTTGATCCGGTTTGAACCAGTTTGAGCCGGTTTGATCGGGTTCCATCCGGTTTGATCCGGTTTGAACCGGTTTGAGCCGGTTTGATCCGGTTTGAACCGGACTGATCCGGTTTCAGCCGGTTTGAGTTGGTTTGAGCCGGTTTCAACTGGTTTGATCCGGTTACATCCGGTTTGATCCGGTATGATCCGGTTTGAACCGGTTTGAACAGGTTTGATCCTGTTTGAACCGGTTTGAACCAGTTTCAGCTGGTTTGATCCGGTTCCATCCGGTTTGATCCGTTCTGAACCGGTTTCATCCGGTCTGTTCCGGTTTGAACCGGTTTGAGCCGGTTTGTTCCGGTTTGAACCGGATTGATCCGGTTTCAGCCGGTTTGAGTTGGTTTGAGCCGGTTTCAGCTGGTTTGATTCGGTTCCATCCGGTTTGATCCGGTCTGAACCGGTTTGATCCGGTTTGAAACGTTTTGAGCCGGTTTGATCCGGTTTGAACCGGTTTGATCCGGTTTGAACCAGTTTCAGCTGGTTTGATCCCGGTCCATCTGGTTTGATCCGGTTTGAGCCGGTTTGATCCGGTTTGAACCTGTTTAAGTCGGTTTGATACGATTCCATCCGGTTTGATCCAGTCTGAACCGGTTTCATCCGGTCTGAACTGATTTCATCCGGCCTGATCCGGTTTGAACCGGTTTGAGCCGGTTTGATCCGGTTTGAACCGGTTTGAACCGCTTTCAGCTGGTTTGATCCGGTTCCATCCGGTTTGATCCGGTCTGAACCGGTTTCATCCGGTCTGATCCGGTTTGAACCGGTTTGAGCCGGTTTGATCCGGTTTGAACCGGATTGATCCGGTTTCAGCCAGTTTGAGTTGGTTTGAGCCGGTTTCAGCTGGTTTCATCCGGTTACATCCGGTTTGATCCGGTATGAACCGGTTTGATCCGGTTTGAACCGGTTTGAACAGGTTTGATCCGGTTTGAACCGGTTTGAACCAGTTTCAGCTGGTTTGATCTGGTTCCATCTGGTTTGATCCGGTCTGAGCCGGTTTGATGCGGTTTGAACCCGTTTAAGTCGGTTTGATCCGATTCCATCCGGTTTGATCCGGTCTGATCCGGTTCCATCCGGTCTGAACGGATTTCATCCGGCCTGATCCGGTTTGAACCGGTTTGAGCCGGTTTGATCTGGTTTGATCCGGTCTAAACCGGTTTCATCCGGTCTGATCCGGTTTGAACCAGTTTGAGCCGTTTTGATCCGGTTTGGTCCGGTTCCATCCGGTTTGATCCGGTCTGAACCGCTTTCATCCGGTCTGATCCGGTTACATCCGGTCTGATCCGGTTTGAACCGGTTTGATCCGGTTTGATACGGTTTGAATCGGTTTGATCCGGTTTGAACCAGTTTCAGCTGGTTTGATCCGGTTCCATCTGGTTTGAACCGGTCTGAGGCGGTTTGATCCGGTTTGAACCCGTTTAAGCCGGTTTGATCCGATTCCATCCGGTTTGATCCGGTCTGAACCGGTTTCATCCGGTCTGAACTGATTTCATCCGGTCTGATCCGGTTTGAACCGGTTTGAGACGGTTTGATCTGGTTTGACCCGGTTTGAACCGGTTTCAGCTGGTTTGATCCGGTTCCATCCATTTTGATCCGGTCTGAATCGGTTTCATCCGGTCTGTTCCGGTTTGAACCGGTTTGAGCCGGTTTGATCCGGTTTGAACCGGATTGATCCGGTTTCAGCCGGTTTGAGTTGGTTTGAGCCGGTTTCAGCTGGTTTGATTCGGTTCCATCCGGTTTGATCCGGTCTGAACCGGTTTGATCCTGTTTGAACCGGTTTGAGCCGGTTTGATCCGGTTTGAACCGGTTTGATCCGGTTTGAACCAGTTTCAGATGGTTTGATCCCGTTCCATCTGGTTTGATCCGGTTTGAGCCGGTTTGATCCGGTTTGAACCTGTTTAAGTCGGTTTGATCCGATTCCATCCGGTTTGATCCAGTCTGAACCGGTTTCATCCGGTCTGAACTGATTTCATCCGGCCTGATCCAGTTTGAACCGGTTTGAGCCGGTTTGATCCGGTTTGAACCGGTTTGAACCGGTTTCAGCTGGTTTGATCCGGTTCCATCCGGTTTGATCCGGTCTGAACCGGTTTCATCCGGTCTGATCCGGTTTGAACCGGTTTGATCCGGTTTGAACCGGTTTGAACAGGTTTGATCCGGTTTGATCCGGTTTGAACCAGTTTCAGCTGGTTTGATCCCGTTCCATCTGGTTTGATCCGCTCTGAGCCGGTTTGATCCGGTTTGAACCCGTTTAAGTCGGTTTGATCCGATTCCATCCGGTTTGATCCGGTCTGAACCGGTTTCATCCGGTCTGAACTGATTTCATCCGGCCTGATCCGGTTTGAACCGGTTTGAGCCGGTTTGATCTGGTTTGAACCGGTTTGAACCGGTTTCAGCTGGTTTGATCCGGTTTCATCCGGTTTGATCCGGTATGAACTGGTTTCGTCTGGTCTGATCCGGTTTGAACCAGTTTGAGCCGGTTTGATCCGGTTTGATCCGGTTCCATCAGGTTTGATATGGTATGAACCGGTTTCTTCCGGTCTGAACCGGTTTGAGACGGTTTGAACCGGTTTCAGCTGGTTTGATCCGGTTCCATTCTGTTTGATCCGGTATGAACCGGTTTGATCCGGTGTGAAGTGGATTGATCCGGTCTGAACCGGTTGAATCCGGTCTGATCCGGTCTGAACCGGTTTGATCCGGTTTGAACCAGTTTGAGCCGGTTTGATCGGGTTCCATCCGGTTTGATCCGGTTTGAGCCGGTTTCAGCCGGTTTGATCCGGTTTGAACCGGATTGATCCGATTTCAGCCGGTTTGAGTTGGTTTGAGCCGGTTTCAGCTGGTTTGATCCGGTTCCATCCGGTATGATCCGGTCTGATCGGGTTCCATCCGGCTTGATCCGGTCTGAACCGGTTTGATCCGGTCTGAACCGGTTTCATCCGGTCTGAACTGATTTCATCCGGCCTGATCCGGTTTGAACCGGTTTTAGCCGGTTTGATCTGGTTTGATCCGGTCTGAACCGGTTTCATCCGGTCTGATCCGGTTTGAACTAGTTTGTGCCGGTTTGATCCGGTTTGAACCGGATTGATCCGGTTTCAGCCGGTTTGAGTTGGTTTGATCCGGTGTCAGCCGGTTTGAGTTGGTTTGAGCCGGTTTCAGCTGGTTTGACCCGGTTCCATCCGGTTTGATCCGGTCTGAACCAGTTTCATCCGGGTTGAACCGGTTTGAGCCGGTTTGATCCGGTTTGATACGGTTTGAACCGGTTTGATCCGGTTTGAACCAGTTTCAGCTGATTTGATCCGGTTCCATCTGGTTTGAACCGGTCTGAGGCGGTTTGATCCGGTTTGAACCCGTTTAAGCCGGGTTGATCCGATTCCATCCGGTTTGATGCGGTCTGAACCGGTTTCATCCGGTCTGAACTGATTTCATCCGGCCTGATCCGGTTTGAACCGGTTTGAGCCGGTTTGATCTGGTTTGAACCGGTTTGAACCGGTTTCAGCTGGTTTGATCCGGTTCCATCCGGTTTGATCCGGTCTGAACCGGTTTCATCCGGTCTGATCCGGTTTGAACCAGTTTGAGCCGGTTTGATCCGGTTTGATCCGGTTCCATCCGGTTTGATCCGGAATGAACCGGTTTCATCCGGTCCGATCCGGTTCCATCTGTCTGATCTGGTTTCAACCGGTTTGAGCCGGATTGATGCGGTTTGAACCGGTTTGATCCGGTTTCAACCGGTTTGAGTCGGTTTGAGCCGGTTTGAACCAGTTTGAGCCGGTTTGATCGGGTTCCATCCGGTTTGATCCGGTTTGAGTCGGTTTGAAGCGGTTTGAACCGGTTTCAGCTGGTTTGAACCGGTTCCATCCGGTTTGATCCGGTATGAACGGGTTTCATCTGGTCTGATCCGGTTTGAACCAGTTTGAGCCGGTTTGATCCGGTTCGGTCTGAACTGATTTCATCCGGCCTGATCCGGTCTGAACCGGTTTCATCCGGTCTGAACCGGTTTGAGACGGTTTGAACCGGTTTCAGCTGGTTTGAACCGGTTCCATCCGATTTGATTCGGTCTGAACCGGTTTGATCCGGTTTGAAGCAGGTTGAACCGGTTTTATCCGGTTCCATCCAGTTTGACCCGGTCTGTTCGGGTTCCATCCGGCTTGATCCGGTCTGAAACGGTTTGATCCGGTCTGAACCGGTTTCATCCGGTCTGATCCGGTTTGAACCGGTTTGAGCCGGTTTGATCCGGTTTGAACCGGATTTATCCGGTTTCAGCCGGTTTGAGTTGGTTTGAGCCGGTTTCAGCTGGTTTGATCCGGTTCCATCCGGTTTGATCCGGTCTGATCCGGTTCCATCCGGTCTGAACGGATTTCATCCGGCCTGATCCGGTTTGAACCGGTTTGAGCCGGTTTGATCTGGTTTGATCCGGTCTGAACCGGTTTCATCCGGTCTGATCCGGTTTGAACCAGTTTGAGCCGTTTTGATCCGGTTTGATCCGGTTCCATCCGGTTTGATCCGGTCTGAACCGCTTTCATCTGGTGTGATCCGGTTACATCCGGTCTGATCCGGTTTGAACCGGTTTGATCCGGTTTGATACGGTTTCAACCGGTTTGATCCGGTTTGAACCAGTTTCAGCTGGTTTGATCCGGTTCCATCTGGTTTGAACCGGTCTGAGGCGGTTTGATCCGGTTTGAACCCGTTTAAGCCGGTTTGATCCGATTCCATCCGGTTTGATCCGGTCTGAACCGGTTTCATCCGGCCTGAACTGATTTCATCCGGCCTGATCCGGTTTGAACCGGTTTGAGCCGGTTTGATCTGGTTTGACCCGGTTTGAACCGGTTTCAGCTGGTTTGATCCGGTTCCATCCGTTTTGATCTGGTCTGAACCGGTTTCATCCGGTCTGTTCCGGTTTGAACCGGTTTGAGCCGGTTTGATCCGGTTTGAACCGGATTGATCCGGTTTCAGCCGGTTTGAGTTGGTTTGAGCCGGTTTCAGCTGGTTTGATCCGGTTCCATCGGGTTTGATCCGGTCTGAACCGGTTTGATCCGGTTTGAACCGGTTTGAGCCTGTTTGATCCGGTTTGAACCGGTTTGATCCGGTTTGAACCGGTTTGAACAGGTTTGATCCGGTTTGAACCGGTTTGAACCAGTTTCAGCTGGTTTGATCCGGTTCCATCCGGTTTCATCCGGTCTGAACCGGTTTCATCCGGTCTGTTCCGGTTTGAACCGGTTTGAGCCGGTTTGTTCCGGTTTGAACCGGATTGATCCGGTTTCAGCCGGTTTGAGTTGGTTTGAGCCGGTTTCAGCTGGTTTGATTCGGTTCCATCCCGTTTGATCCGGTCTGAACCGGTTTGATCCGGTTTGAAACGGTTTGAGCCGGTTTGATCCGGTTTGAACCGGTTTGATCCGGTTTGAACCAGTTTCAGCTGGTTTGATCCCGTTCCACCTGGTTTGATCCGGTTTGAGCCGGTTTGATCCGGTTTGAACCTGTTTAAGTCGGTTTGATCCGATTCCATCCGGTTTGATCCAGTCTGAACCGGTTTCATCCGGTCTGAACTGATTTCATCCGGCCTGATCCGGTTTGAACCGGTTTGAGCCGGTTTGATCCGGTTTGAACCGGTTTCAGCTGGTTTGATCCGGTTCCATCCGGTTTGATCCGGTCTGAACCGGTTTCATCCGGTCTGATCCGGTTTGAACCGGTTTGAGCCGGTTTGATCCGGTTTGAACCGGATTGATCCGGTTTAGCCAGTTTGAGTTGGTTTGAGCCGGTTTCAGCTGGTTTGATCCGGTTACATCCGGTTTGATCCGGTATGAACCGGTTTGATCCGGTTCGAACCGGTTTGAACAGGTTTGATCCGGTTTGAACCGGTTTGAACCAGTTTCAGCTGGTTTGATCCGGTTCCATCGGGTTTGATCCGGTCTGAGCCGGTTTGATCCGGTTTGAACCCGTTTAAGTCGGTTTGATCCGATTCCATCCGGTTTGATCCGGTCTGAACCGGTTTGATCCGGTCTGAACTGATTTCATCCGGCCTGATCCGGTTTGAACCGGTTTGAGCCGGTTTGATCTGGTTTGAACCGGTTTGAACCGGTTTCAGCTGGTTTGATCCGGTTTCACCCGGTTTGATCCGGTATGAACTGGTTTCATCTGGTCTGATCCGGTTTGAACCAGTTTGAGCCGTTTTGATCCGGTTTTATCCGGTTCCATCCGGTTTGATATGGTATGAACCGGTTTCTTCCGGTCTGAACCGGTTTGAGACGGTTTGAACCGGTTTCAGCTGGTTCGATCCGGTTCCATTCTGTTTGATCCGGTATGAACCGGTTTGATCCGGTGTGAAGTGGATTGATCCGGTCTGAACCGGTTGAATCCGGTCTGATCCGGTCTGAACCGGTTTGATCCGGTTTGAACCAGTTTGAGCCGGTTTGATCGGGTTCCATCCGGTTTGATCCGGTTTGAACCGGTTTGAGCCGGTTTGATCCGGTTTGAACCGGACTGATCCGGTTTCAGCCGGTTTGAGTTGGTTTGAGCCGGTTTCAACTGGTTTGATCCGGTTACATCCGGTTTGATCCGGTATGATCCGGTTTGAACCGGTTTGAACAGGTTTGATCCTGTTTGAACCGGTTTGAACCAGTTTCAGCTGGTTTGATCCGGTTCCATCCGGTTTGATCCGTTCTGAACCGGTTTCATCCGGTCTGTTCCGGTTTGAACCGGTTTGAGCCGGTTTGTTCCGGTTTGAACCGGATTGATCCGGTTTCAGCCGGTTTGAGTTGGTTTGAGCCGGTTTCAGCTGGTTTGATTCGGTTCCATCCGGTTTGATCCGGTCTGAACCGGTTTGATCCGGTTTGAAACGTTTTGAGCCGGTTTGATCCGGTTTGAACCGGTTTGATCCGGTTTGAACCAGTTTCAGCTGGTTTGATCCCGGTCCATCTGGTTTGATCCGGTTTGAGCCGGTTTGATCCGGTTTGAACCTGTTTAAGTCGGTTTGATACGATTCCATCCGGTTTGATCCAGTCTGAACCGGTTTCATCCGGTCTGAACTGATTTCATCCGGCCTGATCCGGTTTGAACCGGTTTGAGCCGGTTTGATCCGGTTTGAACCGGTTTGAACCGCTTTCAGCTGGTTTGATCCGGTTCCATCCGGTTTGATCCGGTCTGAACCGGTTTCATCCGGTCTGATCCGGTTTGAACCGGTTTGAGCCGGTTTGATCCGGTTTGAACCGGATTGATCCGGTTTCAGCCAGTTTGAGTTGGTTTGAGCCGGTTTCAGCTGGTTTCATCCGGTTACATCCGGTTTGATCCGGTATGAACCGGTTTGATCCGGTTTGAACCGGTTTGAACAGGTTTGATCCGGTTTGAACCGGTTTGAACCAGTTTCAGCTGGTTTGATCTGGTTCCATCTGGTTTGATCCGGTCTGAGCCGGTTTGATGCGGTTTGAACCCGTTTAAGTCGGTTTGATCCGATTCCATCCGGTTTGATCCGGTCTGATCCGGTTCCATCCGGTCTGAACGGATTTCATCCGGCCTGATCCGGTTTGAACCGGTTTGAGCCGGTTTGATCTGGTTTGATCCGGTCTAAACCGGTTTCATCCGGTCTGATCCGGTTTGAACCAGTTTGAGCCGTTTTGATCCGGTTTGGTCCGGTTCCATCCGGTTTGATCCGGTCTGAACCGCTTTCATCCGGTCTGATCCGGTTACATCCGGTCTGATCCGGTTTGAACCGGTTTGATCCGGTTTGATACGGTTTGAATCGGTTTGATCCGGTTTGAACCAGTTTCAGCTGGTTTGATCCGGTTCCATCTGGTTTGAACCGGTCTGAGGCGGTTTGATCCGGTTTGAACCCGTTTAAGCCGGTTTGATCCGATTCCATCCGGTTTGATCCGGTCTGAACCGGTTTCATCCGGTCTGAACTGATTTCATCCGGTCTGATCCGGTTTGAACCGGTTTGAGACGGTTTGATCTGGTTTGACCCGGTTTGAACCGGTTTCAGCTGGTTTGATCCGGTTCCATCCATTTTGATCCGGTCTGAATCGGTTTCATCCGGTCTGTTCCGGTTTGAACCGGTTTGAGCCGGTTTGATCCGGTTTGAACCGGATTGATCCGGTTTCAGCCGGTTTGAGTTGGTTTGAGCCGGTTTCAGCTGGTTTGATTCGGTTCCATCCGGTTTGATCCGGTCTGAACCGGTTTGATCCTGTTTGAACCGGTTTGAGCCGGTTTGATCCGGTTTGAACCGGTTTGATCCGGTTTGAACCAGTTTCAGATGGTTTGATCCCGTTCCATCTGGTTTGATCCGGTTTGAGCCGGTTTGATCCGGTTTGAACCTGTTTAAGTCGGTTTGATCCGATTCCATCCGGTTTGATCCAGTCTGAACCGGTTTCATCCGGTCTGAACTGATTTCATCCGGCCTGATCCAGTTTGAACCGGTTTGAGCCGGTTTGATCCGGTTTGAACCGGTTTGAACCGGTTTCAGCTGGTTTGATCCGGTTCCATCCGGTTTGATCCGGTCTGAACCGGTTTCATCCGGTCTGATCCGGTTTGAACCGGTTTGATCCGGTTTGAACCGGTTTGAACAGGTTTGATCCGGTTTGATCCGGTTTGAACCAGTTTCAGCTGGTTTGATCCCGTTCCATCTGGTTTGATCCGCTCTGAGCCGGTTTGATCCGGTTTGAACCCGTTTAAGTCGGTTTGATCCGATTCCATCCGGTTTGATCCGGTCTGAACCGGTTTCATCCGGTCTGAACTGATTTCATCCGGCCTGATCCGGTTTGAACCGGTTTGAGCCGGTTTGATCTGGTTTGAACCGGTTTGAACCGGTTTCAGCTGGTTTGATCCGGTTTCATCCGGTTTGATCCGGTATGAACTGGTTTCGTCTGGTCTGATCCGGTTTGAACCAGTTTGAGCCGGTTTGATCCGGTTTGATCCGGTTCCATCAGGTTTGATATGGTATGAACCGGTTTCTTCCGGTCTGAACCGGTTTGAGACGGTTTGAACCGGTTTCAGCTGGTTTGATCCGGTTCCATTCTGTTTGATCCGGTATGAACCGGTTTGATCCGGTGTGAAGTGGATTGATCCGGTCTGAACCGGTTGAATCCGGTCTGATCCGGTCTGAACCGGTTTGATCCGGTTTGAACCAGTTTGAGCCGGTTTGATCGGGTTCCATCCGGTTTGATCCGGTTTGAGCCGGTTTCAGCCGGTTTGATCCGGTTTGAACCGGATTGATCCGATTTCAGCCGGTTTGAGTTGGTTTGAGCCGGTTTCAGCTGGTTTGATCCGGTTCCATCCGGTATGATCCGGTCTGATCGGGTTCCATCCGGCTTGATCCGGTCTGAACCGGTTTGATCCGGTCTGAACCGGTTTCATCCGGTCTGAACTGATTTCATCCGGCCTGATCCGGTTTGAACCGGTTTTAGCCGGTTTGATCTGGTTTGATCCGGTCTGAACCGGTTTCATCCGGTCTGATCCGGTTTGAACTAGTTTGTGCCGGTTTGATCCGGTTTGAACCGGATTGATCCGGTTTCAGCCGGTTTGAGTTGGTTTGATCCGGTGTCAGCCGGTTTGAGTTGGTTTGAGCCGGTTTCAGCTGGTTTGACCCGGTTCCATCCGGTTTGATCCGGTCTGAACCAGTTTCATCCGGGTTGAACCGGTTTGAGCCGGTTTGATCCGGTTTGATACGGTTTGAACCGGTTTGATCCGGTTTGAACCAGTTTCAGCTGATTTGATCCGGTTCCATCTGGTTTGAACCGGTCTGAGGCGGTTTGATCCGGTTTGAACCCGTTTAAGCCGGGTTGATCCGATTCCATCCGGTTTGATGCGGTCTGAACCGGTTTCATCCGGTCTGAACTGATTTCATCCGGCCTGATCCGGTTTGAACCGGTTTGAGCCGGTTTGATCTGGTTTGAACCGGTTTGAACCGGTTTCAGCTGGTTTGATCCGGTTCCATCCGGTTTGATCCGGTCTGAACCGGTTTCATCCGGTCTGATCCGGTTTGAACCAGTTTGAGCCGGTTTGATCCGGTTTGATCCGGTTCCATCCGGTTTGATCCGGAATGAACCGGTTTCATCCGGTCCGATCCGGTTCCATCTGTCTGATCTGGTTTCAACCGGTTTGAGCCGGATTGATGCGGTTTGAACCGGTTTGATCCGGTTTCAACCGGTTTGAGTCGGTTTGAGCCGGTTTGAACCAGTTTGAGCCGGTTTGATCGGGTTCCATCCGGTTTGATCCGGTTTGAGTCGGTTTGAAGCGGTTTGAACCGGTTTCAGCTGGTTTGAACCGGTTCCATCCGGTTTGATCCGGTATGAACGGGTTTCATCTGGTCTGATCCGGTTTGAACCAGTTTGAGCCGGTTTGATCCGGTTCGGTCTGAACTGATTTCATCCGGCCTGATCCGGTCTGAACCGGTTTCATCCGGTCTGAACCGGTTTGAGACGGTTTGAACCGGTTTCAGCTGGTTTGAACCGGTTCCATCCGATTTGATTCGGTCTGAACCGGTTTGATCCGGTTTGAAGCAGGTTGAACCGGTTTTATCCGGTTCCATCCAGTTTGACCCGGTCTGTTCGGGTTCCATCCGGCTTGATCCGGTCTGAAACGGTTTGATCCGGTCTGAACCGGTTTCATCCGGTCTGATCCGGTTTGAACCGGTTTGAGCCGGTTTGATCCGGTTTGAACCGGATTTATCCGGTTTCAGCCGGTTTGAGTTGGTTTGAGCCGGTTTCAGCTGGTTTGATCCGGTTCCATCCGGTTTGATCCGGTCTGATCCGGTTCCATCCGGTCTGAACGGATTTCATCCGGCCTGATCCGGTTTGAACCGGTTTGAGCCGGTTTGATCTGGTTTGATCCGGTCTGAACCGGTTTCATCCGGTCTGATCCGGTTTGAACCAGTTTGAGCCGTTTTGATCCGGTTTGATCCGGTTCCATCCGGTTTGATCCGGTCTGAACCGCTTTCATCTGGTGTGATCCGGTTACATCCGGTCTGATCCGGTTTGAACCGGTTTGATCCGGTTTGATACGGTTTCAACCGGTTTGATCCGGTTTGAACCAGTTTCAGCTGGTTTGATCCGGTTCCATCTGGTTTGAACCGGTCTGAGGCGGTTTGATCCGGTTTGAACCCGTTTAAGCCGGTTTGATCCGATTCCATCCGGTTTGATCCGGTCTGAACCGGTTTGATCCGGTCTGAACCGGTTTCATCCGGTCTGAACTGATTTCATCCGGCCTGATCCGGTTTGAACCGGTTTTAGCCGGTTTGATCTGGTTTGATCCGGTCTGAACCGGTTTCATCCGGTCTGATCCGGTTTGAACTAGTTTGTGCCGGTTTGATCCGGTTTGAACCGGATTGATCCGGTTTCAGCCGGTTTGAGTTGGTTTGATCCGGTGTCAGCCGGTTTGAGTTGGTTTGAGCCGGTTTCAGCTGGTTTGACCCGGTTCCATCCGGTTTGATCCGGTCTGAACCAGTTTCATCCGGGTTGAACCGGTTTGAGCCGGTTTGATCCGGTTTGATACGGTTTGAACCGGTTTGATCCGGTTTGAACCAGTTTCAGCTGATTTGATCCGGTTCCATCTGGTTTGAACCGGTCTGAGGCGGTTTGATCCGGTTTGAACCCGTTTAAGCCGGGTTGATCCGATTCCATCCGGTTTGATGCGGTCTGAACCGGTTTCATCCGGTCTGAACTGATTTCATCCGGCCTGATCCGGTTTGAACCGGTTTGAGCCGGTTTGATCTGGTTTGAACCGGTTTGAACCGGTTTCAGCTGGTTTGATCCGGTTCCATCCGGTTTGATCCGGTCTGAACCGGTTTCATCCGGTCTGATCCGGTTTGAACCAGTTTGAGCCGGTTTGATCCGGTTTGATCCGGTTCCATCCGGTTTGATCCGGAATGAACCGGTTTCATCCGGTCCGATCCGGTTCCATCTGTCTGATCTGGTTTCAACCGGTTTGAGCCGGATTGATGCGGTTTGAACCGGTTTGATCCGGTTTCAACCGGTTTGAGTCGGTTTGAGCCGGTTTGAACCAGTTTGAGCCGGTTTGATCGGGTTCCATCCGGTTTGATCCGGTTTGAGTCGGTTTGAAGCGGTTTGAACCGGTTTCAGCTGGTTTGAACCGGTTCCATCCGGTTTGATCCGGTATGAACGGGTTTCATCTGGTCTGATCCGGTTTGAACCAGTTTGAGCCGGTTTGATCCGGTTCGGTCTGAACTGATTTCATCCGGCCTGATCCGGTCTGAACCGGTTTCATCCGGTCTGAACCGGTTTGAGACGGTTTGAACCGGTTTCAGCTGGTTTGAACCGGTTCCATCCGATTTGATTCGGTCTGAACCGGTTTGATCCGGTTTGAAGCAGGTTGAACCGGTTTTATCCGGTTCCATCCAGTTTGACCCGGTCTGTTCGGGTTCCATCCGGCTTGATCCGGTCTGAAACGGTTTGATCCGGTCTGAACCGGTTTCATCCGGTCTGATCCGGTTTGAACCGGTTTGAGCCGGTTTGATCCGGTTTGAACCGGATTTATCCGGTTTCAGCCGGTTTGAGTTGGTTTGAGCCGGTTTCAGCTGGTTTGATCCGGTTCCATCCGGTTTGATCCGGTCTGAACCGGTTTCATCCGGCCTGAACTGATTTCATCCGGCCTGATCCGATTTGAACTGGTTTGAGCCGGTTTGATCTGGTTTGACCCAGTTTGAACCTGTTTCAGCTGGTTTGATCCGGTTCCATCCGGTTTGATCCGGTCTGAACCGGTTCCATCCGGTTTGATCCGGTCTGAACCGGTTTCATCCGGTCTGATCCGGTTTGAGCCGGTTTGATCCGGTTGGAACCGGTTTGAGCCGGTTTTAACCGGTTTCAGCTGGTTTTACACGGTTCCATCCGGTTTGATCCGGTCTGATCCGGTTTGAACCGGTTTGAGCCGGTTTGATCCGGTCTGATCCGGTTTGAGCCCGTTTAAGCCGGTTTGAACCGGTTTGAGCCGGTTTGAACCGGTTTCAGCTGGTTTGATCTGGTTCCATCCGGTTTGATCCGGTCTGAACCGGTTTCATCCGGTTTGAACCAGGTTGAGCCGGTTTGATCCGGTTCCTTCCGGTTTGATCCGGTTTGAACCAGGTTGACCCGGTTTGATCCGGTTCCATCCGATTTGATCCGGTCTGAACCGGTTTCATCCGGTGTGTACCGGTTTGATCCGGTTTGATGCGGTTTGATCAGGTCTGAACCGGTTCCATCCGGTTTGATCCAGTCTGAACCGGTTTCAACCGCTCTGATCCTGTTTGAACCGGTTTGAGCCGGTCTGATCCGGTTTGATCCAGTTCCATCCGGTTTGATCCGGTTTGAACCGGTTTTAGCCGGTCTGATCCGGTTTGATCCGGTTGCATCCGATTTGAGCCTGTCTGAGCCGGTCTGATCCGGTTAATCCGGTTCCATCCTGTTTGATCCGGTTTGAACCGGTTTCAGTCGGTCTACCGATCCGGTTTGATCCGGTTTCATCCGGTTTAATCCGGTCTGATCCGGTTTGAGCCGGTTTGATCCGGTTTGATCCAGTTTGAGCCGGTCTGATCCTGTTTGATCTGGTCTGATCCGGTTTGATCCGGTTCCATCCGGTCTGATCCAGTTTCAGCCGGTTTCATCCTGTTTGATCCGGTTTGATCCGGTTTAAACCAGTTTGTGCCGGTCTGATCCTGTTTGATCCTGTTCCATCTGGTTTGATCCGTTTTGAACCGGTTTGAGTCGGTCTGATCCGGTTTGATGCATTTCCGTCCAATTTGAGCCGGTCTGATCCGGTTTGATCCAGTCTGATCCGGTCTGATACGGTTCCATCCGGTCTGAACCGGTGTGAGCCGGTCTAATCCGGTATGATCCGGTTCCATCCAGTTTGAGCCGGTCTGATCCGGTTTGAGCCCGTCTGATCCGGTTTGGACCGGTTCTATCCGGTTTGATCCGGTTTGAACCGGTTTTAGCCGGTCTGATCCGGTTTGATCCGGTTGCATCCGGTTTGAGCCAGTCTGAGCCGGTCTGATCTGGTTTCATCCGGTTCCATCCGGTTTCAACCGGTTTGAGCCGGTCTGATCCGGTTTGATCCGGTCTGATCCGGTTCTCACCGGTTTGAGCCGGTTTCATCCGGTTTGATCTGGTTTAAACCGGTTTGAGCCTGTCTCATCCTGTTTGATCCGGTTCCATCCTGTTTGATCCGGTTTGAACCGGTTTGAGCCGGTCTGATCCGGTGTAATCCAGTTCCATCCGGTCTGAAACGGTGTGAGCTGGTCTCATCTGGTTTGATTCAGTCTGATCCGGTTCGAACCGGTTTGACCGGTTTGATCCAGTCTCATCCGGTGTGATCCGGTTTGAACCGGTTTGAGCCAGTCTGATCCGGTGTGATCCGGTTTGATCCGATCCCATCCGGTTTGAGCCAGTCTGATCCGTTTCCATCCGGTTTGAACCAGTCTGATCCTGTTTGAAACGGTTTGAGCCGGTTTGATCCGGTCTGATCCGGTTTGAACCGGTTTGAGCCGGTCTGATCCGGTTTGATCCGGTTCCATCCGGTTTGAGCTGGTCTGATCCGGTTCCATCCGGTTTGATCCGGTTTGATCCGGTTTGATCCGATCTGATCCGGTTTGATCTGATTCCATCCAGTTTGAGCCGGTCTGATCCGTTTCCATCCTATTTGAACCGGTCAGATCAGGTTCGAACCGGTTTGAGCCAGTTTGATCCGGTTTGATCCGGTTCCATCCGTTTTGAGCCGGTTCCATCCGGTTTGAGCAGAGGAGAAACCACCTTCGAAAGTATGAGCCCTGCTTCGGGCTGAGCAGCTACAGGGAGCCCCCTTTCTGATGACGAAACTAATGCTTGAGCCCCGTCCGTATAACCCATGTGCCTGAGACATCTGCTGCTTGGCTCAAACTGTAGTCTTTCCGGGCACAAGAAACCGGAGTCCTGCCCAGCCTGCCCATCCCCTTCCCAGTCAGGGCTCCCCAGGGACAAGGGATGGCCAGGGGAGGGGGTCTGCGGAAGATTCAGGAGAAAGAAACGAGAGGCTAGGGTGGTGTTGAGGGGCTGGTCCCCTGACACCTGGGCAGATGGGGTCTCCTTCGGTCTCCCCACCCTGCACAAACAGGGCGTTGGTTTTCCTCCAGGCTTCTCTTCACAGGGGACTGGGAGGATCCGTGAGGGCTGTCCTAAGAGCTGGGCCCTGGAGATGGGGTGTAGGAAGAGGTGGCTTCTTTTGGAGGTGGGAGTGAGCTGGAGGACTCTGGAAAAGACCTGGGGTAGGAGTTGATGGGGGCAGGCCCACAGTGAGAAGCTGCCTCGGCTTCATAGGATGCCAGATCCCCTACAGTCCCCCAAGTAGGGAACTTCTTTCCCCTGCCCCGGGACCCTGTCTGCCTATTCCCTCCCCTGCTTAAGCCCTCCCAATCAGGGCTGGCCACCTTGTCTTGAGGGGTTCTGGACACCTAGCCTGTTCCTCTGCTCTCTGGGCTACTGAGGGGCTCAGGAAGGGGCCCCTCGAGCCTTCCTGGAGCACCGGAGTGCTCCCTATGCCTTTCCTAGCATTTTTACTTGGGGAATTGGGCCGCAGAGGTAGCGAACCAGTGTCCTGGGCCTCTAGGATGCCCGCCCCATCCCTGCCAATGCTGGCAATCCCTCCCCTGGCATGGCAGGACCATCACCACTCTGGGCACTCCCGAGTTCAGCTCTCCCCTGTTGCTCCTCCTCCTACTTGAGAGGCTGCACCCTCCAACCTCCCACTGGCTTGCTCCTCTCTTGCTGTCCATCACGCCCTGCCCCCAGGGTTGTTCATTTCCCAGCCCTGGGTCAAGGGCCTGCCTTCACCTCAGGGACTCTCTTCCTTTGGGTGAGGGGGTCCTTGGGTTTCCCAGATGCTTCCTACTCAGCTGGGCCACCCCCTCCCACCTTGGGGTTGGGGAGGAGCAGGGAGTGGATGCCTGTAGTTTTCCTTTGTTTCTCCCAGAGCTGGTTTGCACACCCCTTGTGTGTGGGGCTAGACTGTGCCTTAGTCCTGAGTCCTAGCCCTTACCCCCGTCCTCTCCAGCTGGTACGTCCTGACATAACAGCAGAGTCTGGTGTGGTGCTGGTGAGGGTTCGCCAGCCCTCCACTCCCCAAGGTCATAGAGGGGGCCATGAGGCTGGAATTGGCCAGTGACTGAATCTTGGAGACACCGGCCATTTCTAGCCTGCCCTAGTGGGAGGCGGTGATATTGGGAGTGGGATCTCCTGATGGAGCCCAGTGTGTGAGTCCCTGTGGGGCAGAACTGGTGAGGCCAGGGATGGTAGGGAAAAGTGATAACAGGCCTCTCTGCCCAACTGCTTCCAGTCCCTCTCTCCCTTACTGATTTTTTGATGCCCTGTCTTCTGGGCCCCTAGGAGGGATGAGAGAGTAGTAGCCCTCTTTTTCAGAGAGTTTGGGATCTGCCTCAGAGCTCTCCCTGTCAAAAAGTAGCTGCAAACCTTGAGAGGGTGGAGGAGGGGGAGACTGAGGACCAGTAGCACCTTCAGGGTACCCGTGGCTGTGGCCAGTGTCCCTTAGCCAACCTGCTGGGCTCATCAGTTCCCTGTCTGATCTGCCTGTGCGCCTCCCATTCTTCTCTACCCAGAACCTGTCATGGGCTGGGGTTCAGATTTTCCTGGCTTTGGGAGCAGACAGACCAGAGCCACCAGCCATTCAGAGAACTTCTTATAGCTGCCTTCATGCAAAACTGCTTTCTTCTTCCTTCTCACAATTCTGTTACAATTCTGCTCCTTTATTGATACAATACCATTGTGTCACACATTATACAATATACATTTTGTATACAATATACATTTTCTGCACCACAAGGATTTCTCATGTTGCCCTAAAAGGTCACACCCACTAATTCCTCCCCACTACCATCCTGTCCATAACTCCTGGCAAAAACTAATATGTTCTCCATGTTTATGATTTTGTCATTTCAAGAATATTATGTAAATGGATCATAGAGCATTTAATCTTTTAAGATTGGCTTTTTCCACTCAGCATAATTATCGAAAGATTCATCCAAATTGTGTGTATCAAGAGAAGTTTGTTTCTTGTTATTGCTAAGTAGTGTTCCCTACTATCCATGGACCATCTTACTGTTCATCCGTGGAAGTTCATGTAAGTTGTTTCTAGTTTGAGCTATTATGAATAAAGCTGCTATGGACACTCTCATCCAGGTTTTTGTGTGAACATAAAGTATCCATTTCTCTGTGATAAGTGCCTAGGAGTACAATGGCAAGGTCATAGGGTAGTTGCATGTTTAGCTTTTTAACAAACTGCCAGTTTTCTAAAGTGGCTGCACCATTTTACATTTTCTCCAGCAATATAGCCATGATCTGGTCACTATATCTTCACCATCATTTTTTGGTCAGTATATTTTATTTTAGCCATTTTTGTAGGTGTGTAGTGTTATTTCATTGTGCTTTTAATTTGTTTCCTTGTTGACTAATAATGTTGAACATCTTTCCCTGTGTTTATTTGCCATATATGCTCTTTGATATCTGTTCAGGTCTTTTGCTGGTTTTTGTTTTTCATTGTTGAAATTAGAGAGTTCCTTTTATATTCTAAATATTGGGCTGGGCACAGTGGCTCAAGCTAGTCATCCTTGCACTTTGGGAAGCTCAGTCAGGAGTTCGATTGCCTGAGCTCAGGAGTTGGAGGTCAGCATGGGCAGCATGGGGAAACCCTGTCTGTACAAAAAATACAAAAATTAGCTGGCCGTGGTGGTGCAGGCTTGTAGTCCCACCTACTCGTGAGGCTGAGGCTTGAGTCTGGAAGGCTGAGGCTGCAGTGAGCTGTGATGGTGACATACTCCAGCCTGGGCAACAGAGTGAGTGAATCCTAGTCTTAAATAAATAAATAAGTAAATAAATACTCTTAGTGGATATATAGTTTGAAAATATTTTTTCTCAATCTGTAGCTTACGTTTTCCATGCTCTTCATAGTGTCTTTCACAAAACAAAAGTTTTTTAATTTGATAAAATACAACTTTTCTTTTTTTTTCCTAAATGGCTTCTGCTTCCTGTGTTAATTTTAATAACTCTTTGGCTAGTCCTAAGATTTGAGTATTTTTTTCCTCTGTTTTGTTCTAAAAGTTTCATTCTATTACAACTTACATTTAAATCTATGATCCATTTTGAGTTAAATTTTTGTGTATGGAGTGAGGTTTAAGTTGAGTGTCTTTTTGTTTGTTTGCCTATAGATGTATTGTCCTTGCACCATGTGTTGAAAAGGCTTTTCTTCCTCCTTTGAATTGCTTTTGAGTCTTTGTAAAACAATCATTCTGGCATATTTGTGTAGATCTATTTCTGGTTTCTCTAGTCTGTTCCATTGACCTGTATGTTTATCCCTTCATCAGTACTGCACAGTGTTAATTAATAAGCTGTATTAATAAGCTATGTAATGTCTTATATTGTAAATTGGGTAGATTGATTCATCTCACTTTATTCTTCTTCAAAATTGTTTTAGCTATTCTGGATCCTTTGATTTCCACATAAATACTAGAATAATCTTGTCTATATGTGCAAAAATTCTCGCTGGGATTTTGATAGGAATTGCATTGAAGCTGTATATCAATTTGAGGAGAACTGACATATTTTTACTGTGTGAAGTCTTCCAATCCATAAACACGATATGGATATGCTTCTCTATTTATTTAGATATTCTTTGTTTTATGTGTTTTCTACTTTTAAGCATACCTGTCCAGTTCATTTTTTGCTCAATGTACACTTAAGTAGTTCATTTTTTCAGAGTGATTATATTAATAAATGGCATTCTATTTTTAATATTGGTTTCCACATACTTATTGCTGGCACATGTAAATACAATGGATTTTTGTATGTTTATTTAGTATTTTGTAAACTTGCTAGGGAGTCCAAATCTGGGTCTAAGAGTTTTTTTATAGATTCCTTGGGATTTTACTTGTCATCTCCAGATAGGGACAATTTTGTTTCTTCATTTCTGATCTTTACGCTTTTCATTTCCTTTCTTGCCTTACTTAGAATTGTATTACCTGTAATTTCCAGTACTATGTTTAATACAGTCATGAGACTAGACATTCTTGCCTTGTTTCTAATTTTAGATAACATCTGGTTTTTCACTATTAACTATGATATTAACTGTAGGTGTTTATTTTAGATGTTCTTCATCAAGTTGAGGAAGTTTCCCTCTATTCTTATTTTCCTGAGAGGTTTTTTTTTTTTTTGTCATGAATAGATATTGAGTTTTATTAAATGCTTTTTTGGTATCAATTGATATGATCATAAATTTTTTTTCTTTAGACTGCTAATATGGTAGATTGCATTGATTGATTTTTAAATATTTAATGAGATTTGCATCCTGGAATAAACCCCACCTAGTCATAGTCATAGTGTATAATTCTTTTAAAATATTGCTGTATTTTATTTGTTAAAGGTTTCAGGGGGCTGGGCATGGTGGTGCATACCTGTAGTTCTACTTAATTGAGAGGCTAAATCACAAGGGTAACTTGAGTCCAGGATTTCAAAGTTACAGTGAGCTATCGTGAGCCACTGCACTCCAGCCTGGGTGACAGAGGAAGAGCCTGTCTCAAAAAAAAAAAAAAAAAATTGGGGGTGGTCTATATTTATAAAGATTTTTGGTGTATAGTTTTCTTTTCTCTTTCTTTTGTTAAATTAAGCTTAGCCTAAAGCTACCTCCTTACGTACTTTAAGTTTGACCTAAACGTTTCTCAATACATAGTGAACTATAACCTAACTGAACGTGGAAACAGACCAGCCTACTTTTGTAGCAAGTACCTGAGTCTCAGGCAATCACAGTAGCAATACCTCAGCCACTCACAGGCGGCCAGCTGTTCCAATAGTGTTCAAACAAGGTAAATGCTGAGCTGTAGCCAAGGCAATGGTTACTTTTCTTTTTTTTCTTCTTCTTTTTCAAACTTTTTATTGCAAAATACTTTTAAAAATTGTATTTTTAAATTGACACATAATTGTACATATCTATGGGGTACATAGTGATGTTTTGATACACATAACATATAGTGATCAGATCAGGGTAACTAGCATATCTGTCCACCTCAAACATTTATCATTTCCTTTTTTGGGAACATTTAACATCATCCTAGATATGTGAGTTGCTCTCTCATTGTGAACTACAGCCAAGGCTACTGTTTCTGTACCTCACTTTCATTTTCTCTAAGCTGCTTTCCTTTCTCTGTCCATAAATTATCTTCAACTAAATGGCAGCGTTGGAGTGTCTCCAAATCTATTCTAGTTCTGGGGAGCTGACTGATTCTAGAATTGTTCTTTGCTCTGTAAAATTCTGTTAAATTAAATTTGTCTAAAGTTTGTCTTTCAATACTTTCTTTCATTTTGGGAGGGGTGGCATCAGAATAATACTAGCTTCATAAAAATGAATTGGGAAGTTTTCTACCCTCTTCTATTTTCTGAAACAGACTGTATAGAATTGGTGTTAATTCTTCTTTAAGAGTTTGATAGAATTGTCCAGTAAAAGCATCTGGCCCTGGAGATTTATTTTTCAGAAGATTTTAAATTACAAATTCAATTTCCTTAATAGAGCGCTATTCAAATTATCTATTTCATATCAGATGAATTGTGGTCATTTGTATTTTTTAAGGAATTGGTCCATTTTATACAAGTTGTCAAATTTATGTGTGGAGTTGTTCATAATGTGTGCTTATTATACTTCTGATATCTTCAAGGGCTGTTGTGATAACACGGCTTCATTCTTGATGTTATTGTCAAGTTGGTTTTCTCCCCGCACCTCTCCCTTTCTCCTTCCCTCCTTCCCTGCCAGTCTTGCTAAGCACTATGTCAATTTTATATATATATATATATATTTTTTTTTTCAAAAGAACCAACTCAGTGTTTATTTTGGCTCTTATCTTTATTATTGTCTTCATTTGGCTACCTATTTTGCTCTTTTTTTAGATTATTATAGTAAAAGCTGATATTATTGGTTTGAGACTTTTCCTCTTTCCTAACGTAAGCATTTAGTGCTATTGATTTTCCTCTCAGCATGGCTTTGGCTGTGTTCTACAAATTTTGAGATGCTTTATTTTCACCTTTATTCGGTTCAATGTCTTAAAATTTCCATTGAGACTTCTTCTTTAACCTGTGCATTATCCGAGGCGGGCGGATCACGAGGTCAGGAGATCAAGACCATCCCGGCTGACAAGGTGAAATCCCGTCTCTACTAAAAATACAAAAAAAAAAAAAAAAAAAAAAGCCGGGTGTGGTGGCGGGAGCCTGTAGTCCCAGCTACTTGGGAGGCTGAGGCAGGAGAATGGCGTGAACCTGGGAGGCAGAGCTTGCAGTGAGCTGATATTGCGCCACTGCACTCCAGCCTGGGCAACACAGTGAGACTCCATCTCAAAAAAAAAAAAAAAAAGAGAAGAAGAAGTGAGAAGTGTGCTGTTTGGCTTCCAAATGTTTGGAGGTTTTTCTGTTATTGTTAGGTTATTGATTTCTAGTTTTGATTCCATTGTAGCCCAGAGGACACATTCAATATGATTTCAGCTCTTTCAACTTTGTTGAGGTTTGTGTCATGGCCTAGGATATGATCTATCTTTGTATTCATTCTGTGGGTGCTTGAAAAGAATGTGTACTCTACTGTTGGATGGAGTGTTCTATAAATGACCAGTAGACCCTGTTGATTTATCATGTTGTTCAGTTCTTCCATATCCAGGCTGTTTTTCTGTATAGTTATTCCATAAGTTGTTGAGAGAGAAGGATGTTGAGCTCTCCAACTATAATTGTGGATTTGCCTATTTCTCCTTTTAATTATATCAGGATTTGCTTCACATATTGTGTCACTTCGTTGTTTTGTGCTTGCATATCTGTAATTACTATGTCTTTTTGGTGATCGATCCTTTTATTATTATATAATAGCACTCTCTGTCTCTGGTAATTTTCTCTGATCTGAAGTCTAATTTATTTAATATTGATAGTGGTGGCCTTGGGCCACACATTATCAGCACCACTTCTGGAGGATCTGGAGACTAAGTTCAGCCATATCTACATCACTAGCCCCCAGTAAAAACCCTGACACTGAAGCTCAGATGAGCTTCCCTGGTTGACGATACTTCATGTGTATTGTCACACATTGTGGTTGGGAGAAATAGCACTATCTATACAACTCCACTGGGAAGGGACACCTGGGGGCATAAATCTAAAAAGGCTAAACAAGCTCTTTATGAAGAAAACTACAAAATTCTGATGAATGAAATCAAAGAATGACTAAATAAATGGAGAGATATTCAATGTACCTTTATAGAAAGACTCAATATTGTCACATTTTCAGTTCTTCCCAACTTGTTCTATAGATTCATTGCAACTGCAATCAAAATCTCAGCAAGTTAGTTTGGATGGGAAGGAGGGGAATTGCTCAAACAAATGGTATTGTTTTTGGTTTCAAATTCTAGTTGGTACAATGTACAGCTGGAATTTGAGAGAGAATTCTCTCAAATAAAATAATAAATAAAAGGGAGAATTTATTTTATTTGGAATTTCAGAGAGAATTCTCCTTTTTCTCAGAGCAATTGATTTAGGGGATGTGACTGATTTTTACTGTCTCCCTTTTCTGGTGTCCATTCTAAATTACCCTCAGTCTCCTGTAATGCTTCTTCTAGTATTGGTGTCTTACCTGGTGGCGTGACCCAAGTCTTCATTTTTGAGGGGTCTGAGACCCTGGCTCCCATGCTATTTTCAAGCTAGGGTGGTGCAATTGTCTGTTTACTATCAAATTTGGTCAAGTAGGGTCCAAATGGATCATGTGAGTGGCAAACATATTTCTTTCTGCCCTTACTGGGTCACATAAGCACTTCCTCCTCCTGAAGAACTGGGTTAATTGCCTGAGCCCAGACAGTGACTCTTCTTGCATAATGGTCTCTGGATACAAAGTCTTTGCAGTGACAGGCAGAAGCTATGGCTTAGAGTTCAGCGGGACTCTTTCCATGTCCCCTGGCAGAAGTGTGCCCCCATAGGGAATCAGGACCTTTCATCCTACAGAGTCCTGACTTGGGGGCTGGCAGGGCCATGAATGGCAGACGGAGAGACAGGAAGCACAAATTCCCTAAGTGTATTATTAGGAATACAGATAAAGGTAAGCAGGGCCCTTCCTGCCTCTACCCTTTGTTTCCCAGGCCCAAGTATAGGCCTGTATAGGTCAGACATCTGACATGTGTCTTGCTGGACTAAAATGAAGTTCTCTTTGGAGGATTTAGAAGAGAATCTATTTCCTTGCCTCTTCTTTCTCCTAGAGCTCACTCACATTTCTTGGTTCACGGCCCCTTCCTCCATCTTCAAAGCCAGCAGTGTTGCATCTCTCTATGCCTCTTTCATGGTCACATTTCCCTCTGAATCTCTGATTCTCCCTTTTCTCATTTTTAAGAATCATTGTGGTTACATCAGGCCATCCAGATATCCAAGATAACCTTGCTATCTTAAACTTAGATGATTAGCAGTCTTAATTCCCTCTGCAACGTTAATTCCCTTTTTCCATATAACCTACATAGTCATATTCCAGGGATTAGGCTGTGAACATCTTTGGGAGCCTGCTCCTCACATTTCTCATACAACTCACTTGTGGTCTCCTTTCTTTCTCATGCTGCTCAATGCTAGGTATTCCAACTCCATTATATGAGAGACTGGTTTTTTTGGCCACACTTGACATTATGACTTGATAAATCTGATAGAACTCATTACAAAATGGGGAGATTTGGATGCAGAGTCACTTAATGTCTCATGGTTAGGTGCTCCTACCAGGGGCCAAAAGGCATATTCAAACAGAATATAATTCAAAAGGAGTTGTTATTCAAAAGATATATAATTCTTCACTGCAAAAACATGGCATTTCTCCAGAACCCCAAAACTTTGCCTTGTACTTTTCCCACTTGGGCTTGCTATCAACTCCACATGCTATCTTTTCCCACATCTGATACTTCTGATACCAGAGGGTCAGCCAGGGCACACGGTCAAAGTAGCCGTACTGTTTTCACTATAGCTTGGATCTTCTGGGACCCTTTCCTAATCCAGACCCCACTCAAGGTTGGTAGGCTATAGTGTCCCCTGTAAATTGACTGAAACAGTATACCCATGTGTAGAATATGCTATCTTTAGAACCCAAAGAGGTTTATCAGGCAGTGTACTTTCTTTTTCTCCATGGGGTATGCAAGATTCAATAATTCATCCTTTTCTTTGGATGGGTTGTCTTAGCATGCCCCTGATTTAGGGGGCCTCTGATTCCTCATAGGATTTACTTCCTGTCACCTGAAATGCACATGTACTGGCACCTCCAAGGTGTTGATTACTTCTTGCCATCTGGTCTAATTAGCATGTTAACATCGATATAGTAGACAGGTGTGATGGTCTGAAGGATGTACAGGTAGTCCACACCTTTTCTATCTATATTATAACAAAAGGAACACTATATTTAATATAGTCCTAGGGCAAAAATACACATGTATACTGTTGTCTATTCCATATGAGTGGAACTATTTATGATCCCTTTTTCTGATAGAGATAGAAGAGAATGGATTAATTCAATTGATGGCCACATACCATGTATGAGTCAATGTGCATTTGACCTAGCAAAGATTCCACATCTGGCGCAGTGGCTGCAATTGGGCCCACCAATTGGTTGTGATAGTGAACGGTCATTCTCCACAACTGATGAACTAAATGCATACACGACAGGGAGCATCATTTCTGTACCCTTTACATCCTTAAAGATGGCACTAAGTTTCATGCCTTGTGCCCATTGGAGTAATCCTATGAAAAGTGGAGCAGAGTGCCCTAAAGACTTACAGTGCTGAGGAGATAAAAATTGGAGTTCTGAATTTGATAAGGCAGGAAGTGGGAGGACACTAGTAAACATCCCAAGTCCTCGGCTGGGGCCCTTCCAGGCTACAGTCTAGAAGCGAAGCCAACCAGAAGTAGACAGAGCCTTGACGTTCTGCAACTGAGTCTCAAGTTGATTTTATCCATGACTGAAATCTGATCATTAAGAGGTCTGATTATCAATTAGATCTTAATGATCTGATTTCACTCTGTGTCAGGAGGATACAGTAAACCCTCATCGGAGGAAAATAACACAATTCAGGTAACAAAGTAGGAGATAACACTTCACCCAGAAAGGCATCTGACATTTTCTTTTCTTGTAAAACCAATATGATGCCAAGACCACCCCAGCTGAGCTCTTGAATATATCATTTTCATTTAACTGCTTTTTTTGACTTTTGGATTCTCCCTTTGTTAGTCAATGAGTCTTAGTTGACCCATCTCCAAAAAGGGATGCCAGATGGAAGAGGCCTCCTTGAATCAGGCAGTGGATCTCAAGGGTTTGGCAGCCGGTTAAGTGGTGGCTGCCTTTATTGGTGTGCATTTGTGGCTGCCTCCAGTAGGTGGCAATATTGTCCTAGAAAATGGCCTGTGAGCGCTTCTGTATTTAAGCAAAGCTGGGATTTCCCATTCTTTTGAAGAGTCTATATTGTTGCTAGACTACTGAGAGGCGACAGGGAAACAAACCGAGAGGATGATCTACATGTCCCACAGAAAGCAGTTGCTGAACAGGGTGATTCTCTCTGACACGAGATGAGGAAGTGAAGGCACGCAACATCATTCCACAACAACGGTATCTTAAATCCGCCCAAGGAGCTCCATCCACAACTTATTTTTGCTTTCTTTCTCCCACAGCAAATCATACCTAAACTCCATCAGTTGAATTCATTTGCTTTTCCTCCTATAGGAGCATAATGAAAATCAGGCTCCAACAATTGTGCCTGTCTAGGAGCCCAGGGAAGTTCAGGGTGACAGGGAAAGGACAGCTAGGGTGGCAAATGGAGGACAGTAGAGAGAAAGGGAAGAAAACTTGGTTGCTAGCCTTTTCCCTCCTTTAGCTCCTTGCTCTAGGGTCAGAATCTAAGCACAAGTGTCAGTTCTTTTCCATGCATCTCTCAGTATTTGGTGAACACCCAGGCCCAGAAATCCCTTTCTACCTCTATGCACACTGCCTCAGCTCCATCCTTTAGTCCTTGGTGCCTTTGTCCATTCCTGTGCCCAACATCTTGTTCTCTTACAGGACAGGATAGGATGGTGACTTGGGCACCTGAATCCAACAGAGCCATAAGCTTGAGCCTTTCCCTCCCTGCAGTCCCCAGTGTATGCACACAGGTGTGCATGGCCTCTGTCCCATTTGGGGACAGAGATCTCAGTTGCATTCTAATTATCTGTCTCTAAAAGCAGCTGAGGTTGAGGGGGAAGGGAAGGGATGGGTTAAAGGGGGGCAAAGGGAAAGGAAATCGGCTACATCCATTTTTAGTTTTGAACGACTAGTTTGGATTCAGTCAAATACATTTCAAACGTTTTTGTTCACCTGAAGCTATATACCAAATAGCAAGGTCCTTATTGCTGACACCATGTATTTCAACTTCAGGGATTCTTCACTCAGTAGTCACAACCACATTGCTTTTCTGCTGGGCTATGGGGCTTGCTGCTCCATTGTCATGAGAGCATCTCTTCCTGTTCCTGCCCAGAGGAGACTGAATCACATGAGTAACAACCAAAGAATCATTTGGGTGGCTTATTTCAATTCTACCTCTGGCCACACAGACTCATTAACAGGTAGGTCAATCGGAGACCCTTAATTCCCTCACCCTTACCCCCGCTGCACCTTCTGGAGAAAGCACAGCCCTGCCAGCACCTTGACTTCAGGTTATACATTTCTGTCCTCTCATGACTGTGAGAGAATAAATTGTTTTAAGCCACCAAGTTCATA
This sequence comes from Macaca fascicularis, assembly GCF_037993035.2. Taxonomy (NCBI): domain Eukaryota; kingdom Metazoa; phylum Chordata; class Mammalia; order Primates; family Cercopithecidae; genus Macaca; species Macaca fascicularis. Next base: position 14,843,719 of record NC_088388.1, read on the forward strand.
ACAAATTACCTCAAACTTGGTGGCTTACAACTATGGAAATCTACTCTCTTACAGCACAGTTCTGGAGACCAGAAGTCTGAAATGAAGATGTTATCAGGGTTGGTTCCTTCTGGAGGTTTTGAGAACCTGTCCCATGCCTCTCTCCTAGCATTTGGTGGCCTCTGGCAATCCCTGGCAACCCCTGGCTTGTAGACGTATCTCTCCATCTCTGTCTCCATCTTCATGTGGTCTTTCTTTCTGGGTCTCTCCTCTGTGTTTCTTCTTTACTTATCAGGATGCTCGTTACTGGATTTAGGGCTCACCCAGTAAGTGTAGGATGATCTCGTCTCTTGAATCTTGATTTAATTACATCTGCAAAGCCCTTACGGGCAGGCACAGTTAAACTCACTACAACTTTGTTCAGTCCACTATACCATTTCAAAGAGAGATCTGGAGTAGAAAGTGATAGTGGGTTAGCTCTGTAACCGGGAATTGGATGAGTGAGTGGTGATAAATCCAGGCCTAAGCTGAATTTTCTAGCTACCTGGTCTGTAGAGCTAGGACAAGAGAAAATCAGAAAAAGGTATTTGCTACATTCTGAAATGCTTATAATATTTCTTAAGTGATCCAAGGTGGGTGTACTTCAGATGCAAGAATGGCCATAGTAGTGTCTGGATCTGATGAACCAGCTGTTAGGAGAAAGAACAATAAGCTACATTTCAAGATTAAGTCCCAGTCTTTTCCAAGGTACCACCAATGTTGGCAAAAATTTAGTTATACTTCCTTCTCACACAGGAAACAGGTATAATAATATCTGCTCTAATGGGTATTGAGAAAATATGTCAGAAATTGTTTAATAAACAGTAAAGTCACATAAGTTTAAGTCTCTGTGATGATTAGAGAGGCACTAGGCTTGAAACCATATTTGAAATGATACAGTCAATTCTCATTATTGTAGTAGTTATAAAGATGCCACAAATACTGAATTAGCAAATACTGAAGCATTGCCTTTAGGAGTAACACAGTGTTAAATTCCTATTATCTTCATTTTCATCAAAGTCAGTACATAAACTTGCTTTATGTGTGTTTCTGTTAAAAAGACATCTTATTTAATATATATTGTTGATTTCTTAACATTGAACTCACAGCCAAAAATGCTGTAACTCATGTCTGAAAAGCTTATCTAATACATACATTTTCTTTATAAGGCATATCGGAGCCATCTGTTGCTAGGGAACACTCGACAAAACCTCAGTTTTATGAATGGGGCCCATTTAAGCAGAAAAGTCACCACCAACAACAAAAAAGAAAAATGTGGAAAATGTACTAAATATATAAACAGAATCTGATTATATAGCATTCTAGAAGATGTAAAACCATATAGTAAAAAGATCAGTTTTTTTTTTTTTTTTTTTTTTTGGCTGGGGTTCAGGCGAGAGGGGAGGGATATGAGGGATACATAGGTGAAGCACAGATTTCTAGGGTAATGTAACTATTCTGTATGATAAAACCCACAGAACTTTACAGCACAGAGTGAATCAATGGATACACATTAAAATATCATTTAGGAGGTCAAGGGGTCAAAGGAAAGAATTCAAACTATGACAAGAAAATCTAACTATTATATGTATGTATGACTGTATTATAAGCATATAAAACGTCACTGAAGGAGGTGAGAAACAAGAGGGTGACTGAAATAACTTTGGGAATGAATGGAATATAAAAGACTAAAAGCAAGGAAATTGCATGTTGGCACTGTATTCTAGTTGATAAAATTATTTCCCATTGAGGTAGAGGTTAACAATTCTGACACTGCTATATATGTATACTTGGATTAAGCAATTAAGTGAATGTGTGAGGGATGGCAGGCATCTCATGCTTCTCACTGTTTGGAGTTGAAATTTACAGATAAGGAAGGCATATATACATATGTATACATATACATATATGGGTAAATATACACACAAATATTTCTTTGCCCTGTCAGCTAAGGGGGCCTAAAAGAAACAACACCCCACCAGCGATGAGCATATCTAGTGCCTAGATCTTGGTTTCTAATACCATTCTTCATTAAAAGTCACCAGGTGTTTCATGGTGAGCAGGTCTGTGCAAACCTATCCCCAAAGACCAAAGAAACTGAGAGGCCAAACAAAGAGGCTGACAAATATGGTTTCTCAGAAAGAAACATTTAATAGGAACTTACAAACAGAAGCAATGTTTCTAGCAGCCACTAAATGGTGGCACTCACCCTCCCCAAAGTACCCTTTATATAGCAAGCATTTTTGGCAAAACGTGTAGCTGGTCATATCTCAGACTTTCTTGTGAAACACTTGACCACTGGGGAGGTTAGATAAGCATCTTTATGAGGGGTTATCTGCACTATCAGCATTGTTTAAAGACATTGCTGCAGAATATCTTGGTATGCAGGAGTCAAACAGCAGTCATCGTGCCAGCTACACTTCAAGATGACATCACTCTTGCAATAAAACAGGCTGTTTTCCTACACTCCACCCCTTGAAACCAGCCCTTAAAATCCTACATGCCCACCTTCTGTTATAGTCCCTGCACGTAGAGGGAGGGTGCTTGATATTGCATGGCTTTAGTAGCATTGCAATGGCAATGGAAAACAGATTGGG